>NW_027210755.1:440000-797500 GCF_029030835.1 Brachyistius frenatus
GTTGCAGTGAGGAGGCCGTGCATCTTCCTCCTGACTGTATCCTGCAACCACTAACTTAACAGGGATTGTTTCATCACTGTAAAGGCGTAATCACTGCGTTGTCAAAGGCCGTGGTCGGCAATAGGTCCGGCGTTACAACGGGTCGGGCTGGGTAACGTTAAAAAAAAAAAAACGTTCAACTTGGATTCCCGTTCCTGAACGTTCACCAAGGGCAGATTCATAAAATCTATTTTAAGAATATTTTAAAAAAGAAAAATAACATCAAACATTTCAGTAAAAAAAATCTTTAGTTTTCATGCATTTTCGATGAGGAGAGAGTAACCGAGGTTATTTTTTTGTGGTTCTAACTTACCGATGAGGCCTAAACGCGTCGCGTGCCGTCAGCGGATGCTAGCTCACCGGCTGCAAAGAGAAGCTTAAAGATAGTGCAGCTCACAACTCGGTCAGGTGTGGGGCCAAACATTAGTTTGTAAAGACTGAAGTAAAACGCTTCTAATATCAGGTATATAGAGTGATTTGATTTACGTGGCGGGCCACTCAAGTCGAGGCTACGTAGAGTAAATGCTGCCGCAGCAGAACAAATGACGTCACCCTTTTTGTGACTGTTAACACTGGAAGTGCCGTGAGGTTTTATTTACAGTGTGTACACTACAAATATTGAACATAAAAGTAAATGTTTAACTTTTGGATTCATGGTTGGGAAGCACCTTATCAACTAAGTGGACAAAGGGCTAAAAACGAGGCGGGACGTTCACTGAACTTTGATCTCAAACACAAATCTTTGACTTTCAGATGGATGAAATCGTTGGATTTTTTTTTTTTTGCCTCATAATTCTGAAACAAACCCACGGATTAAGGATGAAGAGAGTTTTTGTTTTGCGTTTAGCTTTTCCACCTTAATGACTCTTTAAAATAGATTTGACTGTCTACAAACGAAGGTGGGCATCACTGTGGACGTGAAGGTGGGCATCACCGTGGACGTGAAGGTGGGTATCACCGTGGACGTGAAGGTGGGCATCACCGTGGACGTGAAGGTGGGCATCACCGTGGACGTGAAGGTGGGTATCACCGTGGACGTGAAGGTGGGTATCACCGTGGACGTGAAGGTGGGTATCACCGTGGACGTGAAGGTGGGCATCACCGTGGACGTGAAGGTGGGCATCACCGTGGACGTGAAGGTGGGCATCACCGTGGACGTGAAGGTGGGCATCACCGTGGACGTGAAGGTGGGTATCACCGTGGACGTGAAGGTGGGTATCACCGTGGATGTGAAGGTGGGTATCACCGTGGACGTGAAGGTGGGCATCACCGTGGACGTGAAGGTGGGCATCACCGTGGACGTGAAGGTGGGCATCACCGTGGACGTGAAGGTGGGCATCACCGTGGACGTGAAGGTGGGTATCACCGTGGATGTGAAGGTGGGTATCACCGTGGACGTGAAGGTGGGTATCACCGTGGACGTGAAGGTGGGCATCACCGTGGACGTGAAGGTGGGCATCACCGTGGACGTGAAGGTGGGCATCACCGTGGACGTGAAGGTGGGCATCACCGTGGACGTGAAGGTGGGTATCACCGTGGACGTGAAGGTGGGTATCACCGTGGATGTGAAGGTGGGCATCACCGTGGACGTGAAGGTGGGCATCACCGTGGACGTGAAGGTGGGTATCACCGTGGACGTGAAGGTGGGCATCACCGTGGACGTGAAGGTGGGTATCACCGTGGACGTGAAGGTGGGCATCACCGTGGACGTGAAGGTGGGTATCACCGTGGACGTGAAGGTGGGCATCACCGTGGACGTGAAGGTGGGCATCACCGTGGACGTGAAGGTGGGTATCACCGTGGATGTGAAGGTGGGTATCACCGTGGACGTGGCCGCCCGTCCACCACGGGGCCAACACAGAAAGACAGACATCCGCTCACGCTCACGTTCACACGCTGCGGGCCATTTAGAATCACCAATTAACCCGACGCGCACGTCTTTGGAAGGTGAGGAAGCTGGAGCAGCCAGAGAAAACCCACGCAGGCACAGCGAGAACATGCGAACAGGAAGGTCTCAGCCGAGGTTCAAACTCGGAGCTGTGAGCCAACAGTGCTAACCACCGCACCGCCCCACATTTGATTTCTATTTCCTTAAACTATACACTTTAATAACATCCCATTTTTAAGATCCACGCGATGCTGTTGTATTTTTAGCCCCTTCGTGGTCCGCGTCACGCCTGCAGTTAAAACCAGTTCCATGTTTATGTAATTTCTTTTCTGCTGGGCAATCATTCTGGTCAGGCTCTATTTTTTTTTTTTTTTTTTGTGAAAACCCTTGAAGGCTCCGCACAGAACCAGTTCATTATTTTAAAAGCACGACTCCACCAGCGCCACCTCCTCTAAGATGACTCACTCAGCAAACACCAACATGCACATGTTGGATTTTATGCAAATGATGTCCAAAAAAACATTCACTTAATCTGAAGCGATTTGCAGAAACTGGGCATGTGCACCTGAGCATCAATGCCTTAGTCATTGCCCTCAGGAGAATTTTAATAAATAAATATAATACGAACATGAAATAACAACATTTGAACCACCCTGGGGCTCACACTAACCCAGATCTTCTCTCTCGAACTTGGACAAAAACTATCCTACATTAGCTTGGCTTCTGGCTGTGTGTCAGTGAGAGTATGTACAGTAGGAGTATGTGGAAGGACGCTTCCCTGTAAGAAGGTTAGGCAGCATTCAAAGAACAACTCTGCGTGTGCACTGCATGATCATAATGCATCTTTGGATCGAAATGAGAGAAAGAAGCAAAGCTGTCGTGAGGAGTGGATCAAAAACCAGAAAGACAAAGAAAAACAAATAGACGATTCATATTTGATCTCCGCTCCCATTCATCTCGTGATTCTCTCAGACACAGAAAATAATCCAGTTGATAGTGTAAAGTAACCGGGTGCTTTTGGATAACACTGTTCGAACTTGTTTTATATGGCTGTGTGTTGATGTTCGAGTAGTTCCAACAAAGGCAGCAGTGGTGGAGTTTCGACGGACAACGTACGGTGTACGGTGGTCAATTCTGATTGGTTAAAGGCCGCTCCAGTAGTTTGACATTAACCGGAGGTCAATGCACACGACTGGAAGCGATCCTCGATGGAGCGTGAACAGACCCATATATTCACGTATTGACGTTGGATGTGGTAACACCACGTCAACAACTACCCAGAACTCCAAATGCCAAAAAGCTGAAATTACAGAAAAGGTTGGGCAACTATTCTGTAGCCAAGGACACGATGTTCTTCTTTTCTACGTTTTTGTGTTAAGTTTTTGTAAATGCCGTTTATCCAAAGTCGGAACACCACAAAACAAACTCATTCCGCCAACACTGCCTTTGTATGGAAGTTACTCACACATCACAAAAGATGAAAGCACAGGTGTAATTAAAAACATTAAAAAAAAAAAAAAAAAAGGGCAGCTTTACTGGAACGCTTAAAAGAAACAATGTCGTCATTAAATTAATAATTAGACCTGAGCTTTTTCTGGTTTGGCCCGTCAGGATACTGAGAACACAGCAAACACGTAATAGTTGGAGCAAACCAAGTAGGAGTGTACTGGAAGTCAGAAAAGCCGTTTCTGCACAACATTACCATTATTATTTTACTTTCATAAAGCCCATTATCTGGATACGCTATAATAGGTTTATTCTGTGATCACTTCATTCAGAAGTTTTTTGTTCTATTTCATTTTTTTATGTCACATGAGCTCAGTCAGATGTTTGGCTTGACACAGAAATAAAAATGTAACTGACCAAATGAATTGAACTTTTTCTGCTGACGTTGCAATCTGATTCAAGCGACAAGATCAACGTGTGGGAGATGTTCACAGAGGCATCACCTCGCCTCTCTGGAAAGTTCCCCTCCCGAGAAGAACGACAGCCTCAGTTGTTTCAGCATTTGCTCCATAACACCTCGTGTTTACACGGAAGTGACCGAGCCGAGCAGCTCTGATGGAGCAAAGGCGGAAGGAAGGCAACGTTATCATAGAATGACAAAGTCCATATGGAGTTAGTCAAGGTGGATAAATGGGTCAACAAAAACACTGAATATTAAAATGGGAGTCTGCCTTCGATCATAAAAAGCCACGATCATGTTCCATAAAGCTTAGCTACGTGTATCACCATGACGATGAAGGTCACAGCACAAGATAAATGATCTAATCCTGCTGATAGGGGGATCAAAACACGGGCATGGACAAACAATGGCTCGTTGTTCAGTGGACAGGGACCAGAATTTCAGGCAAAACCGCATTCATCATGTCAGCCTAGATCACACAAACTTTCAGGTAATTTGATTCCTGCTAAATGAGAGGAAGATTTATCCCATTAGGTAGGTAGGTAGGTAGGTAGGTATATACTTTATTAATCCCCGAGGGGACATTTTTTTAGGCCAAAATGAGAATCCCGGTGTGAAGTGAAAACTATAAATGTGATCTCCGGAGAGGGAATACCATCGTGGTGTCAACTTTAGGCTAATTCCATTTGGTGCATTTAAACCGAGCATGATTCAATTTGAGGGTTCCTGCTCACAAAAGGTCATCAACTTACAAGGTAACTGTCAACACTGCGTCTCCATCGCACCGTCGAAGGGCCGAGCGCAGAATGTTCTTCTTCTTGACCGAGCCGTCTTTCAACAACAACGTCAGAGGCATTTACAAAGTGTGGCTTCAAACTACTGCGATCGGTCCTCGATCCAGATTAATCGTGGCGAGATTGATTCGTTTCCTTTTGTCCAACGCCAACAACAGCACGTACAATCTCAAATCAATGCAATGTATTACAGATGCCATTTTTGTTCGTGCAGGAAGACATTCACAGACCAGCAGGACTCCATCACTTTCAAGACATTTCGCTCCACCTTCCCACTGGTCCTGCTCAGGTTGGAGGTCCCGCTGGCGAATGAGCCCGTATCGGGGGGTTAATGACAGGGTTGGGTGACTGGAGACGCGTCAATCAGAGGGCTAACAGGGCGTAATCTACAGCACATCGGCCCACACACACACACACACACACACACACACACACACACACACACACACACACACACACACACACACACACACACACACACACACACACACACACACACACACACACACACACACACACACACAAGACAAATTTAATCCATGAAGCTGACCCGGGGTCACCGGGCTCAACGGAGAATCTGTCAGGGTCTGTCTACACCAGCTCACTTTCATGACACCCACGTTCAGCTTCAAAACCACCACAGGCGACGCTCACACTGCTGCAGGGGCTTCTTTTTTTTGTGTACATACAGTATGTATCTGTGTCTTAGCATTACTTTTACAATGACACATTTCTATAATTACAATACTTGGAACATTCAGATTAAAAGCAGAGGCAGACGGGGTTTAGTATCCACACTGGAAATGGAAAATAGTAAATCCTCAACAGAAGCTACACACATTTCTTAGTAACCCGTCACGAAATCGTTTGAAGAAAAGATTCAATTTGTTATTTCCTAGATATACGAAGGCATAAAATAATCACCAAGTAAAGGCGACCATAACGTGCAGAGGTGTTAAGAAAAATCTAGCCTTCCCACATGGGGAACATTTTAAACCAGTTTTAAAATGGGCGACTCCGGGGAAACGAAAAAAAAATCAACACAACCTAAAAATAAAACAACACAATTATTCAACTTTTAGACTCCTTCCCCACTGGGACATTCTCCCTGCTCGTGCATGTTTACACGATTACTGCAGAATCCAAAATGGCACAGTCACATAAACAAAGCAAATTATTCTCTCAGCTGGAGTGAAATCTGAAGGAGTTCAGTGTAAATAAAGGTGTTTACAACGATTGAAATTTGTGTCTTTTAAGTTTACAAAAAACAGAACAAAGCTGACGCCATGGTTCGTTCCCCACCGGGAGTCTGTCTACTGATATGGGTAAATGAAAGACAAGTCACGACAGTATGGAGGTGATATTCACCAAGAAGGGCCAATAAAGAGAAGCTTACACCCACAAGCTGATGGATCAATAATTAGCGGCCCGAAGACATAAAAAGCAGTGATTACCACCTTTCTATTTTCACATCCAGCCACCGTTACAGAACAAGACTAACACGTAACCAGCCTCACTCTACAACTGCTATGGTAATTTACATTTAAAATATTTACTTTAAAACAGTTCCTGGTCAAAATCCAAAGTTCATGATTCCCAGACTTGCAGACTTAACCTTTAGTTTGGCTTAAATGTGCACGAGGACACTGGTGAGGAAAGAAAACCTCCATTCGACCCCGATCGGAAAGATCGATAATCCTGTTGTTGATTCACAAAAAAGGGAAGAGAGGAAGAACAATGAAGGGTAAATGTCAATGAGGTTCGGTCAGCGGAGGTCTCGGCCTTTGGCTGCAGATTTCTATTGACCCCGTGTAACACTCAGACTGCTTCTAGCTGCTAAACCGGTGTGAAAGCGGACGACGGGCCGTTCAGTGAGCGCTGGTGTTTTCATCAGTGTGTGGAACTGTCAACGCCATCGGCCACGTCTCCGCAGGCCCAGCTGGGACTCGGGTGACGGGACGGGTCGTATCGACTAGGCAATAACGCCGGGCCTGTTCACGACACTATCAATTCACAGCCGTATTGATTTTTAATGCAGCTGTAAAAATATTCTTCAGTTGCAAACCCGAACACATGGCAGCCGTGGAATCAAGGAGAACAACAACAACAAAAAACTATGTGCAAGTATACCGAGACAAATGTGTACACAATAAGTGACGGCCTATGTTTTGTGCATCTATAAAAAAAAAAAAAAAAAAATATCCAGCTGCAGACACATAACACGATGGTAGGTCAGACAGTGTCGAGGTCAGAGCAATAAGTCTGGAGCTTTTTGACATCAAGGCCACGTGACAGCTAATATAGATTATCTATGAACCGCATCTACTGCGTCACGGCTGAGGTTTTCACCCTCACATCAACTATTCTCTGCAAAGACTCAAGCGCCCTTTGTGTTCTCGAAAAGACGCGTCCTAGCTCCGTCCGTGACACCACAGCAACAACCGCCGGTGGTCAAATAACTCCATCGGCTAGTGAGTCATGTTGCTGCTGTAGCCACATTCTGCTTTCCCAAAAGGCCGCTCAAAATGCATGAGGGTTTGAACATCAGAGAAAATGTGCAAATACACGTCGGCTTGGCGCAGTTCATAGTCGCGCGCGCACACACACACACACACACACACACACACACACACACACACACACACACACACACACTTCAACTTGTGGAAGTACACACCAGCTGATCTAGTTTCAGCTCCAAGTCTGTGTCTGCACGTGTGTGTGTGTGTGTGTGTGTGTGTGTGTGTGTGTGTGTGTGTGTGTGTGTGTGTGTGTGTGTGTGTGTGTGTGTGTGTGTGTGTGTGTGTGTGTGTGTGTGTGTGTACAAGGGGAGAGCTGAGAGTTGAGTGAAGTGCTACTCTAAAGCCCAACAGGATTTTCCAATCAAGAGCAGCAGAAAGATTAATAGAGGCCTATTGCATGCTTCATGGTGAAGCAGTGCATGAGAGAAATGATTACAGCGAGTAGGACATGCAGTCGCTACTTGCCGAGTTTTATTCATTATGAAATATTAAAGAGGCGGAAATTTAACAGACAGGTTGAGCTGCCATTAGCTGGGAGTGATTGGCGCTCCAGTTCTAAGAGCGGCAGAGTCGAGCTACGACTCCTCTTGCGTGTGTCCACCTTTCCCAGGCAGGGTGAAGGGAATCGGGTTTCCCTGCGTCCTGTGATCTGGTGCTGGAGACTGAGAAAAGAGGTTCAGATGCTTTGCCTGAGGAGGTATCTTAATCTTTCCAATGTCCTTATTTCGTTAATCTGCCAACCGAGGTTTGCCGAATTCAGAGCAACACAGACTGCCCTCCAGACAAAGCCAAAGCAATGAACAGGGGTCCACTGTAAATCTCCCAGCTCAGTAACTGGATTCCATGTAAGACGTCTATGCCGGCTGGCTGAGACGTTTCTTGAAGGCCACGTTCTTGGAGGGAAAACGATGATGTCATGCAGTCATTCGACGAGGCCGCATGGGATGTTGTGATTCACGGTTACACATTTATGGCTGAGACTCCCAGAGCTGTCAGCTTCATAATAGACTGAATAAAAAATTTCCCCCGACCACTGGTGTATCACAGGAAGGTCCGTTTCTGAAGGACCTCGTGGCTTTCAGTTGACCACAGAGACCAAAAAAAACAAAGCATTGAGGGAGGATGAGCGTGTCAAAGTCCGCATGTGGTTCCAAAGACGCATCCCAAACGTTGTCTTGCTCACCGACTGCTTCCATGACACAGTGGCCCAATTGTTTTCTTTTGATGAGTGTGACGGAGGAGTTGTCAGTTGTCAGTGTGTCAAAGTCAAAGCGGAAGTGCCTCGTTTGATCATTTGACTCACAGCTATCAGGAGACACATGAGGAGAAGACTTAGCATTCTCACCTTCAACCTTTCTTCCCTCCTTAAAAGGAAAAGAAAGAATGATCAGCCAAAACGAAAGAGAGAGGCAGAGGGAGGAAATTAAGCAGAGGAAACCCCAAAAAGGAAACATGCATCTAGGCCACTGAGTCATTTCCCTTGTGTTTTGCCTCTTCCTCTTCTTCCATTTCAAATATACACTGACAGTATAAATTATGTACATCATCACTGGGGTTTACACAGAGTGGGAGAGGGCCCATGGGTTTCAGGCTTTAGGATTTCAGCTTTTATCCCCTGTAAAGTCTGCCCGCAATTAGTTAGGGAATTAATTCAGGCTCAGAACTTAGCCTCCCCCTTCCTCTTCCAGATCTGCACTGATTCAGCCGAGCCTCTTTTACTCACACACACAAAAAGAGAGATGGGGAGAAAGAAAAAAGGAAATGTCTGCCCTGCAGAGCCCAGATTTTATCCATACAAATAATTTAAAGGTAACATCAGTGTTATAGTAATGGCACTAAATAACATGTGTGTTGATGCAGCTGTTAAAATGGCTGTGTGTGTGTGTGTGTGTGTGTGTGTGTGTGTGTGTGTGTGTGTGTGTGTGTGTGTGTGTGTGTGTGTGTGTGTGTGTGTGTGTGTGTGTCATTTATGTTTCTGTCAGTGAAGGTTTTGCGCCTTCACTGATGTAAAGTGTTGAAGTCGTTTTAAATTGCTTGTTTTTGTTTTTTTGCCAACTAACAGTTTGGATCCAAAAGAAATTAAATTTGTCGACATATAAAGTCGTAAAAGAAACAAATATTTAAAGTTAATGCAACAGTTCATAATTTATTAAATTGTTTTTATGATTTAATTTTCTATCAACTGACAATCAGGTCTGTTTTTTAGCTCTACCTTTAATTCCAGGAATTTTATTACCACAAATTCCTTACGGTCATCATATGATTAATAATCAGACAGAAAGATCTGGATCTTGTCTGTATGCAACTTTCTTGTAGACCATTTCTAAGGAGCTCAGCTCTCTTTCTTGCTCCAGGACACATGCAGGAGAATAGCTACTCTCCAGGCTTTAATGTCACTCCAATCAGCACCCTGCTGCCTGCTTTTTATATATTTCTACCATTCACTGTTGTTCCCGGCCTGCTTTTCCTGGCGGGATCTAATAACTTCCGTAACCCTTTCGTACCCTGTCTCTCTGGGATTGGAGAGGCTTCTCTCGAGCCTTCTAGGACATTTTCACTGTCTCTACATCTTCCACTTAAACAGTGAAGTCTGATATCACCAGTACACACAGGTCAGACGTCACGACCTCTGCGGTCCACAAAAAAAAACTGTGGTTCTATGTGTGTTGCCAATCAATAATTAATCTGGTAAACCTTTACACTGCAAATATTTGTGGGGAAAAAAGGAAGGCACATAAATAAATAATAGGAACCCTCTATTTATAAAACAGCCCAATAAATCAGAAGAGAGCAGGAGTATTTATATTTGAGAAACAATAAGAAGCAGTGCTAGATGGACAAAAGCTCTTATGCTACATCTAGCAGCTAGATGAATGTCAAGGTGCGTCGGATGCCGTTATGGCCCTCCATCTTGTTTATTATCCGAACAGTCGTGTGTGTGTTCCTACCAATACACTGGACTATCTGACAGTACTGCTAAATATCACTGTGGACTTGGATACCATCAGTGGTTTAATAAGCTACTCAATGACTGCAGAATTATCCTGTTTATTGGTGACCAACTCAAACAAACCACTTGAACCTTGAAATCTAATCCAGTAGTAATACTGGCTTGATTCCTGCGCCTTCACGCTTTCCTATTGGACATGGTCCCAGTGTGGGGACGATAGCTGGGCATGGGTCAGGCAGGCAGGTTGCCGTGTGCAGGGTGTGCGCATGCATCGGCTTCTTTGTTACCCTAATGGCCCGATTTAACTACTTCCTCATTAGCCCGCTGGGACGGTATCATCTCTGCAATTATCCTAAAGTTCCTAAAGCCTTCTGGCTTTGTAATGCTGCACATCTGGTTTATTTGTCTTTGTGTATGATGAGAGGTTGTGTGTGTGTGTGTGTGTGGGGGGGGGGGGGGGTTGACTGGCAGAGTTTCCTCCAAGTCACAGTTTAATTGGACAATTGTTCGGTTTAACCTCGGGCTCTCTGGGTTCACAAAGGCATGCAATGCCGTCCTAGTACGGACTATTAAGCAAGAAAAGGTGGCAGAAGTACTTACTTTGACTTGCATTGCATTCTTTTTCCTCATGAGGAACTCCTCTGTTCCCTCATGCAATGACAAACCATTCACTTCCAGTCTGATTCAGGGGTTACAAAAAATAAAGCTCCGCTGGAGAGATAAAGGCAACAACTAGGAGAGGAAACGGATATGCAAGACAATATCTTCCAATTGCTCAGCAGAAATAGTGTAACAGACCATAATTAATTAACCCTGATGTTGTCTTCTGTCTGAAACCATCCCAGGGGGGAATCCTGGGGGGGAGGGCTAATACACAAAGTTGAAAAATGAACGTCCCATCTATCCTGATGCGCTGCTGGCTGGCGAGAGCACAACACAATCTCCCCTCGATTCATCAGAGGTAAATCTCCACTTGACCCAATGGAGGCTGTCCAGTCGCAGCATTACGGCTGCACAGCGCTTGGGCTGAGGCCTAGATTCTCTTGGGATTGGGGAGGGGTGGGGGGGGGGGGGGGGTTGGCTGGCACACACTCGGTTAGCCCAACAGATGAGGAGTTATCAAGCGTTTATGTCAGGTTCGGTGGCAGCGGGACCAAAAAGGTTCAGTGCATCACCCTGAATCATTTGGTAATGCTGTGGAATGACAGCTCGTCAAAAGTCATCGAACAACGCCACCGTTGGCCACGGTGTAGCGCCGACACGAAAGCGCTCAACCAACACGACGATGAAATGTGCTCTGCAGTGACACTTAAAAAGAAATGAAAGACGAGTTCGGAAACATTTTTGAAAAGGTGCTGACTAAAAAAATGACGATGTATAACCGAGACACAAAAGCGCTTTGGGCAGGCAAAGAAAACTCCAAAAATAGAGCAGCGTGGTGCAGTGTATTACCTCACCCCCGTGCACATCAGCAAACGTGTCCATCACATTCATGCACACTAAGCCTCGCTGACATGTCCCACTCTGCTAAGCTAGCGGTGCATACTGGAGTTTTCCCAGTCGGCAGCATGCAGCGGGAAAAGTCAGCAGAACGGATGCAAATTGAAGGCCTATGACATGACACTTTCAATTTTTTAAAAGACCGCTATTACAGCGAACCATGTAGCTCTAAAAATACTCTCGTCTGAGCCTTTTCCTCTATTCTGCCAAGCTAAATTAAACCCCAGGCCCAGGAGGGGTGGTGGTGGGCAGAGATAAGACAAGTCAGCCATCAGCAATGGTGATGTCTCTTTGGGTGATGGGGATGGCTGCTCATAATTCCCCAGCACTCCAACTTGGCCGAGTCACGGGAGGAGCAGATAGAGGCTTGCAGCTTTCGCGGGAGCGCTGGAGACAGATGTGGCCGGACATAATGGGGGTTGAGGAGAGGGTGGGCGGGTGGATGGGCCAACTCGTGGTCACAGCTGCAACTTTCGCCAGAGGATCGGAGGCGCGCTTCTAATAAAGGGCTGTAATCAAGTCACTCGTGCTAACCTCCCACACCCACTGAGGCTGACTTGCCAAAATGCCTCTCTTATGACACAGGCTTTTGTATGCTTGAGAAACACAATGAGGAGAAGACTGGAACTTGTAATGCAGAAGAAAGGATGACGTATTTAACAAGCAATCTGTTCTGTATTATGATGTACAACATATACGATACCGCTTGCCGTAAACAAGTTAAGCCAGATGTCACGCTGGTGGAGGTCCTGTGATAGATGTGGACACGTAAAAAGACTGGAATTACAAAGGTGAACAGAGGCGGCCACGTGCCTCCTGGCAGGCTGACGTTTAAAATGCTGCAATAGATGCCTTTTAATGTGTGCAATATTTGCGTTGTAAATTGTGACAGCTGGATCCGACCAAAGCTCTAAAGCGGCCGGTCAGACGAAGACAGTCTTCATCAGAGCGAGGTGGTGAGTGAACAGTAGAAATGGCACACTCACTGGGGGAGGCTTTTGTTGATGAGACATCTGTGGGGCCGTGACTTCCTCCCCTCCGAGGCAGCTTTCAGTAGACCAAGGCCATGAGTCAGGTCTGCGCCAGCTGCTGGGCCATGACTAGATCCATTTCCCATTTTTCCCTGTGACTCCTATTATGGTCGGTGGTGCAAATAACACTGTTTCCATCAAATCCAGAAGTAAACGCAGATGAAAGAGTTTCTAAATATGAGCCGCTGGCCTTTTGGGGTCTTGGTGGACATGAATCAACAGATGGATTATTAAAAAAAGAGATTTCGCCGAGAGGAACTAAAGATCTTCACCCGTTTGTTCAAACGCAATCAGAGAAGACGGATGACCGAGTCGGCCTTGTGTACAAACTTGACGACTTCGGGTTGCACCCGCTGTGAACGTGTGCATGTGTGTGTAGTCCTTACGATTGGCTAATTAAATAAAGTGCTAATTCCAATGTAGATGAATGCTGCTGCTACTCTCTCTTGCTGGCTTCACGAGACCGTGATCTCGTAGCGGTGCGGAGTTACGCCGTCCTTTGGAATCAGCATTAAGAGCAGAACGCAGGAACACATCTGCTCGTAGGAGAGGTGGGGGGGGGGGCATAATTCTCCTTGTCATCTGAGACACCATTCCTATATTAGACATGCTAAACCAGATCACTGCAGAACATTAAGCCCGACAGCAGCGCTTTAATGTTGATGCGCTCTGCTACTGTAGCATAAACCACCAAACTGCTTTAGCACCAACTAAACTGACAATTCTCTCATATTTGTCCAAAGTCAGCCTCCATCACATTCAAGTAAAAGGAAGGTGTTTCATTTCAACAGGTTGCCCTAGATGCAAAGCAATACGCTGGCATCAAGGGTTTTCGACTTTTGGAAAACATCATAGTGGCCGTCTCGCCGGTATGAAGAGTTGACGGGAACACAGCCAGTAAACTCATTACAGGGCTGGTGGAAGGACAAAATGCACGCGGGACGACCAGCGGGCCCGTCATGGTTCTTCAATGGGAGGAGCAGGTGGACTTGTTCACTTTGACATCCCCATCCTACAGCGGTCAGGTCAGGATTTAAATGAGAGAGATTGCTTTAGACACTGCGGCACATTAGAAGAGCCGTAAAAAGCACATAGAGGTCATGACAATTATTCCAGCCGCTGTTTCACAGGGAGGCCGTGGCTGTTTGTTGTACAGTGACGTGTGGACAGAAGCCACGTCTGTCCACATTCAAGAGTGGGGACTGAGTTTTCCATTTAGCGGAGTCTATTTCCTCTCTGTGAAGGTATTGTAATTATTTAAAGCTCCTGTAAGGACAGATTGTCTCATCAGGATCAGCGGTCGGTCTCATCCAGAGAACACACTCACGCTCCGTCTGTCTCAGACGCTCGGCAGCACATCGGATACTTCACACCACGAGGATTTGAATTCAGCCACTACATGTAGGGTCATCCTTCTCGCTGTTCAAACCCAATGTTGCGTTGCCGTTTTGCCAGACAACTTGAAAGCTTCCGATCGATTTCCTGAGTCCATGATTACTGATCAAAACTTTGCTTGTCATAAACGCTGCTGTCGGTCTGAAAGGTCTGGAGATGAAGAGTTGTAGAGGAGGAGCGTCCACATTCCTGTTCTGCTTAAAATGTTCAACTTTACTTTGTGGTGTCTGGTCACGCAAACTATATTAGATGTATAGAGTTGTATGTTTTGGTGAGCACATGGAATAAAATGGTTTATCCAAAACACCGTGAAGCAATAAGAAGAAGAAGCCAATTGTCTTTCCTCTCTGACTTTCTCTGTAATTGCTTACTTTGAATGCCGAAAATGTGATGACAAAATGCAGGTTTTAATATGACCTTGGTTTTATTTAACCTGCATCAGGTACCTTTATAAATAAAAAAAACAATAATCTTATCAGCAGTCTCAGTATTGTAACGTAGGAATTACTGGTTACCTTAATACTCTTGTTCCATTGTGTGTGAACATTCGGATCAACTGCATTGTGTTGAACGTGGCACCATTAAATCAAATAATTTGACCTCAAAGGTCCAATTCAGTTCTTTTTTTTGGAGTTTTCACATGCAGTTCACCAGTCCTCATCAGAAAACCTCATGAGACAAACAAGTTCTTTAAGTGGCAAATAGGAGTGATGTACAGACATCGGTGGCATTCATACATTTTCTTGTGTTTAAAATTTCTCCTCTCAGGTAAAAAATTGGACTGACAGTCTGTTAACTTGGTTGACTTAAGAATCATTAATAATACTGAATGAAAGTTTGAACTAAATGAAGTAAAATGAATAATATTCATAAAATAGACTTTGTGCAAATTTAGCACACCGCTCACCACTTCATCACGACTGCCAGTTTACGAAGAGCATTTTGAGATGTGAACGGTTAAAGTATAAGCTGAGAACCATTCTCCGACTCAGTCATCTGCCTCCGTGTCTTTCTGCAAGTCGCTGTTCAGGATCATCCTCTGTAGCACCTGACAGTCACAACACATATTATAGGCTATAAAACTCTCATCTAATACCCTCGTTCACTGTCATGCCCTCTTGACTGCCTCTCAAATTAATGCCTCTAATTCTGGTTTAGAAAGACATTTTTAGCATCAACTTTATGCCGAGCCGTTCCTGCTTTATGTCTGTGCGGCGCTGCTCTGATGATACGTCACCGGCAGTTATACGTTTTATTTTCTTATTGTTCCGGTTACTTTGACACGACTACTGACATTGCTGCATTTCTTGTGTTTTTGTCCACTGGTTTCCGAAAGCAGGATTAGAAAGTCTTCTTTTTGCTCTTTGGTGATATTTTTTGTGAATGAAATGAGCAGTCTTTTATGGCAATTTAAGTGCTTAATTATGTCATCATGAAATGTCAAAAGCATGCGTGTCCTCAAGAATACTGTAAGTGGCATTCATCAGGTTGAAAAGAGCAATTTACAACAAATTAGTACTATGAAGAGAGGTTGGTGAATATGGAGCGTTTGTGCCGTGCAAGCCTCACCGAGTCCTAGGATAAGAATCCAGAAATGTTTTAGAGTGAAGCCCGTTGAGTCTTTTGATAAGGTTTGGCTAATAAAACATAATGCACCGTAAGCGATCATGGAGAGTGAGTGCTGAAAAAAAAATAAGGTTACGTAAAACTAAGAAAAACTTTCAAATATCAAATTATGATATTTCTATCATGTTGTCTGCCACCTTCTTTTTTTTTCTTTTTTCTTCTTTCTTCCATTTCAAGCTTCTTTTGAAGCCAGTGTGAAACAGCGTCTTGTGTAAATGGGCGACAGCCTTTAGTGTGAACGTGGCCTCGGTGTGAGCATGTCTGGTTCCCACCCCCGACCACATCCCGTCTCTGACAGCGACATCAGCCAATTGTCAAGAGCAGCTGATGTGTCCTTTCCCAGTGCATCCGTCACGCACGCTCGCGCACACGCACACACACACACACACACACACACACACACACACACACACACACACACGCGTGCGCGCGCACACACACAAGTACTCAAAGGGATTTGTGCAAATTCACGACAAGACCCCTGGCTAACGTCTCAATAATCTCTCACACAGCTCTATAAAAAGACATGTCTGTTAGCAATATGTGTTTGGCTTCCTCTGACTGTCAGGAAGTTTATTGTCACGTTACGTACAGACCCGTGTCATCCAGTGTTTAACAAAGCCCAAACAAAGGCAGAACTCGAGACTATTGATTATGCGGCGGAATCGCTTCGGATTCCTTTTTGACTCTTGAAAGTCTCACGTTTGACGACGTGCACCGTAAAAAGGGTTTGTCTCACCAGATGTGGCTCATCTCACCGGGGTCAAAGTTCAAGAGACTCACGAGCAATTAACACATAAACTGTTCGCCATCAGCCTCCAGTGACCAGTGGGACGAAAACCTGTCCAGTGTAATTCCAAAAGCATGACTAAGTTAGATATTAACCAGAAAATGGCACATTCGAGGTACAATCATAAATAGTGAAGTGCCCCAGATACGATAACTAATAAGGAAGTGAGTCACTTTCTGTTCCCTCTCAGTTGCCTGGTCAATAGGTGATGTGGGTGACGTGAACAAGGGAGAGGACTTGCACAACAGTGGTGTGTCCTCTGGACAAAAATCATGTCTGCAGTCAAGCGTTTCAGAGATCTCACTTCCTCAACATTATCACTAGACCAGCAAATCCTGCAAAACAAATGTGAGGTGACTTGATAACAGAGGGAGGGGGGAGGGAGGAGGAGGAGAGGAGGAGGGGGGAGGGGGGAGGAGGAGGAGGAGGAGGAGGAAGGGGGTTCATCCACAAATTCTTTCTCTGCAGCTCTGAGCAGGAAGATCAAGTCAGAAAATACTATACATCGATTTGAATGCCACGCAGGTGGCAATGCCATATTATGGGATTAAATTCTGGTGGTCGGTGGCCTGGAATCGCGCTGGCAGGCTTCTTAAAATAAATCTTTACAAATGACACAGTTTAGCAGAGAAACGCGGGTCTGCCGCTGCCTCTCACTCATGCGCTCTCCACACACAGAGATGACATCATGTTGGGTCAGCTTGGGTTTTAGTGCTCAGCTTGCTATCTACATCTGCCATTTCGAGCGTGTCATGTCAGCCCACGTTTACCTTTAACGCCGGTTATTTAACCAAGCACTGTCCTGTGTGCAGGAGGTGACCTCTTCAAGCATTCAGGAAGGACTTCTAAAAAAAATAATAATTAAAAAAAAACAGAAGAAGAAGAAGAAGAAAAATAAAAAATAAAATAATAAGAATGACGCGCCGTTGTTGTCTTTGCATTGAATTAATGCGAGCTAATAGTAGCTGGTTAAAACCAGATGACGCTTACGAGTGCAGAGAGACGTAGTAATTGTAGTAAAACGGGGGTTCGGGTCATGTGTAGTGGACGCTCCGCTGTCTCGACCGAGAGCCATTATGACGGTGCCTTGATAGTAAAATCTCACTCCACAACAATGCGAGATGCGATGGACGGTACCACAGGCGGTCCGGACGGTACCACAGGCGGTCCGGACGGTACCACAGGCGCTCCGGACGCGTCGGACTCGCGCGCACCGACATCCACACGGCGCGTCAACAACACAATAACATCCAGGACAAGTTTACGCGGCACCCAGCCGCCTAGTCATCCTTTCTTTTCTTTTCTTCTTCTTTTTTTTTTTAAAAAAAGCAGACCCTCAGCGTGCACACTTTCACCACAACCTGTCATCCCCGTTTGCCCAGCGCACTCACCCCCCGAGGAGCAAACCAAACGGCGGAGCTCCTTCCCCGTCACTTCACAGCGTCGCCGCGTGAAGCAGGTGCGGAGACGACCATCGACCAGAAACACGCGCCTGAAGCTCGGACCGTTAAAACGTTGCGCACTTTCAGCGCCGCCGCCTGTACTCACCACCTACCGAGCGGAGTGGCGTTCAAACAACAAGCCGAGCCGCGTCGAAAGCAGGCGACGGCGGTCATGTCCAACTTCAGGTGCGACCTTACGGGCGCCTCCGACTCCTTTCCGTCCACTTTGACCGCTCTGACGCGGAGCTACAGTAGCTTAGCCGCGCGGGCGAGAAGGAAGTGTCATTTCACATCGAGAGCGCGAGGCTTTTTTTTTTTCTTTTTTTTCGCACGAGCGGTTGTAAACCGTCGAGGGGGAAACAAACAGCGCGCGACAGCAGAAGGGAGAAAACAGCCGCTCACCTGCGCGCGTGTGCGCGTGTGTGTGTGCGTGGAGTAAAACTCGTCCTTGTTCAAAAGCGTACGCGCTTTCAGGAGGATTTAGTCCGACTCTGCAGATGTCGGAGTGACTTCTCGAAGTGCTGTCAGTTGGTGCGGACTTCCTGAATGACGGAGCAGCGGGAGCACAACCCCTCAGTCCGCGTTTGACAGCTACTTTGACAGACAGGCGGAAATAAAGTTGTCTGGCGCAGTGAA
Source organism: Brachyistius frenatus (assembly GCF_029030835.1). NCBI lineage: Eukaryota > Metazoa > Chordata > Actinopteri > Embiotocidae > Brachyistius > Brachyistius frenatus. The sequence continues at coordinate 458,520 of NW_027210755.1, forward strand.
GGGACCTCTGCAGGATGCGCTCTCTCTCGCTCTCTCTCTCTCTCTCTCTCTCTCGCTCTCGGCTTTGTGTTTTATTCAGAAAACATACCAAAATGGATCGTTTTGCATGTATCTGAGGCTCAATTGGTTTACTCAAATCAAATGCAAATCCACGACGCGTTAAATATCGTTTCGGTTGTGATGCTTTTAAATAACAAGAGCTACTATAAAAGTAAACGTCCAACAATCCTACACCTTATTTCCTTTGCAAATCATTAAAGATGCATGCACTGAGTCATCCCGATTTTGTTGCGACTTCAGTAGTTGGTCTCCTGAATATACTCGGTACAATGCTGCCACCTACTGTTGCAGTGGAGAAGTTCAACTGCAACACTGTACTGTGAAGACCACATACCTGTTCATTGTCTTTTAGTTTATTTGGAAAAATCGGAATAGTGTGCAACATATAATTTGTTTTTGTTTTTTAAAGAAAACATACACACAAGATAGAACCTGGAATTATGTGACCTTACAACAAACTAAAACACGTATTTGGTAAGGAACACACACACCCCACCCTCTACCTCATTTTATAGTGCTTTACATGGTGAAAACAATACCGCCTGGGCAAACGCCAGAAGCCAGATTAAAGGTTATATAAAACACTAAAATAGAGTCAAAAGATAAACTAAGTAGTAAAACCAACTCAAATGTAAGAAGACAAGTTACCTAATAAGTAACATTCAATTAAAAGTTGAATAAAATACAAGTTTAGAGTAAATATACCAGATACACCAAGTTTTAAAACAAACTACAATAAATAACCAATTAGATAAATAAATAAAATTCTATTTTAAATTGCACAACATATTTAAAGAGAGTGAAAGACTAGAAAAACTGATTAAAATGTAGGCTGTAGCATTAATAAACAGACAGAATGAATAAACACAATAATACATGCATTTTATTGTGAAATTTAACCAGTGCAGATTACAATATGCTGAAAATTGAATTCATCCTTGAATTCATGTGACCTGAATTTTCCTCTTTGGAAAAAAAAGTTTGCTATAAGTTATAGATATAAATATATTCAAAGTGCTAAAATTATCATTGTCAAATTCTGGTCTTATTCCAGAAAAAGAAAACATCAGTTCTAGCAATTGGGAAGATCAAAGTGGTGAAATTCAGACACAAAAATGTAAGATTCAAACTCAACCAAATATAAGCAGCCGTGTCTTGTGTTTGCACATCTGCCTAAAATACGAAGGGGTGTCATCGGCTGCCTGGATCGGAAGTTTTCATCTTGAATTGTGGTGTGCACAGAGTCTGTCTCTGTCCAAAGCCAACATAATAAAAGCAAAACACAATTCTGAAAGACCATAAAGACTGAGAAACGTATACACTGACACCATGACAACATAATACTGAAAACACAGAGTAAGGGTTGTGACAAATACTTACCTTCTTTATCAATCAGATAATTATTTGGTCGATAAAATATCGGACAAATGTGAAAATGTTCCTCAGAGTGATCCCTGTAAAGGTCCCGTGTGGTCGGACCAACAGACCAAATATCCAAAGTATTCCTTAGTGAAAATGTCGATTTAGCAGAAGATGGCTTCAATCCGTAAGTCTTCAGTGATTGGCTCAGCACACTTCAAATGCAACTCTCAACCCAGGTCGGACCTGAAGCCATCTCTAGCGGGTTCGGAGGCCAGAGCCTTATTCATCAGGCCACTGGGGCTGCTGCATTTGTTGGGGAGCTTCTGTGTGTTATTGTTGCTACCAGGAAATACTGACTTGCACAATGATCATTTGAATGGAGCTTCATTTTTCATGTAAAGGGATGGCAGCCTTTGTGTGAAGTAACAGCAGGGAATCATAGATGTTGTCCACTGTGGCCTGAACTGCAGATTCATTGTTTGGTCTATAAGATGTCAGACGAGGGGGAAAAAAAAATACCTGTGACGTTTTTGAAAATATATTTTGTTCTGCCGGGTCAAAACCTGAAGACTTGTAGTTCACCACATCTCCAGAGGCTCCTTTTCATTCTCAGTTTTTAGGGTTTGTTTTTAACATATACAGAAGAGTCCCTGGGAAGCAGCAGTGGCACTGAGCGGATTGATCTGGTAAAATAATGTGAACTGAAATCGTATGTAACCTTTGTGGTGGGTGCAATTATGATGTGCCGTCTGAACTTAAGTTAAAGGTTATTCGTATGTCCATGAAGGCAATATGCTAAAAATGCACGTGATCCACGGGTTCCACGGTTTCAAAGTCGCAGGAATCCACTTCAAACTCAAATCTTTTCTGTAGAAAATCACTAACAGGGTGTATGACTGTGATTTAAACATAGGTTTCTCTGACTTCAACAGGAGATGATGAATACAAAAAGGTTAAAGGGATCTCCAGATTATCCCTTATGAAGCATGAGTTCAAATCTCCAACATTTTTTGTTTAAAAAAAAAAACAGACTAACTTTTATTGTCCCATTTTTGAATCCAACAAATTAATATCACAGACTTTTAGGATGCAAAACTGCATGCTGCTTTGAAGCATTTGAATAACATGAGTGAGGATTGCAATACACATTTTATTATGTTTTTAAAAAAACAAAAACAAAACATCCGTGTTATAGCCTACTTTCTGGAACCAATGTGGAAAAAAATGAATATATTAGCGAGCCAACAATAGAGCCAAAACAGACCCTACAACATCGACCGTCCGGAAATATGCCTGTTTACATGTTTCAGCGTAGATTTCACTGCGTTTATACAAAATGTTCTCGTTCTGCACTAGCGTCCATAACCTTATTCTAGTCTATTTTAATTGTTTATAAAATCTGATTTAATACGTTATGTACATATTTAACCATAATAGCCCAGGCTTTCTGTACAGGCGTACGGTCAGCCATCTCGACACATGGAGGTCCTGCCGGTTGTAGGCGCTGTTCCAAAGCGAGCTGCAAAAAAACACAAATCGATTGTTTATTTTGTGTTTGTTTACATTTTTTTTTCGAGCGAACAGATGGCCTCGACTCTGCTCTCACCGATGGTGGACTATTACAACGACGAGGAAGAGCTGGACAGCGTGGACGACGACGACGAGCGGAGTTTCAGGGGGAGAGACTCAGAGGAAGGTAACGTTTGGTCGAGCGGCGGCTCCCGGAGCGGCGGGCTGCGGCTACTTGTTGGAGGAGGAACGGAAACACGCGGTTGTCGCGCTAAATTAGCTCGGTTTTTAAACGGTGTCGTCTCCGGCGGAGTGAGAGATGTCACCGCGACTTTACAAGTCAGGAGTTTGAAGCGCCTTGCTCGAAGCGGGGCGTTCAGCCGCACGCAGTTAGCTCGCGGGCTACGTAACGTTAGCTACCGGAGAGACGACCTGGACACTCGGCGCAGGTCTGCAGCGAGTCAACGAGTCTCCGAGTCAGTCTCCGAGTCAAAGAGTCTCCGAGTCAACGAGTCTCCGAGTCAAAGAGTCTTCGAGTCTCCGAGTCAAAGAGTCTTCGAGTCTCCGAGTCAACGTTCAACATCTCCGGGGAACTCGTTTATATCACACGCGCTAACTGGCGGGCGTCTTTCTTCTTTTTTGTTTCTTTTTTTTAACCCGACGTCGAGCCCGCCGGTCGTCTTTAACCACGTTACGTTACCGAGGAGCAGATTTCTTCAGCCGACCTAAACACAACACACGACGCGACGCGACGACTCGGCCCGAGCAGCGACGTGACGACTCGGCCCGAGCAGCGACGTGACGACTCGGCCCGAGCAGCGACGTGGTGACTCCAGCTGCGAGCAGCGGCAGGTCGGTCGTGTCCGCCGCTCTGCCCTCTTCACGCGGATCAGGGAGAACCAGACGAGCCGCAGCGAGACACCGGGGAGACATGACAACGCCACAAGGTTAGCTGGCTCCCTCACGCCGACGACCGACCGGATCTGTGCGTGTTTCTCTCCGGTTATTGTTGTAGTTTAAACTACGGGAGCGACAACCGGGTTCGTCTTTGAGCAGCGGACTGAGCTAACTTAAGATAGCATATGAATGCTAACAGAAAATGAAAGCTGCCGTGTCAGCTCGACGGGACCGGGCCTCGGCTCGACCGGACCGGGCCTCGGCTCGACGGGACTGGGCCTCGGCTCGACCGGGCCGGGCCTTGGCTCGACCGGACCGGGCCTCGGCTCGACCGGACCGGGCCTCGGCTCTTCGCTCCGTCACGCGTAAAGCCGGCAGACCTTTTTTTGGTTTTTTGGGAGCCGCTGCTTATTAACTGGTTTCCCGGGTTTGCCACATTGCACTAGCTTCGATGACATGTTAGCATCGTGTTGCCATTGGACCGACGGCACCACCAGCCCGGGCCGGGCCGGGCCGGACCGGACTGGTCCCAACATGCGGCGCACGGTTCACATACGAAGCAACAGCCACGTTAAACACGCGCTGAATGAATGAATGCGTGTCCGCGGGGTTAAACTTACATGTCCAACGCGTGGAAAACCAGCTGTGTCCACCGGACTTGTCCTGCTGTCAACCCAGGACCGTGAAGTGTGCTTGTCCTCCCGGTCTCACCGACCGGAGGGCATCCCCAACCGGAGGGTGCTCACCATTACCTCCCCGGTGCCACGCACGTCCTTTTGATCCGCACTGATCTCGGCTTCCTGATTACATCAGGACCGTTTGCAGATCTAAAGACGACACAATTGTCCCACGGGTGTTTTGAAATGATCACAACTGAAGTATTTCTTTCAATGCCGAATGAGATTTAAGAATTTCAATCGAGAAATAGTTTTGAAATGTGAGTCAATTCCTGTCCTGTCATGCCCTCTTCCAGACACCGAGGATGCCAGTGAAACGGATCTGGCCAAACATGACGAGGATGACTACGTGGAAATTAAAGAGCAGTGAGTATTCTGCCAACCTTGGATCAGATGTTCCGACCTTAATAAAGGTCATTTTGCGGTGCAGGTTTTGAGTGTTTGCCCGAATGCCGCTCACGGTAAAGAGATTGTGATGTTGGCTGTTGTTTTTCATTGCAGAATGTACCAAGACAAGCTGGCCTCTCTGAAGAGACAGCTGCAGCAATTACAAGAAGGTAAGAATCACTTAGATCTTCAGTCTTATGATCAAAGGAGTTTGGCGCGAAGCTGAACTTTATCTTTCGGGATTTGTGTGAGGACGGGAATTTGTTTTTATCAGTGATATTTGAAGGGCACAGCCAAATCCTTACTTGTTACTCACGGTGGTAGGTCGTCAAGGGCTTACATCATCAGGCCAGGAAACCTGTTTCAGAGCCAGTTTAAAAGTGCTGCCATTGTCACTGGCGTACAAGAGAAAGCAGAAACTGATGATGACAAACGGCCCTCTGTCACAAACAGCTCAGTTTAAATGATCAAGACTGTATGTTGTTTACTGATGCAAACGGTTTCTAAACTGCTGACTGTGCTGTACGAAGGCGCTGCAGCACCACCGCCTGCCCCACGAGGCCCTCGTTGCTCAGTCTGAAGTTGAGCGTGGAAATTGCAGAGCGACGGGTCTTGTTTTCCTAAATGAAAATGTCGGTGCAATGCTCGTAGTGGAATTTTAATAACTTCTCCTCGTCCCACACGAACATCTAAGTCACAGTTTGGTCTCTGCAGGTACACTGCAGGAGTATCAGAAGAGGATGAAGAAGCTGGACCAGCAGTACAAAGAGAGACTCCGAAATGCAGGCAAGCACAGACTGTGTTCTGCTTATCATGCAACCACGTTGTGAGCAGACTGTTCAGATGTTGGAGTACTTTGTTTTAGTTTGGTCTGTTTAGCCGAAGGAGAGAACCGGGAATAATCAGTGCTGCAAAACAACCGCTCTGAGGCGAGAAATGGGAAAAGAAAACCATCTCGCATCTTGGATTTAAGAAGAGAAAAGTTTTGATAGTCAGATCTGATTTTCTTTGGTTGGGGTTTCATGTCCACATCCAGAGTTTGTCCCAACATTATAATTTGGTCAATTGAACCATACAGCGTCACCTCAGACGGCATATATACATCAAAACATTTTAGGAGACTAAGATAAATAAAGTGCGTTGTCGGAACTATCTTCATCTCTCTTTGCTCTCATTCTGTTCGTCGTTCACTATTCGATTGTTTTAATTATACTGGATACTTTGATTGTGTCGACTCGGTAGGTTGTCTTGTTTTTTTCTTTCGCTTGACTTGTTTCAGAATTTAACTTCCTCAGTATTTAACGAATCAAAATGACAGTTTTTGACCATAGTGCGCTGCAAAAACAAAGGCTTTGGTAAAAGACCCACAGTATCCCGAGTGGAGGACAGTTGTTTCATTCATGAATGATCAACTGACAGCTTTTTTCTCTTATTTTTAAGCTCAGAGATATTTGCTAGAAACTTTAGGGCATTTTTGCTGTAAGCTGTTGTTCTCTTTTGTGGTCTTGAGGGTCACTACAGTGGACTTGGACATCAAACATCAAGATATAATGTGCCAGCATGACACTGAACTGAAATTAGTTTTATGTGACCGTCTGTGTTTTACTTTTTCTTTACAGATCTGTTTCTCCAGCTTGAGGTAGGCGAAGTTAATATCCTTAATTGACAGATCTTGTTTATGGAAAATCAGCCATTACTTTTTGGGCTTTACAAGGTAAACAAACTTTTAACTCCACGTTGTCTCATTTCTTCTCCGTGTCTTCTCCAGACAGAGCAGGTGGAGAGGAACTACATCAAGGAGAAGAAGGCAGCGGTGAAGGAGTTTGACGACAAAAAGGTTGAACTGAAAGAAAACCTAATCGCAGAGCTGGAAGAGAAAAAGAAGATGATTGAGAATGAGAAATTAACAATGGAGCTGACAGGAGGTAAGAGAGCCAGAACTGGGTTATTAATCAGCAACTCGCTCAGCAGCAAAAAGAGAAATGGGGTAAAAAAGTATGTGGGTTGAGTTTTTTTTTTTTTCTCTCTCCACACACTTTAAAATGAAGATGTCTGATTAAAGTAGGACTTTATGATAATGGTAGCTGTCCTTTTAAAATTGCCTCTATAGTTTGAGTTTGTTTTATGTAAATTACAAAGTTGAGCTTTTTCAGAAAGTTTTCCTCTAATTGGGTGTTATTGTTGATTTCTGTCATCCACAGACTCAATGGAGGTGAAACCGATCATGACGCGGAAGCTGAGGAGACGGCCCAATGATCCGGTCCCAATACCGGACAAACGGAGGAAACCTGCACCAGATATCCGTCACATGAACTTCTCTGATTGGCTACAGCTAGCGGTCGCGTTAGATGATTAGTTCTCAACCAGCGGGGCCATTTTGAATAGGAGACGTCTACGGGATTTCTGCTGCTTCGCTTTTGTTTTGAAGAACGTTTTCAATGACGCGGTGTGCAGAAGCTGTCTGCTGCCAACGTTGTCGTGACAAGTGCGACTAAAACTAACGTCGTCACATCAATAGTTCGCTCTCATTTGAGCATTTATGAACAGTTAATATGACCTGCTAGTTTATGTCTTTGGGTTTTTACCCTAGTTGCATTTTTGTTGTTGTTGCTTGTCATTAACTGTGCATGCTTGGCATTGGGAATTGTTGCACTATTTCTTTGTGAAATTAATTTGAGTCATTCAAAATGTCAAGCAGATATATGAGTCCCGAGGCTGGATAAATTGACAACCCCACTGCTTTAGTGCTAATCTGTACGGGGTAAAACAATCAAAGTTTTTCTGCCGGTGGGACTTTTACTTTGTCAACAAGTGTTTAGATTCCCAGAGGAGGAGTTTAGTTTTTAGTAAAAGTTTTAGGTCTGTGGCCGATGTCGTCAGCCTTTCTGTGTTAAAACTGTCTTCCTTAACTCTTCAAACCGCAGCTAAATTATTTGTTAACAGACGAGCAGATAATGGAAGACTTAAGAACACTTAATAAGGTAAGAGTGTCTGAATCTTATCGCACATCCTTACTGAATCATACTTTTTGTAACGACTTGTTTTAAAACGTTATCACACTTTTCTCTTTGCAGCTCAAGTCACCAAAACGACCAGGTACGTCAGAGATCGCCTTTTTGCAGTTCATTTTCGCTTGACCTTGGCTCAAAGCTCTGCAGCTTAGGTTTTTCATATCTGGAAATGCACTCATTCATTTCACCTTTGTTTGTTTGTAACCAGTGTTTGTTTACTTCACAAGATACTGCACGCTTTAGCTCCTCCACCCCCTGAACACCGTATTGAAACGAGACAAAACAAGATCTTCAGTGACTGGAGACTGTTATAAAAAAACTTGACGTGACAAAATTTGAACAAACCGCTGTTTCATTTTCAGCGACAAAACAAACATGACTGTATTTAGTTTGAATCAAAAGCTAATGTTAAAAATGGTTGTCATTCGGGTCTGATGACGCCTGTTGTTGTGCGACCACAGCAGTCTGTACCGAGGTGTATTTATTAGTGCTATGTGGAATTAACATTTTTATATTGTTACATGTGAATGTGGGGATGACAGAAATAGGCTTTGTTATATATCTGGTGTAACACATTTATCGTGTACTGTCCATGTTTCTAATAAAGAAAAAAAACACAGCCAGCAGCCGTTAGCTTAGCTTAGCATGAACACTAAAAACATGAGGGGGAAAAGCTAACCTGGGTTCAAAGGTAACACAAACCTGAATATTTAATTACTGCTAATCATGACGTCAGGTAGATCTGTTGATCAGTAGTTCTGTTGTTACCATCAGGTTGCCAGGCAACCAGCAAAAAAGTTGGTCTGGCACCTGTAACACTGCAACATACTGCCTTTACTCTTCATTGTTTATACAGATCAGACAAGGCTAAGCTAAGCTAACCAGCTGCTTGTTTTAAGTTCAATTTAACAGACAGATCAGGAAGTTGTATTGAGCCTCTCTTCTCAACAAGTCAATACACACATCTCTCAAAATGTCTGCAAACTGTTCCTCAAAACACAAACCTGTTGATCCGTAGTTTTGTATGGTGATTCTGATGGTGCGCTTGTCCCTCTGCAGTGTCTCCCTCGTCTCCAGAGCACGTCCCCTCTGCTCCCATGGAGAGCCCCTCCCAGCGCTACGAAGCCCGCATCGAAGACGGGAAACTTTTCTACGACAAAAGATGGTGAGTTTCCAGTTTCACCTTCGCAGCAGGCGGCTCAGTGTTTCTCTCACACGGCACCATTTCTTGCATACCTTGACTGCAGCCACTAGATGGCCACATTGACATTTTACAACCACTCGGATGGCAGCCTCTCTGTGTCTGGGCTACAGAGAGATATTATTTAGGAACCACTGAATATGCGGGTATTTGAAGCCACCATTAAAAAAAAAAAAAAATACATATTCAGAGAATATGTCTGCATTGGATCTACTGTTGCCTTCTGCTGTGATGCAGATATAAAGAGAGTTCAAATCCTTGACCAGACACAGCCGTGATGCCCTTCTGTTGGAGAGGTGAGCTCTGCATCAGACCTGTCAGAACACAAGGTCGTTTGAAGAGGGGTGAAAATAATGGCATTCTGTCCTATTAGCTGCTGATATAGTCAGAGGAAGTCTAGAGGACTGAGCTGTGAGGAATGTGCAATTTTCTTTCAAGGCAAAGTCTCATTTATTCACAGCTAAAGAAGACGCCACCACCGGAAAGCTTTCTGAAAGAGCCACAGGGAGACATTTGTGTCATTATTCTTCACTGGGCCCTTAATGATCAAATACTTTTGACTGTCAGGCTCATCCTCTGAGTTAGTTCGGTCCTCTGATGGTTTGGAACCATTAAAAAAAATAACAGACTTTTTGTTTTGACTTTCCAGTCCAATTATCTGCTTAGTGCCATCTCAGGAGGAATGTGCTTTATTCAGCCGGGTAAAATTGTGTATAATGAACCCCTCTCCTGTCTACACTTATGCCTATTCACTCATTCTTTACCAAGAATGCCAACATTTTTCTCTTTTTTTGCTGACAGGTACCACAAGAGTCAGGCCATCTACTTGGAGTCAAAGGACAACACGAAGATTAGCTGTGTCATCAGTACAGTAGGAACCAATGAGGTGAGTTTTACTTCTCATCCAGATCCTGTATCATACAGAACTGTGTTTACTGCTTAAAAAAAAAAAAATCAGTCGGGGAATATACAATGGTTTTCTCAATGTCAGCAAATCCCATGAATATTGTCTGTTTAGCCTTGAAGAAGTCCTGTGTAAGCCACACCGCTGCACCGGGTGACATGTTCCTTCATTACTTCTTGCCTGAAGGCCACGTACAGTCCTGCTGCTGTAAACAGGGTCAGCCCGGCTCCACCCAACTGTTGCTCACAGCTGCAGTTCTCACTCCGATTATAGTCTGGAAACCCTTTTTGCATTAACATTCGTGCCCCACTCTGATGGGCGGACCAATCAGTGGCCAGACGGGGTGACTACGTGCCACGACGTCAACGTCAAGTGTTTGTTTTGAAACAGAGTTTCAACAATAGCGGCGGCGGAAAGAGCCGCATGAAGTGATACGAACAGTTGTAGTAACACTAGTATGCATAGAGGAATTAAAGCTGGAGTAAAGTGGACACACTGCCTGCAAGGTGTGCAGTCGGGGAATGACTTGGTTATCATTTTGTCAGCCGTGTTAACAGGTTAGAGCAGCGACACGACCCGGGTGAGACGCACACGTCGTGCCTCGCTGCTGCCGTGCATCATCACCGGAGAATAGGCGTCTCATCTAGTTTTCAAGCGTGTCCTGCGCAGTTCCCGGCCAAAATAGACAGGGGGGGGAAAAAATAAATAAATCTGTGATCACGTGTGCACTATATAATCACAGCAGAAACATGCTGTCTGCTGTGATTATACTACATCAATATTCTTCTTCTGGTGCGCTCTCCCTTTTTCTCTCTCTCCTCTGTGTGCCTGTGTCTCTCGCTCTGAATGAGGGTAACAAATATCAAGTGTCTGCTTTTTAGTTACAACTCCTCACTTGTCAAACCTCAAACTTTTGATCTCTGCTGGACTTTATCAAAGAGAAAGACGGGGCTGGCAGCGGCAGCACCGCAGCAGACACGCGGGCAGTGTGGACACCCACACACGTGAGAGAGCAGCAGCACAGTGAGGTAGCCGTCATACATGTACCATGCAGGCAGTGTCTTAAAAAAAAAAAAAAAAAAAAAAGTCATTTACAGACACTTTGCTCACATTGGGGAGGGTCTCTGTTGTTTACAGCTTAGTGAAGTTCAGCAAATTACGTCGTATGTTAACCAATGCTGATTGGTTAAAGGCTGCTCCCAATAGTTTAGAAATGAACCCGAAGTCTACACCCATTAGGATGCAATGACTGGAAATAATCCTCAATGGAGTGTGGCCAGACCCATTTATTCACAAAGTAAATCTGGGCCTGACAATACCAGACGAGTAAAGAGCACCAAATATGTATTAATACACAGCTGAAAATAGTCTCCAACTCTTTAGTCAGTATGACATTTAACGTTAACACTTACCTGACCGGCTATTTTTTGGAATTACTGAGCCTTTTTTTTAATTTTTATTTATTTATTTTTTTTAGAAAATTCAACTCCGCATCTGCGACCCTTTTTAGCGATGTAGTGAGGCAGTGGTGCTTGAATGGTAGAACGGGAACAGAGCAGCCACAGACTCATTTTGTAGATTTAACTTGTGTTTGACTTGTACTGAGTGCTAATTTTTTTTTTTGTAGTTGTTTATGGATATGGGGATGCAGTTTAGCTTTCTTCTCACAAACTGGCTGGTGTATAATGTTGGTTCATACCGACAGGTCGGCCCAGCAGCAGCTACTGTGGAATGAATTCTTTCTAACCGACTGTCTCGCTGTGTTCCTTGTTGTCCAGATTTGGGTGAGGAAGACGAGCGACAGTACAAAGATGAGGATTTACCTGGGACAGCTGCAGAGGGGAGCGTTCGTCATCCGTCGACGGTCGGCCGCATGAAATATAGCCGCACCCTTCCCCCACCTTCCCCCACCTGCTCATGTATCCATCCATCCACCTGCTCCTTCATCCATTGTTTCCCTATTTGGAGCATCTCGGTTGAGTTTCACGAGGCCTCTTATTTTATATACGCTACTCCACACACACACACACACACACACACACACACACACACACACACACACACACACACACACACAGTCTTCCGTCATCTGTTTTTCTTTCCCACATTGACCACATGTGAGTACAGTAGAGGTGGTCATATGCACAGCTGACTGTTTTCCAGCAGTATTTGTCACTATGTGGTGTGTGTGTGTGTGTGTGAAAGCGCCTACTTAGTTTTTTTTCTATCATGCTCTCAACACAAACCTTTTCTTCACCCGCAGTCTTATTTGCATTTCCCATTAAGTTATTTCCCCCCACCTCATGTTGACCCTGAGAAACTGTCCCCACGACCGTTAACATGTCTCTCTGGTGACGAATAACAAAGCAGGCACTGAAAAACCTGGACGAGAGACGGCTTCAGGTTTAGCTGAACATCATAAATCCACCAACGGAAGGAAGTCACAGTTTCCTCAGACAAGGAGCCATTTTCAAGAAGATGTCTTTTGCACTGTCATCAAGACATGGAGGTTGCTTGCAATGCTGATAATTATTATTATTTTTTTTTTTTTTTTACAAAAAACATGTTTAAAAGCCCTTAAAAAAACAACATTTTGAAGTTTGTTGATATTTTTTTTGTTTGACATTTCAAGTGATCGTCTCTACATGTGAACTACCTGGATTACTTCAACTGTATTTGCATGTTAAGCATTAAGTTCATTATTGATTTGTACTGTGCTCCATTTTATTAAAATGTTTTCTGCCTTTTATTGAAGAAGTTTCATTCTTCTCATGATTATGAAATGCACCTCCAGGTTTGCTGCAACTAGTGTCGGTAATCTAGAAAAACATCAACATGGTTACATACAGATATTTGTAATACTTCACATTGCCTTCAGTTTATTATGTACTATAATGCAGCTTATGCTGAGGTTTGTTTTTTCAGATCTACAAATCCTATATTTGACATTCATTTTCATTTGGAGTTGCCTCAAATCTGAAAGATCCCCCTCGAGGTGGTTCATGCTTTGAGTACCGGTCCTCATGATGAACTGACATTCAGCAGATATAGAACAACATTAGCATTTATTTCAAGTTGTGTTTCCAGTACTTACTCTCCTGTATAGCTCTGTATGGAACTCAGGAACTCGCAAGCCTGTTCAACTAGCAGCTCGTTGAGCCGCCTACAAACCAGGCAGGACCATCGACATCAAGGAATGTGAGCACGTAGGAGTGTGTGCATCTATGTTGGTAACCTTGGTGGCAGGAGAGCGTGGGGATGCGGAGGTTCAGGGAAACCCGCATGAGCTGAGCAAACAACAAGCCTCAACACGTCGTTCTTGAAGCTACAGACACGTAACTGATTGTGAAAATGGAAAATTCCTGAGATAATAGTGTGACGGATGCATTAACTTTGCCATGAAACAGTACTGTCCGGAATTGATTATAATGATAAAAGAAAAGGGAAGCGCAGGACTACTTTGTTCCATGTAATATATCTCGTAACATTACTGGAAGAGCTTTTGAGCTCAGTGATTTTCCTGTTTGGCCCAGCTGCTGTTGAGGTTGAGTAATCCTGCTCTTCCAACTTCTGAGGGAAGTCTCTGGTTCTGGCTGCTAAATGCTTCTCTATGTTCCCTGGCTTGTTGCTAGCTGTTATTTTGGTGGTGAGTATCTTGAACATACAGGTTTACTTTGCTGCAAAATATGCTATAGCATACCAAACCAACTGTGACGCACTTATTGGTTACGAGGCCTGGAGTTCGGGTTTTGGCCGTTTGATCATGTTGCCAGTTGGGAGCTGTTTGGATCCAGAAGTGACCATATTTGGACAAACCGAAGGGGGGGCCAGCGGTGGATCTGACTTGATGTGGGTGGAAACTCAGCGATAACCATAACTGTATCACAGTCCTGTCAATCAAACAAACACTTCCAAAAACTCAGATTTTTTTTTAGGCTTATTTTTTAATTAATGACGGGATTATTTTCAGATGGACTGATAGAAATCTAATAAGAAGGAGTGATTTAAAACCGAAATAACTTGTTTAAAAAAAAAAAAAAAAAGTAATAACATAATAGAAAGTGTAACGGGAGTCTGTGGAGCTGCAAACATTTTGGAGCCAACCTCTAGTGGTACTCAGTGGTATTGCAGCTTAAGGAGAATTGATTTTTTTTATTTTTTTTGATTTTATACACTTTATTAATCCCTGAGGGGAAATTTCTTCTTCACTACAGCAGGAGGACTCTCAGGGGGAGATGCTGCAGCAGGCTGCCACTAGTGTGGCGCCAGGTAACCTGACCTGAGGTGCATGTTTTTGGATGATGGGAGGAAGCCGGAGAACCCGGAGAGAACCCACGCAAGCACAGGGAGAACATGCAAACTCCGCACAGAAAGGCCCAGGACCGGATTTGAACCCAGAACCTTTTTTGCCGTGAGGTGACAGTGCTAACCACTGCACCACCGTGCCGCCCAAAGTATAAGGCTGTAAGGCTTTGGTACGTTTATTATTATTATCTTAAACTGATCGTTAAGCGATATGGTAGAAAGACAAGTATTTGAAGTGGTGTATGTTTTTTCCAACTCAGTCGTTTTAGTTTTTTTCACATCACATCCACTTATCGCCCAGTGTGTCCACATCATCAACCTGACCGAGTCACCTCCCAGCTGCAGTCCACTCACACAGCTTCTCTCAACCATCACTCCACTTTTGTAAACAGCCGAATTATTTGGCATTCAGCGCAGGTCTCCGCTGGCCGAGCAGTCTGCCTTTTCCCTCTTGTGTGTCCTATTGGTTTAACCGGATGGCATGCTTCACTTTGCCTGACTTAATGATACTGCTTGACAAGGAGGGCAATTACGGTTTTGCCATGCTGCACAAAATGCAAGGCTCATTTGAAAAGGCTTGTTGTCCAGAAACCGTCAGGTGTGATTGCTCAGTCTCTGGCGATGATGTGAAATGAGCTGATAGTGAATGTGATGCCTGTCTGCTCCCTTTATTGCATCGCATGTCTGGCTTTTGGTCAAAGCCACAAAAGCACACACTGAGGGGCTCAATGTGAGTTCTACAAGCGTGGATGTCTTGTGAGTGATTCGGCGTCACAGCCGGGCAATTTAACTGATCTGAAATCAGAGGCAGGGACAGAGCGGTGGTCGGGGATAGCAGCTCCTGTAACATAGGATACTTGTTGTGCTTGATACTTATATGCCAAACTTCAGCATGTACAATGAAGAAGACCCAACAGACTGCTGATGGCTGGGACTCATCAAATTTGTTTGTGTACCAGTCCTACCGCAGCTTCAGTGCTTCTTAGCCTTCATATATTAATGGTGAAGAAAGTCACTGCTTAGTTTGAATTACTGTCTCAAAGATCTCAGTTTTGTTCTTTTTGGCGGCACCTTTGGTGGTAAGCAGTAATTGCAGCTGTGTTTTTGGACTTCATTTCCCAGAGATCCGAACAGTGTGTCATCAGTCAGTTAGCAGATTTAGAGCGAGCCTGTTGCGTTAGCTCTGCCTGTATCTCTGGTGGAACAACCACTGCTGGGCGAACGTCGCCACAGACGTCTAGCTTGGTCAGTTTGTCATGCTGCAAATGCAGTGTTTTTTTTTTTTTTATCAGTGGGCCACAGGCTCAATCATTATTGTGTTACCATTTGGCAGTAGATAGCAACTTAACGCATTTATTACTTATGAATCCATTTAAAACCATTATTCAAATAATGTTTGAGGGTTGTACAAATTATGAGACTTTCCCAGAGGAATCGACAAGGGCTCGGGGACATGTCCTTGAAATATGAGAGGAACCCGAGAACCAAGGAAGGTGTTGACAGGTACACTGTCACTGCCCGGTACATGTCTGGTGAGACATTACCGTGCTGGTTGGACAAATGCAAACTGGCTATGCTCTATGGGCAGAGCAGGCCACGTGATGCTTAAAACAATTCATCCACAGTTTAACAGCAGCGATGGAGCCTTTGAGGCTATTCTCATAATTTAGTGTCACTGGCAGAAGGAGGAGACACAAGTTACACACTGCAGGTTTAAGTTATACAACTTTTAGTGCCTGTTAATAACTGTTGATTTCAATACATCTATCATTTCCACACCATTTTTTTATTTCTGCTTCTGCCATGAAACAGTTGATATGTGAGAGGGCAGAGCTTTTTTTATTTACTATAACATTAATGCAAAGTTGCAATCGACACAATTGTCACAATAGTTTAAGTAAATCACTTCTCTGAAATGTAAAGAGTCCCCAAGAGATGCAAAGGAACTAAGTGACTACATGGCTGTCGTTTAGTGTACGATGTGTTGTTCCTGAGTTAACTATGCAACCATAAATAATCAATATCTGTAAGAAATTATCATATCAAGCAGCGTGATACCTTTTAATATGTCATCATTTAAAATGTGAGCAGATGCTAATAGCTTTAAGGTTGCCAGAATGGATTCCCTCCACCGTGCTGAGTACTCCCAGTTGACTTCAGTGTCTTTCTTACATACAGATTACAAACACTTAACAGGTGCCATGATGACCCATTTGGCTGCCTCATAATGTTCATATTTTAACCACACAGCAGCCATTACACACCACACCCATGTCGTTCAAATGACCCATTTCTTGCTCTCTGCGAGTGTATCAGTCCGAAGCTTTCACTGCTGTCAATCTGTCTTAAATCAATATGCTGAGTAAGCAGGGGAACAAGTAGGAGCACTTAAGCATGTAGACCGTTCTCTGGTGATGAATACATTTTCCTCCTGCACCAGAGTGCGTAAAACACCTGCTGACACTCACCATGCACAAAACAAAGGGAAGCTTTCCAGCCTCCCATGACCACGAGTTGTTCCAGCACTCTGTGGTTTGGGTTTGTTGGTGAGTCTCTCTGGAGCTGTTATACTGCTCGCTGGTTATTGCGTGTGTGCATAAAAAGTCACCTGGGGCATCAATAAAAAAAATCCTCTACACAATCTCCCACCAGCCCCTGTTCCCACACCGTCTTTCATCCTCTCCCCTCTAATTTGAGCATTCGCTCCACTGCATGTTCGCGCTGCGATACATGGCTACAGGGCGGAGAGCTGCAGCTCGCTCTGCACTATCTGGTGGGAACCGAGTGGGATCCAGGCAGACATAGATTTGCCTCTGGTGGTCTGAAGAGAGGATGGCTGGTCCTTGACAACCCTGCCAGGCGCTGTGTGCATGTGTGTGTGTGTGTGTGTGTTTTTCCAGTTTATCACTCTCCTGCAGCTCTGCACTGGGAGAGGAATTCGTTTACAGTACAAGCTCCTCATTTGACTGCTGATATTTGACCTCAGGTTATGGAATTGAGTTGCAGCCTCTCCGGATCATTTGGCAATATTGATCATTTTAAACACTGACGTTGTTAAGCAGCTTCTCTTTTCAAAATCAGGTCAGCGTATCAGTTGTTTGTTGTGCCCAGCACTCCTCTTTTCACGTTACACAACAAAGTTGAATAAATCGTCTGAGGCCAGTGTGTGAGCTACGGATGTGGGCATAGTGCATTTAAAAAAAAAAGTTTGTTTACCGAAAGATTCTTTCCCTTTTTGCCAGAAACGCGGCTGTGTGCCAATTTTCATTCTCAGCTCTTTAAAGTCACTTTAAATGTTTTGAAACAAAACAAACAATTTAGGAAAGACTTAACAGCAATTACTGTCATTTTAGTTTCAGAATCTGCTCCTCGATTACACTGTTAAAACTATAGACTGTAAATTGTGTGTTTTCTCCACTTATTAGAGAAAGGAAAAGTTACTTTTACAAAAAAAAAACCCCGTCTGTGTTCTGTTAATTCAAAGAGAATTGCCTGATGATGATGAGGATGAAGGTCTCCGTTAAACACCTTCTATGTTTAGCACTCTGAGCACATGAACCGTGTCTTGAAGCCTTTCTCCCAGTTTTAAGGGATGCAGTGTTTTCACAGCTCACTTACTTTTGAAGTCGCAGTGTTCAGATAATCTCTGCCATGTAACTTCATGACTGAGCTAATGTCATCAGCCGTGAACATCATGAGAGCAATGAATGAGAGGTACGTATATTAAAACATAATGCAGTAACATTTACTTGACTGCAATGTAATTCACAGATTATGATTTAAAGTCAACTCCTGGCTGATTAGACCTAAAAAAACCCTCAGTGATACCACCACTAACGCTTGTGTCGCATCTTGTCTCATGTCTTTCACATTGACATTCTGAACGAGACACACCACTGGAGACAACAACATACCTTTATGTACAGACCATCTGAGGTGACCTTGGCCTTTTGTTGTTTGAAGGTCAGAGGATGTCTGGGGATTTATTTCTCTCATTAAAACTACTTTTTGACACCACAGACACCAATAATCCTTCTTATTTCCTCACTCTGAAGACCACTTCAACAAAGAGCACATCGTGTCTACTAATCTCATCGCAGCTCTCAGCAACAACCTTCACACTGACTTTAGCGTCCACTCGGAAAAGTGAGCTGGCTCTTGCACTGATAAGATTTGCTCTGATAAGCAGGTGTCTAGTGAGCCATCTGAGTCTCTCCACACAAGGTCCCCAAAGGAATTAAAACGCGCTTCCTCCATAACCTCTCTGGAGGCGTCTCAGCTTCCTGCATATTTTATTCACAAGAGTTTGAAGATAAACGGAAACGTGGGGCCCGTTATGGATTGAGAGATGGACTGCGCACTCTTCTGTAAATAGCTAGTATATAATAGTGTGTCATGCAATTTCTGCATTCATGGGGCTCCTCTGGGTGCTCTATCACCTCAGGAGATGTCCTTACCTTGAAAAGACGGATCACGTCTTGCTTTGTGGGAGGCTGCTGGCTGCATACAATTTGTCTATTCTTTGACTCCTGTTTTATTTTGCGGCAGAAAACTTAAAATGATCAAAAACAAAGCTCCACCTTTTCCTGGACTCCATCGCATGTTCACACTTTTGGCAAACACACCCCTTGCTGTTTTTTTTTTGCAAAGCATTAGAGGAGGAAACAGATGAAAGTCATTAAAATATCAAGCTAGCGGCCAGTTATAGTTTAGCACAAAGACCGGAAGCTGGGAGAAGCACCCAGCAGGGTGCACCTGCCCAAAGCAAATAGCATTCCCCCACCAGCTCACTATTAAACAAGTTGTACACCTCATTTGTTGAATCTGTACAAAAACAAGTAAAATCATGGTGTGTTTTTTTTTCTATGTCTTGGCTGGCTGCATTTACCTGGAGTCTTGTTGTTACTGTCAGCAAAGACTCCACATAGGCCCTTCACCAATCCAAGAAACAGTCTGCAACATAACTCACCTTAAAGACAGAGAAATTTTAGACTCGGGTTTTTGAGCGGATTAAGCAAATATAGTATAATAGGTTAATGTGTGAGGTAAGGTGCTTGTAGGCAGATTCTGTTACCACTGGGAAGTGTGAGGGTTTCTGTTTTCCTTGTTTCTAGTTGCTATGCTAAGCTAAGCTGACTGGCTGCTGACTGCAGCTTCATATTTGCCGTTATAGACATTTATGTGATATCGATCTCATCATCCGACTCTCTGCAATATTGTAAAGAAGTGTATATCCTCAAAAAACAACAAAAAAAGAAAGAATAAATTGCAAAAAGTGAAATTTGTCCTTCATATGTTGAGAATAGGGCTGTCCAAACGGTATCCAAGTACTTTCTCAGACATTAAATTTGACTTTTGTGAAGTGATGCACATGAAATGATGTCAATAAGCGCCAGTCACGACAGCAGCGTGACTTTCAGCTCTTGGCACATTTTGTCAAGCTTGACATGGAAATGGGCAGAAACACCCATTTGTTGGGTGGCAGCTGAGCCAAGGTGTTGTTCTCGCCAAATTAAAGGTGTAAAGCTCAGGAGTTCAAATAAACTGCTTTAATCATGCAAGAGGATGTGACTGCTACAGTGACCCTGAGAGGTTAAAACAATCCTGCAGACAGACACAGTACACACAAACAAAGAAAAGATCACAAATCTGACGACACATGTAGCATTTAATAAAAATCTGCAAAGTAGGTAAATATGATTAAATATAACAAAAAAGCTCATTTTCCAACAAGAATGTCAGATAGCTGACTTCAATAACTTCATAAGTGGCAACAGCAGGTATGACAGTCAGAACCATTTCTGTTTTACTCTGTGGTACTTGTAGTGTTTCCTTATTTGGTTGTGTTTTCTCACTTTGCAGTGTTTTCTCTAAATACTGTGAGTGTTGTCAAATTGGTGAAGATGTTTTATTAGTTTGCTCGTGTGTTGTCTGTTTGCCTGAAGGTACAAGTACTAACTAAATTTATGAAATGCAACCAGTTAGGGACACTGGGACAAACACATGTTCAATTGGAATTCACAAGTGAATACTAATTAACTGCAACCCCGGCAACTGAGGAGTGCAGATTAAAAGAATAAGATGAATGTGATTTAATGAATCACATCATCAGGCTCAGCTGCATGCCATTTAAAGATGAGCCTGATTGTGTCGCACTGATTTTGGCTGATGGCTGTTTTTATATCTAGAATCTACGCACTCTCTTTCCTTCTGTCTCTTTCGCTATTATTGTCGAGGCAAAGAGTGGTATCGTTGCAACAGGTCAACGCGGTGTCACACAGTTCTGCTGCTCGGCAATAGTAGTCTCAGATGTCCAAACCAGTGGATCGCTCGCTGCAATACAGAGAAGTTAAGTGAAGACATAACACCTGACTAAAAAAAAATGCTAAAGTGATGGTCATTTTTTTGTAAATCTATAACCAATTAAAGTAACTACAGTGGATGTGATAAGAAAAGGGTCACTTGATGTGGCAAACAAAACAGCTGCTCTGCAGCTTTTGAGCCGGTTTTAGCTTGTTTTGGTTCGAATAAGTAAGAAGACATTATAATGTTCGCTTGGTTGCTAATTTAGGTGAAATATTGTTTCTAACAATTTGAAGTTCATCGAAAGTTCTCCAAACATGTCAGAAGCATGGACTGTCTTATAAAAATAGACATAGCCTTGTTGTCTGAAAAGAAAAGCTAATGTGAAAATGCCTTAAAATGCAATACCACCGAGAGACGGTGGGGGCTGGCTCCAAAAACAAAAATACATTTTTCCAAGTCGGTACAGTGTTATTTTGTAAATTCACTCCCTCTGATCAGCGTTCTGGCAGTTCATCTGAAAATAATTCCATAAATATTAGCTATAAGGCCTAGAAAAAGTGATATGTTTGGGGGCAAAACTTGATTGACAGGTTTTGGCATAGGTGGGCGGGGGTTGTGTCCCCCAGTTCTTTGTCAGATTGAGTTAGAGCCACTATTCGCTCATACCTACCTTGTCCAAATATGGTCACTTCCTGGCCTTAAAAAAACCCAGGATGTGGACAGCTTAAATATCAGACTCGAGGCAAAACATCAGTTCACAATCCAATGGGTGATGTCACGGTGGGTTCCCACTCGGTCAGGACTGGGAAGACAGTTTCAAATTAAGCAGCCACACACCCCAATCATTGTTCTAAGTTGAGATCAAAACAAAGCTAAAACAGGGGCGAACTTGCACTCATCCTGTGACCAGAATCAGAACCACAAGTCAATGCTACATTGTGCATCGTCTTGTTCTAATGAGAACATAGTAGGTAATTGCTGCAGGATGAACTTGTGAACCTCTCTGTTCCCCAAACGCTGCCAGCCCACCCACCAGAACATCTTGCTCCCTTTCGATGTCATTAGCGTTGATTGAGCTTGAGACATTTTCTCCTCTTTATTGAGGGGGGTAAAAAGGACGGAAAATAGATGTGATTAAAGTCCATTGATTGTGAGATGTCTTCACAAGTCATTGTAGAGAGCTCTGAGTGCTTGCCGATGCCTCATTTGGAGTGGGAGAGGAGGGGATAATGGATTCTATCTTGCCGTTCCTGCCTTCTTTATGGTTCGTGACAGAGTTGGCATGTCATCAGTTTGATTGCACTGTCGTCTGTTAGTTGTGACGCTCTCCTCCATCCTGACTTTATGCTGCAGCTTTATGGGAGCCTTTTCAGTGCTGCACATTTACTGACAGCATAGCCAGCGACAAGGTAACAAAGATACACCCTGCTTCCACACTTTTGAGCTAATAAAAAGAGAAATTTTGCCAGACCATGATATGATACCTCTGCTTCCATTAGCTTTATTAGGACTGAGTGTGAAATGACTTCTAATTACAGTTTCCTTGACAACATACTGACTATGCATAATAATATTATTTGTCTCTCAACCCCCGCTTTTGCTCCCACTGTTTTTGCACTTGTAAGGAAATTGTTTTGCCTCTCCCCTGGCCTTTCACTGGTAATTTCGAGTGCAGCTACATCTGGGCTATTGAGAAAGGCAATTTGTTTCTTTCTTTCTGTGATCTTGCGTGTGAGGAGCAGAGAAACAAACGCACACGAACTCTCTGCATGGATCCCTGTGTATTAATGTGATGTATTTGAGGATCCTTTCTTGTTTGCACTCTGCCTCAATTAGTGAGTAGGGTTGTTATCGATGACATTGTTCCTGAAAGATTATCTCTAATGTGAAGGAAGTGTGGAGATGAAAAGCAGCGAGATGTCTCCATGAAAACGAACGCTTGGCAGCCAGCACGCTGCGCCAGAGACGCCATGTCCCATGGAACACAACATCTGTTTCCATTAGGTCCGATTATAGCAACATCCCGCCTCAGAATACATCAAGCAAGCTCAGGCGATATAGGCGTCGCATTCTGATGACTTCACTTCCCATCTGCCACGCTTTGAGTAATGGCAAAGGAAACTGTCCAATTCATTGGAGAGTGAAATGCGATCGCATAATCTCTCACAGTGGAAGCACATCAAGCTGCAGCGCTTAATCTAAGATTTTTCTGAGGATTGCAATACTGTGACTGAAACAACCTGTGTTAGAGAGTTTAAAGCTGTCTAGATAAGCTTTACACCACACATCACTGAATTTAGAAGCTCAGGCCTGAGAGTTGCACAGAAAATAAACCCTTAAACGTCATGTGTTATGAAAACAGGAAAGCGACATAGCTTGTTTTGTATTAATTCCGTTGACCGTTCACTGAATTCTTCCCATAAATAACTCTGCAACTGTAAATGCGTGGCAGGACTGTGAAGCTGTGGATTTTGTGGTGTTCATGGGATTTAAACTACAGCAGTGCTCTGCGCTAAAGAGCTTGAAAGATGGTGGTTTTTTTTTTACTTTTCCAACACCAAGTCACACCAGTATCACGAGAATCAGAAAGTGTAAATGAAGGAATAAAAATGTGTTTATTTGCTCGAACAAAAGCTGCACTTCATGTTCCTGAGCTGACTAATTTACTAACATATAGCATTGCTTTCAAAGCATCATTCAATGACTAACCTACATTAGTTTTGGGGTTTTTTAAGTTAAAGCCTGGTTCATCCACTGTGTTTTATTTCAATACAAATACAAACCATTTTCATGATGGCACCTGGTCGCATAGGCTATGAATTGCATTTATTGAATTCATCATACATCATCAATGATGCTGCGGTAAAATTAATGAAGATTCATTTTAATTTACAAACAAGCAATTCATTGCTGTCAAACCTGGAAGGCAAAGCTGTTGTCCAGTCATTTACCAATTTACCAATTATTTGGCATAAACATTTCAACACTCAAACATCCCAAATAAGAAAACATTGAAATTAGATTTCCCTCCATGTGAAACTTAAAAAAGGAGTTCTTCTCTGCTGTGAAACAGAGATGGGCATTGCACTTTTTGCACATCCTTCATGGTGTTCCTGTGCACCCTGAACTGTCTATAAAAACACGTAAAAAGTACGTTTCCAATGCTGACAAAAACACAAGAAGAATAACTACAGTTCAATAAAGAAGAGATTATTAAGAGTGAATAAGAATGTATTTAAGTCATGATAGTTTCACTGATAAATATTGGTGGTTAAACTCCAACAGTGAGAGGCCACCACCTACAGCAATGTCCCAAAGTGATGTACGAGTTAGAAAATGACCCGCAGCCTCAATGCTGGAGCAGAGTATGCAGATACAATGTGTTTTGTTTATGTAGCTACAAATCACAACATAAAGTGTCTCAGGGCCCTTTACACCAGACCACAACAATTTAACAACTCTCACATGACCGAAAACTCCCTTTTAACAGCAAGAAACCTAAGACATAAAGAGCGCAGCAGGAAAAAGCTCACACAGACACAAAGATGAAACATAAGGGAAGAGATCTTCCATATTGAATTCAATAATAACGTTAACGTATGAGCCTCCTCTCATATTTGACCCATAATTTGAGTAAAGTCTGCTGTATGAAAATTAAAACCCAGTTTTTTCCATTCTGCTCACACCTTTTTCTCTTTTCCAATCCTCAACTGTCATTGCTGTCGACACCCCTGTTCTCATTGTGTGATGGTTTTTGTCAAGCATGCCGATCTTTCTCTTTTTTTTTAAGTTATGTAAGAACAATCTTACATACATTTTTCTGACAAAATGTGGAGAAAGAAGTTAATTTAAATGAATATAAATTTAAAAAAAAATATTTCGTGCATGTATTCTGTACAAATACATGTAATAGTATCTGATAACATCCAAACACATTGTCAGCAAATCCTTTGTTAAAAAGTACCCTCATAGCATAATGTTGCCCTGGGCAATGAAAAGAAAAACTAGATTTCTAAATATGCTAAATAAATAAAATATCATAAAACCTGACAAAAGCCTTCTTTACACCTTTATACACACAAATATGCTTTTTATTTGGAGTTTATGTCATTTTAAATGAGATTACAAATGTTACCTTCTCACACGTTTGCTTCTGTGACCATGTGTTAGAAAAGGATGTCCTGCCTTCAAATAATGCTGGATAGTGACTCCTACACGTTATTGGAACAATCTTTAATATTTTTGGACCATTTTGATTGGTTGCAATCATTAAAGAAACATGTAATGGACATGGAGCTTAAGAAAACGTTCTGTTGCCTGAGGGCAACACTGTGCAGTAAAGGGTTAAACACATATCACTTTGAAAATACAAATAGGTATGTAATCTAAGCAGCCAAACAGGGTTAAGTTGGATTTTAAATGTTTCTTTATCACACTGTCAACAGTAGGACTAAATACATCTTCAATGCAGTATAAGAAAAAATATTTTTCATTGATTTACATTTAAAAAAAAAAAAAGATTGTGAATTTCAAGTGTAAAATCTTCTCGAGTGATTTTAATTGGTACTGAAAGAGCAACAGCTTGTTCTTCTATAGGACAAAATAAACATTGTCTCGTTGTCTTTTGAAAATGTCTAAAATTACAAGGGCTATGCAAGGATGAAAATATCCAGCACCAGACTTCAGACAGCTGGAGGCCTGAAAGTATAACCACTGTGGCATTACAAACCTTGGCCAGAGGCTCTCTGTGGAGGTCTGATTGACTGAGGCAATGTTTAATGATGCTGGTGTGTAATGATGGCTGGCATGAAATGATGCTATTTATATGCAGTGGGAGCACCTACCTTGTGTTTATGGCATGAAATATCAGGATGCGTCTAGCCTCATTTTGTCTGCTGCAGCATAGAAGGACAAAATAACAAATACAAAATATAAATGCATCTGTGGAGAGTCTCTAAAGTTACAATCCAATCTAATATATGTTTATGTGATTAAAAGCTACTGGAAATGTCGACCGAATTTCACAGTTATATTAAATGTTAGTAAGGTAACGACACCATAAAACTATAATATAGTTACATTAAAATGGTCACTGTCCTAATGAAAAATGCCTGAGGGCGGGTTGTGCAAGCAGCTTATTTTATGATTATTTTTTCACTGTGACAGTGCCTTCTATTGGTGGTATTAATTATAACAGGAGCAAAGGAGGAACTTCGGTAAATACGATGGGGAGAGGAGAGGGGGGTTAACAAAACACTGGACTTCAACAGGAGAGGCAACTGTTTGTTTACCACTTTAAACAGAATATAAACATTAGTCTTAACTCCTAGAGTTCATAAACCACATGTTTATTATTAGTAACTTTGACAATGAAGGCCCTCTCTTTTAATTCAAAGCCTGATCTTCCCCAAACCAAAATGTTGAACTGCAGACAGTTCAGTTATTTCTAGGGATGAGAGGAGTACTCGGCTGAAACGAGTATCCGGTACCCATAATGTACTTTTGACAAGCACGAATATCATCCGAGTAAATGTGTCAATATCCGTGTTGATGAAGGCTTCTAACAAACACTGGCTGAGTGCACATATTGGGAAGCTCCACACAGAGCCGCGTCTCCTTGTTTCTCACAAACTGCTGCAGCGTACAGTCCATGCTTGAGACACACTGGCCATGCTGTCAAAGGAAAAGAAGCTGGTGACTGAGACGACTGACTTTAAGCAGAGTCATAGAAGGAGAGGAGGGTGAAACGTATGTTCCAGTAGTGCTACTGGCTAGTGTTTAGGCAGCATTAGTGTGTTGTGTTGTTTTTTGATTTAAAAAAAATTAAAAAAAATTAAAAAAATTTTTTTTGGCTTAGCTGATGTCCGGCTTCCTCAGAAATGCCAAAAAAAACATATTGAAAAATTGTAAATGTACTTTTTATTATTAGTAAACAGTAGTGTGATATCGTAGACAGCTGAAAAAAATCAAATGAGACAGTGTGAGTGCATGCAAAGCTATAGATACAGAAACAGGGAAGTTAAAACTGCAGGCAAATTTATACGTGTAAATGCTTTATATATTAGATACACATACAATTAATTATGAAGAGTGAGCAGTTTTACTTCTCTGAAAAATTTGATCATATTGACGTTAATCCGTGGTTTGAATATAAACCTATATCTCCGATTGTGTTGAAATAATATTCTCTTAAAGATATTTAAATTGGCATTTGCAACTGTTATAATTTTAGTTTTCCATAAACTTTTTAAATACCTCCATCATCAGTTCAAAAGTATGACTTTATGTACTTTGATGTGTGACTTATTGTAAAACTAAAGGCTTTCCCATGACCTTCAGCTATATACTGTGTATGTGCAACACAATATAAAAATGTCTGATGTAAGCCTAAGCTGCTATTTCTTCACATTCTGTTGATAGTTTTGACAAAAAAAAAATCTGTTTTATTTATGATGTAAAATCACCATGGAACATATGGTTCCAATGCACTTTACAAACCCAAAAAACAAAACCACAATAAAACATAGATGAAGATATAACATATTAAAACAAAAACTGCAAACAAAACCAAAGAACAGCTTCATTAAAATATCAATGTCAAAACAAAAAAGTGCACAACTAAGGGAATTAGTTAAAAATATCGATATCACTAAAATGTGAGTATTAAAACATTAAGAAGTGGCAAATGCCTGTAGAACTGATTGTAAGCTTCATCAGGTAAGTTATAATCTTAAGTTTATATTGTACCTTTAACATAAGTATGTTACCCTTATAATTGCGAGCATACCAGCATGCTAAATGTTGGCCTGTAACTCAATGTGCTGCTGTCATAAGTGTTTTGCAGGAATTTGATGCTGGACTTAAGATGACACATAAACCAAAAACGTTTTCTAGCGTCTGAGTTTTTACATTGTGCGGTCCACTGCGCATGCCCGTCACGATTTAGTTGACTGGCCCTGCTCGCATTGGACCCGTCGCCCCACAAACTTTACTTTGTGATTTCACCAAAATAAAAGTCACTTTTCTAGATTCTGGGAAAGTTTTACAAATACAAAACTTCCATCGAATAAAAATGGATGTCTTGTAAAACTTTTCACAGGTGTCAAAACGTGTTTCTAATTCTATTGTTGCAATACTGTGAGTGGCCACTGGGACAAATTAGCAACAAGGCTTAGTATCAGTGCTGTATTATGCTCTATAAATACATCAAATTCTATGGTGCAAGCACAGCGCCTCACAGGGCCACGAGCTGGTTCAGCTGACTTCAACTGTGTCCTCTCTCCAAATTAAAATGTAGCAATTGTTCTTGTCCAGACAGTAAATGCATTTCATTAGACTAAACTAATTTGGAGGAAAAGTTCTCTCTGGCAGAATGATGATTAAAGTGAGGCTGATTGGCAGACAGCACCAGCTCTATCTGTGAGTCAGGTGATGTGAAGCTGCTGAGTGGAAGCATTGCACAGGGTGTATTATTTCAAAGGCTGAAAATCTGCATGATAGGAAGGATTTCATCAGTGATGGAGGAAAGGATGCAAATCAAGACCCAGTCCAGTAGCAATGCATTGTGATGCATCGCCTGAAATTATCATACTGTAAAAAAGGGGCTATTTTTCAATATGACAGCAACAAATTAAAATTTTGCCTGCACCTTCATGAATACTTCATGAAAAAGATGCCAACCTGTGAAAAATTTCAGAGAGAGCCCGTTTTCCAGACAAGAAAGTCAAATTCAGCTTTTCAATAAGGCTCACACATTCGACTGTAACATAATCACAGGCAATACAAATAAAGCAAACGCAACCGTAAACATGCCATCCTACTATGAATGATACATGCAGTTGTTAAGGCCAGTTAACAACATACTTTATCTCTGTGATTTGGCTCGTGGTGTTGCAGTGTTGGCCTGTAAAGGTTTCAGATGTTGTCCTGTCATTATACTGCCTCCATAGGACCAATCACTGTAAGGCTTTGGATTGCCCCCAATTTTTTTTTGTGTCAGTTGTCAGTTGTCACCTGCATGTGTAAACTCGCTTAAAGGAAGACCTTGTACGTCTTTTTGCACACTGAAGGTCATACGGCCTCTGACACCTTTTAAAAAGCAAAAACTGTGAAAACAAACAAGCACAGACGCAGAGAGAGTGCAGCCACCGGACTCTATAAAAGTTGAATATCAGTGGGTTAGATGTTATTGGACAGCAAGGTATGATTCGATTCTACATAAACCAGTTTACAACAAACACACAGCCACTCTAATTCACTTTCATGCATGAATAATAACCAGCACACACAAATAGACACTATCTACTACCTTATAAAACCTCCCAGTATTTGTTGTGTTTTCTTCCACCAGAAGTCCCATGTGAGCACAATATCGGATCTTTGTCTCCACTTTAGCAGGACTGATAGCATCTCTGAGACTCTACAAAGGTCTCACTAATCACAGCTGCTGCATTATTGGAACATTTCTCACCAATCTGTGAAAAGAAAATCCTTCGTCAGCACCATTGCCCTTTTTGTTCCTTTTGCCCAGGTTTACAGATTAAGATGGCTCCAAGACTGTACATTTTATTTTTTGTTGTTGTTGCTTTTGTTTGGGGAAGAAAAAAAAAAGTTATTTGTGACTTTTCTGTACATTCCCAGTAAGCAGTATTACTTGCCTGGGACCAACTCTGCTTTATGAAGGCAGGTGTATGGTCATGAATCCATGCACTACAAACTAAACCCAATATTTCCTCTGATGTTGGATGCCTAAATGTGGGAATTACATTCTAACTATTGATTATGATTTGGGTGTGGTTGATGGCACCATGTTAGATCTGGAGCCTGCACTACAAAGCAGGTTTAACATATCCTAGATTTATTTCTGTTGTCTGGCTTGACTGAGCCTAACAAACATAATCACACGAAGGTGACCATCAATATGCTGTTTCCCAATCCAGCTGAGAGTGTTTATATAAAAGGGGCAGGGCTTGCAGCATATGACCAAATATATACAAGTGTACTGGCAGCAGAGCGCTGTATCCTAACCCCAATGCTGAGAATTGATTGGTCAGTAGGCGGTGCTTAGTGATCTCAAACATTACCTGCTCTGAAACAGGTGTGACCGTCTCACTCCGGGCACAGAGCTCCGCGGGACCTTCTACGATTGGTTATGACATTTTTCAGAGAGAATTGCTACGGACCAGGTTAAGTTTGCAGCATAAGGACAAAAGAGAGCCACCTTCATGACACTGACAACCCTGGCTTCAGTCTCAGCATACCTCGCTAACCCACTAATCTCGCTTCATAGTACACCCCTCAAGTAGGAAAAAAAACAACAACTAAAACACAAGGGCAGGAAATAAAATAGACACGAGATCAATGATTTCAAAATAAAACAGGGAACCCAATAAACTAAGAAAAGTGTGGCTAAAGGCTAAAATAGTCAGCCTAAATAGATATAATTGTAGCTGAAAAGTATGGCTAAATGATTAAAATGGATAGCTTACATTAATGGTTCGTTAACAGTCTTGAGATACGTATCTACAAATACTGGCTATAAGGTTGAAAAATAACGTACAATTATGGGTGAATGGTTGATACATCCACCTTCAGTCACTCCAGTGGTGACGGCGAGATTGACAGTTCAATTCTTTGACACAAATTTAAACATCTGTTTTAAATCATTTGAAACTCATTTGTATCATGATGGGTGTCACTTGAGGGCTACTTGAGTTTCTCTGACCGGGTACAGACAGAAATGTTGGGAACCACCCAGAATATTACACGTAAGTGTGATGATCAGATATTTAATCATATGTATGGACGATGATCTCTGGAAGCATCTGCTTACATTATCCACTTTTAAAAAAACATGCTACATGGATACAACATGACAATCAGTCCAATCGTGACATTCATTGCATATGGTAATTATATTGAAATTGTGCCATTATGAGTTACATAATTAGAGCAAGTAAGTTTTGTGTTTTTTACAAGGGCAATTAGCACACTGGAGCCCACCTACAATGCAGCCCAGAGGGAATGAATACTCCATGTGATAAATCTGATATGTTCCCTCTTGTCTCTGCGAGTGCTAAAATTGATCTCTGAAATCTGCTTCTTGACATTTTCTCAGAGAAATGACCCAATCTTTTTCTCATGCCTTTTATGAACTGTGTGATGCAATGTCTTTTCTTTATTTCAAGGAATATTTCATTGAGTTGTTGAATGCAGAAATGGACAGAAAACGTGACCGTTACCCTCATACTCGTGTGTCAGGATAAATCACCCAACCTGACTGAGACGGCTTCTTCTTCCTTTTGCAACGAGAGATCTGCCAAATCATCCACTGCTGAAAGCTGCTCTAAAGAACCACCGTGTGCCTCTGGCTTTGTTTGAGACTGGTGTGCTAAGACACTCTGCATACATTACAATGGAAGCCATTAACAACTTATTCCCAATTTCATTGTAACATTCAAATTTGTGATTGTTCCTGTACAATAGCTCTGACTTACTGAAACATGATGTTGTGTCAAGTTGCATTTGTGTCACACTTGGCTCTCAGATTTGGAATTAGTCAGGCTCAAGGAGGAATGAGTCATAAAGATACGGCTATGTGCTGGTTCGGTCTAATTTTTTATGCCCATGCAGACCTGGACTCTGAAGCTGCTATGCAGGGTAAATGTAACTTATTTCATTTGTGCTTTCACCTTCAAACCTCCCTGCATTTACTGAAGTTAGAATTCAGAACATTTTCAAGCAAAGTACACATTTTTTTATTCACTCACCAATACTACTGAATACAATATACTTGTACAACTAAAAATCACCCGACACATACACGAACTAGCTCATACGTAGGAAAGCCTCCATAGAGCAGCACCGCTCTGTTCTTAGTAACATCATCACATTGAACTCTCTTCTTCTGTAATGGCTCGAAAGCACCTGTTTGGTGAATGAATGCCACCGCAGCAGTACGGAAGATGGAAATGCAAAATAAGTTACATTTTCTTTTCAGGAAACTTTGGTAGCAATTATAGCTTCATTTGTTACATTTGTTATCTGATAAAAAAAAAATAAAAAAAAATAATAATAATTTTCAATCCAGAGGAGATTCATGCTGGAAAAGACAGAAAACACAGACCTGTTGAAAGTTGGCTTTGGTTGTAGGGTTTATACCTGAATGAAGGAAAGGTCTTGTCTTCTCTCCCACTCCTCAAACAAGAGCTTTGTGAAGCGTGCACTGTACATTTCGACTGGAGGAAGAGGGAGGCTTGTCGCCTCTCAGGCTGACGCGCTCAAAATAATTGCAGCACCTTGGACAGCGACAAGGGTTCGCTCTCGGGAGAATCCTGTGTAATGCATTTCTGCTTTGTGTTTTCACCCTGCTTTCATAAGTGGCTGGCTGCTTTCATTTCTGCAGCTCTGCCACCGAACAGCAGATCAACTTCACTGCACCAGATGTTGTGCCGGAGCCTTGAAACGTGTTTAAGGTGCAAATCAGTCCTCATTAATAACCGCAGCGTCACCTTTTGTTTTAAAAGATTTCTGTACATAAAAAGGTTTCTGCCTTTAGTAACTCTCCTTTGTCTCTTCATTTACCTCAGACATTTATTTATTTATTTTACCATCACAGGTTTGGAGCACTGCTTAAAGATGTTTTGTGTGCATCTTAGTGTAATGATGTGGGGTTGACGATGACTCATTCCACCATCTTTTCTACATACATGAACCTGCTTGTGATATAAATATGTTGAACATATTGTGGTAATGAGGACACGGTGCTCCGCCGTGCACTGCACATATCTCCCTATATGACAATTTCATTATCAGCTGTTGCTTTGGGTCAATTCAGCTGCCATTATTGTCATTATCCATTAGATGATTTATATTCATAAGGAGTCTGGAGTGAAATAACATGTGTAGTAATTATGGAACTGATGACTTAATGAGCACAAAGCGACATGAAATGTACTTACTAATTTGTTAACCAAGTCACCAAGGTAGAGAGGTCAAGGCTAAAAAAAGAGTTAGAAAGTTATATTGCACTTTATACTCTTCTACATTTTATGCAATACAGGAAATATCTGAAATTATTTATTAATAAAATTATTATGTGCAATAATATAAAATGTACAGGGAGTATTTCTCTATATAAAGGGGTCTTGTTCTGTATGAATAGTTAAGTAGTTTTATTTGATATCTTCAGTGTAGGGCTTTTACTTCTAATTAAGTAGTTAAACAGTGCTGTACTCAATGTTTTACTGAAGTAAAGAGTATAGGATCTCAATACTTCTTCCACCACTGACAAATACACATTTCAGGTTAATTTGTAATGATAATAAAAGGCCACATTTATACATGTTAGTGTGTGACTGCTGCCATAATTACCCCACAAAGCTGTAAAATCAGACCCACATGTTCACGCACTGAATTTGGGGCTGGTAACACCAGGCTACTCCAAGTCCTCACTGGCCATTTTGATTTAAGGTTTTGTAGCCTACTTTGTTAGCACAGCCCACACTGCCTTCATTACTCACCTTACATGACTAACATTTTACCTGAAGTTTAGAATGGATTTAATTTGTTTAAAATGTGCAACTCTCATTTGTTATTGCTGCATCGAGGGGCTCGTCCATCACAGTCGTTTGGTTATGATCCTGAGGGAGCTCTTAGTTTGTAGCAAAGTGCAGTTTGCTGATGTGCTGTGTTAGCTCCTAAATCAGGAAGCCAGATAAACACCACGATCTGGCAGACAGTGAGGGACGTCATAGTGTACAAAAAAGTATTAAGTACAGTATGACATTTTTTTATTACATGTTTTAGCCAATCAGAGATATCATACTTTGTTGATTTTGTGACGAGTGGTTCTGTAGAGAAATTCAGAAAGGGGATCCTTCGTTGTCCTCATTCGATGATATACTTTTCTGCTGACTCCAGAGGTTACTAATGCAAATGTGTTAAGGATGCAAGCCAGCATAAAGCAGAAGAGGAAAAACTCCAGGCAGACCAAAATGAACTCGACAAACACATTCAATGGATAAAGAAAAGAAGATTATGTTTCCATAAGAAAGAGAAAAAAGGATAAAACCTCACTGGTACAGTGAATTAAGAAAAACATTATAATAAAGAAAAAAAAATCTAAGGTTTGCACATCCACTTCCTGTCTCAGATGAAGCAGGTGATAACAGCAGTATGATCTCGGATGTCAGTGGGACTAAAATGCCATACTGTATCACCATGAAAGTGGAGACGAGGAAGATAGCAACCCCCCCGACGCAAACAGTAAAGGTCTGAAATGGTTCAAAAGGAGCTTTGCAAAAGTTTTATTTGGTAGGAAATGCATTTAGCACATTTATTATCATGTATTTTTTGGGTTAAATATTTAAAAATCAGCGGAAATAAATGTTATATAAAAAATATGCAAGCAACAAATACGCTTTGGTGATTTGTGGTTGACATCATAGGTTTGGACATCACTAGATTGACCCGAGGAAAAGACTGGATACTAGACAGTCGAGGTGGAGGTAAACAATCGGCCCACAACAAAAGGATTTCCAAAATCTCATCTCACCAAAACTAATGCTGCCTTTGATGCTTACAGCTCTCCCACAGACAGGCGTACAGAGGATTCTTTGTCTAATTGGGGAACTTGGACAGGATTTAGTCGGTGAAGTTTCCATGTGATGCTTCATTACTTGAGCTGGCGTCTATAAGGATCATTGATTTGCTCATGCAGCAGGCTGACAGTGACCTGAAGCCTGGGATCAGCAGTGTTCATCATTTATCCCGTGGCATACTGCTTGCACTGCACTGTACTTCTTTCCTGCTTAACACACTGCTCTGCCTCTCTGCAGCTATTCAACAATGTAGAGACAAGACAAAAGAGGAACGTCTGCCGCTCGTCTTGTCCAGCGGCTGTTGAACATCAAATCTGTGGTATTCGGTATTTCTCTTAATTTCAATGAAAAACAATGAAATGATCCGAAGAATCCCAATCTTGATCATTTCATTCCTCTGAGTCTGAATCTGTGGAAAGATGTTCTGCTTTCATTCTACGCAGATGATTCTCTTCAGCTGCTCTTTTGTTGCTCAACCTCCCACTTTGAATTTCTCCCAAGGCGATCTACTGGATTAAGATCGGGGACATATTTGGCCAGATTATACTCTTCAATTTGTTCTTTAAAAACTCTTGTGTGATTTTTTTTTCAGGGATTTTGGGATATTCCTCTACTGAACAAGCTTGTTTTGGACGGGAGTCATGGTTTCATTCAATATTGGGGTGCAAATTTACAGAGTGCCATCTGCAAATTGAATCTCTGCTACACCTTCTGCACTCATGAAGCGCCGCATCAGCACAGTTCCACCTCCATGTTTCAAGGTCGGTGCTTTGCAGTCACCATGGTAGTCTTCACCAGATACACTTCAAGTGTACTGGACTTCAACTGATTGGAAATAAAAGTATTTTGGCATGATTTGATGAAAGAATGTGTTGCTGGTATTCACCTGCAAAGATATTTGTCTTTTGAATAGTTACAAAACAGACAGTTTTGAGAGCATTTCTCGCACTGCAATCAAACATGTTTTTTTTTTTTTGTAACTAAGAACATTTGAACTGAGTATAAAATTGTCTGGGTTGCAAACAAATGATCTGTCATAGTTTTGTTGGTTTCAGTGTCAGACTTTAGAATTTTCTTACAGTCTCTTTGTTGTGTCACAAAAATGTATAATGAATCAGGTCTCTATTTGCATGTCAAAACATTTGCTTACAAGTTGAATTGGATGTAGTAGCAGATCTAGGCTGATGAAGGAGACGAGAATTGAATTGGATCCACAGCGTGGCTATACAACTGTGTTTTGATCTACACAGTTGATATTCTTCTTCTCTTTTTTTACTGAAATGCTTTTAAATGTAGCATAGCATGATTTTCACTATGAAAAGAATTGCACAGGAGTCTACATAGTTTTGTTGTACACTGTACAATACAGACCTTTCTGTTGCTGTAAATATTCAGTTGAGCACTAAATGTCTTCTAGTCTGCAGCTGAAAATAGCCCCCATGAATGTTGCTATTTTCTGTTTGACATTTGTTTGTAAAAAAAAAAACCCACAGTTGCCAGCTGTTGTAGGGTGTCATTGATCCTTTATTTTAGACATGAAACTATTTCTACACTGTTTATACAGATTTGTATCTTCAACATGAACACATTTTCTTGAGGATGTCAGCAGAGAAACAGACTGACTCATTATCTTTTGGGGTCTTTTCTTGGTTTTATGAACAGTAGGGGAAAACAGTAAATTGCAAAAATGTTAAAGTAGCCTGAAATATTTTGATTAATTAATGAATTAACCAACACCAATATGATGGAAAGTTAAAATTTAAGTTGCTGCCATACCACATCTACACATTAATGCTCACCAAATGGGTGTTGGGTGAACTATCTGCACGTGAGTATACATATAAAGTAACAACAGCCTTACTGTAAATATGAAATATGAAAATAACTCAAAATATATTTGACTGTATATTTCAATATATTTGAAGTTATTTTCACTGTTCTTCAAACTTCTAAAAATAACCACTGAACTTTCACCCAGCACCTGTCTTATATGGCTGCTGCCCTTGCAGGAACTGAAAACTTAGCTCTGATAAAGTCTTAAAAACTGATATCATAAAGCCACCAAACATAAATCCTGTTACAGCTGCTGAGTGGTCTGGCTTTAAATTGAGTTTAGAGCTTGTCGCTCTCAAACAGGTGGAAAGATTCAGAGGGGATAAACCTCTTCTTTCCTTTCTCTTCGTGTGTCTCTCGTCTCTTGCTTATTTTAGGAAGTAACATCCAGACATAATCACACATAATCGCACATCCATCTCAAGACTGCGATTGCCATTTTGATGTTCTCTAACACTACCCCATTCCAGACATGAAGAGCACTGCTGGCCAAATGCACATTTGCACGTTTCCTGACACGACTTTTAATCAGCCGTTGATAAAGGAAATGCCTGATGAAGTGTCAGTTGGCTGTGATTTGATTTGTTTTCTCATGCCACATGACGAGCGGGGTCTTTTCTGTTGTTAATTTGTTTTCTCTTTGTGAATTAAAGAGGCTTGTAATCTTACTGCCTCAAATGGATAATCAAAAAGCAAAGGGCCTCAACAACAACAATTTGAAGAAAAAAAACAAAACCTGTATAAAACAGTCTGATTGTGTGGTGGCATGATGTCAGAGAGGCTGACACAAGCTGATTACAGAAAACCACTCAATAAATGACAAAAAGAAAAATAACTTGAGAGGATTTCAGTCTTAAAACTCTAATTGATTAACAGGAAACAACAGTCTGTATAACAGGAAGCAAATGGACTGTTGGCACAACACTTTCACTGCAGTTTATTCTTTTGGTTTTCTCACCCATACGTTGTTTGTTACGACTCGTTTCTGGAGTTCATTCGCTGGTCACCTGTTTTATTTTTGTTTGTCATTGTGTCTGTTTTGGCCCTTCAAAGTTTTTTTTGTAACACTTATTTATGCTTTATTCACATGTGCAAAAACAACAATAGATAACAAATAATAAAGAAAGGTGTTTACACACAGTTTAAAGCAGGAAAGATTTAAATTTTTTTGATAAAATGTACATTTCATAAACATGTTGCTGGCATCAAATTCAAAATGAGCAGTTATATTTTATAAAACAATAAAATTTCACACATTTTACATGTCTTTGGTCTGTTTTCAATTAAATGTGGGTTTGTTGGATTTGCAAATCATCACATTATGTTTTTATTTACATTTTACGAAATGTGATGTGCATGAAAGAAGTCTCTGATTTTTTACTTTGACTCATGAAAAATGAAAGCAAAACCAAATGTCGTGTTTACATTTTTGTTGAGTTTATCTATCTCAGCAAACCTTGTTGGAATTAAATTTATGTCGTGTTGCTTGGAGAGAGCACATAGTGTTGGTGTTCACAGGTTTGATTTAACTATCACAAAATAAACATGATCAAATTAAGGAACACATAAGCAGAATATTTCATGTATTGTATGAATGTATAAGTACATTAAGGACACTGAGTGCTTTGGCTGCAGTGTATCTTTACTTGACACCAGGCTAAAGGCAGTTGTGATGAGTATCATCATTCTTTCTCACATTTAGCATTTACTGGTGAGAAAAACAAACATGTTTCTAAAATATGTGTGTCAGGTGTTTTTTTTCTCACCCTGCTCGCTCACAATGCTAATGGCTGCATCGTGTCCCAGACTGGTTCGGGGAGGCTGGAAGCAGGCGGGTGTAAATGGAGCTCTAATGTGGTAAAGTGAGTGAGTTGCTGTTTTAGACCACTTACTTTGTGTGAAAAGCTATCGCCGGCTATTAGGACCGAGAGACCTGTTTACTTTCCAAAGCTTTGTGCTGCTTTTTCATTTTGTCACTTCACCGTTATGATTTTAAAGCTTGCGGATCGTTTGAGGTTGTCGGCGCTGCTGGTGTCAGCAGGCCGCGGAGCAGAGCAGAAATATTCGACTTAATCCATGAGGTGTTGTAGCCTTGTTATTTTTTCTGTTGCTGTGACTGCTGTCTCAGTGTAATGTATGTTGTGTTGTTTCTTTTTCTTTTAACTCAACTTTTTTGACCCCTCACACCAGATAGTGGCTCAGCACAATTTATTCACAATTCTCGATGTCATGTGTGGGGCGAGAAAAGTGGTGACGTAGGAATTCGTCACAGGGCTGCTAACTAAACGAATGCTGAAAAAGTTCACAAAGCATACAAAACACACGTTTGTCTATGAAGTTATTGGCCGATATTGGCCTATCAGATACAGTATATCGACGTCAGTGTATAGGTCGGTTGTTATGTGCTGATATGAAAACATTTTTACAGAACATAATGCAGGACAATAAATTGTACTATTTGTGTGTTTTATTTTAAGTTCTATATCATTTTTACACCACATTCCCAGTGAAGATGAGTGTTTCAGTGCACTGATGTCCTTTTGGACAATGCACTGTAGAATTCTACCTACATAACACATCATGGTCACAAGCTTCGAATCATTGAAAATAATTTGTGTTTACTGTATATAAGAGCACCTTTACCCTTTTTCCTCTGAGAGCAACTTTGACAAAATGGAAGTGTCCGAGAGCAGTTTTGTAACATTTATTCACATAGCTGTGCTCCACCCAAACCAGCTGAATAAGCGTCTTTTATGTGAACAACAACAAATTGATGCTCAACACACACACATCCCCTGCTGTATATACTGTATATAGATACAAAGAACATCGGTCAGTATATCAATATCTGGATTTTGTTACTCCCTCATATGAGTATCAGTATCTGTGTCATAGTCAGTTGTAGAATCCTCCATCACTTAAACACTTTACCTTACAGTGACCGATTTACTTCACATAAGTTGGATAGATTTTTAATCCTTTGTCTGACTCATTGGCATTCACAACTTTTTCTGAGTGCCTTGGAGAGCTCTTTGGATGACAATGACATCACACACATCAAACAAGACAGGACCCACCTGTCTCTCCCTTTTCATTTGAATCACTTGCACCTAATCTTCAATCCTGGATGCAAACTTTTTGAAGGGTTGATAAATGGGGGGCATGAACTTCATCCATCTGAATGATAGATTTATTTATTTTTTATTATGAAAATGACAAGAAACATTCTATAAAATTCTTTGCTTGTTCAGATGTCTTGATTCAACAATTTATGAATATACTGTAATTCCTCTGTGCAACAATACTGAGTTAAAGTACAAGAAGATGTACAGGTTTTCAGGTAGATTTTCATAACTACAGTATTTATTATGGCAGAATCTATAGATGGGTTTCAGAGCAATATTTTATGTTAGGTGCATGGGGAGGGGGAAACAGAAAATGAGCCGAAATGGCAGAGCTGATGGAGAGATTTACATGAAAAGCTGTTTTTGGGCCTAAAACTGCAGAAATCACAAAGCATTGAGTGGAAAATGTTCATTATCTATGTTAGCTCAAAGTGCATAACTGGCTATTAGCTCCAGTGATCTGGTCAGTGCCGTGGATTTTATGAATGTGGAGGATGGTTTTACTCCTAAAGCTGCAGGAATAATGGTCTGTTATAGGGTGAGGCAGCTCACAGTTACTGTGATCATAGCTGTTTAATGAATCTTCCAAATGTTTGTCGGGCTCTGAAAACACAGGGTCCGATTTTCTGCAATTTAGCAAACCTTAACCCACAATAGTTCCTGTTATTTCAGTGAAAACAGAGTTTCGGGAACATCTTTTTCAGATTCCCATTATGTGCTATATCGAGCTGGGTAACATAGGACCCTGGGAACATAGGAATGACTTCATATTTGTCAATAGTGTATGCAGAGTAAGGATGTGTGTAACACACATATTCAACTCCAGTAATCCTACAGCTTCCTAGCCAGCTGCTTTCTTTCGAAAAAGTGAAAATGAAAAAAATACAAGCTGTGTTTTCATCCGTTTTACATCTATGTCTAAAAGATGTGTTATAATAAAATAGTATTGTTAAAAAAAAAGAAAAAAAAGACGTCACTTAATATTGTTTCCTGCTGCTTCAATTTCGAAATGTTTTCTCAGGTCACGTGTTACGGGGGAGTCTTGGAGGGGAAAAAAAACACTTGAGGTTTGATTTAAGTGGTTAGGCTGAAGTGCAGTGCACTGTGATTTAAATGACCTTTCAAGCCACCTTTGAACGCCATTTAAATCTAACATGAAAGGACATGA
The DNA here is from genome assembly GCF_029030835.1 of Brachyistius frenatus. Taxonomy (NCBI): domain Eukaryota; kingdom Metazoa; phylum Chordata; class Actinopteri; family Embiotocidae; genus Brachyistius; species Brachyistius frenatus. Next base: position 498,866 of record NW_027210755.1, read on the forward strand.
TTACAGTCTAGTCATTTACATATTTAGTTGTTCTTTATTCACAGTTTAACTGCCAGAATCAGTCTGCACAAATAAGGTGAAGGACAACTTGAATAATTGTTAAATTCACCTTAGAACTGCAGTATCTCATGGTGTTTTTTTTGTTATAAGATATGTACGCTGCTTGCTTTCTCTTTGCTTTATCATCCTACACAGACAACCCTTGTATATTTTAGCTGGAAACCGTGTGTAGCACTTGTGTAAAATAGGCGTTGGTTGTATTCTATAAATGCTGCGCCGCACACCTGCGACGTAAGATGCACGTCAACGTGTGCAAAGTGTGGCTGCTCTAATCTGTTAATATGGATGCCGAAATGAAATGACACCACGCAGCAATAGGTAACGCACACGCAGGCAGCGTGTTCCAGGCCACTGCAGTACGCACCGATTCAAGTTTGCTCTGAAAAAACAGCCTTAGTTCCACAAGATGTTAGAAACTGTATTATGGGGCCAAAAGTGTGCCAAGAAAACACTCCCCACACCTGCCTGGATGGCTGAGGTCCATTGTCCATATTCTGACTCACCATCAGCAATAGAGATTCATCAGACCAGGCTTCTCTGGTTTTAAATAGACTGTGCTCACTGCAGCCTCAGATTTCTCTTGGTGACTTGGTTCTCTGCTGTTGGAGCCCATCTGCACCAAAGTTGGACATGTGTGCGTTATGAGATGCTTCTCTGCTCACCGCAGTTGTAAAGAACAGTTATCTGAGTTATCTGTGGCCTCTGTGTCAATTACAACCAGTCTGGCCATTCTCCTCTGACCTCTCTCATCAACAAAGCATTTCAGTCTGGATGTGTTTGTTGTCCACACCATTCTGAGAAAGCTTTAGAGACTTCTGTCTCAGCAGATAAAGTTCAGAGAATGCTGAGCGTGATGACCATGACGTGGGCGAAGCAGGATGACGCTATAACAATAATGATTAAGTGTTACAAATTTCAAAATCAGCAGCCGAGTTTTGCACATTTTCGTGATCTCTGGTCCGTGCGTACAACAATTTCTCCTCGGACTTGACCAGGGGGTGCACATTCAATTTTGTGTCAAACTCTGGAAATCGGACACAGAGACCCTTAAACTGTTTTAAGAGGTGGGTTTTCTTTGGAATTCGCACTGTTGTGCACCGTGAATCCATCCTTTTAGAGTCAGTCTGTCAACACTGAGTTCTGCTGTAAAGCTCTGAGGTGTCTAAAGGGGAAACATTCAGCGCAAATGACATAAACTGTAGTGTGATGGGACTTGGGTTCTTCAAAATGCCTGCTCATAGCACATTGAAAACGCTTGTCTCTTGCCCACAACAACACCATCATCACTCCCCACCATGCCTACTCGCTGGATTTGCACCGTTTGTGTACAACAGGATCAGTCTTGGAACTTATTGATCCACCCTCATTCTCAGATCAGCCCGTCTGGCACTCATGCCACGGTCAAAGTCACTGAGATGAGATATTGTTTTCCTCATTCTGAGGTTTGGTGTGAAGCTCCTGTCTTGTGTATGCAGGGTTTTATTGTGGGTTCAGGCAGCTGGGAACTGGGCAAGTTTCCATTTGGAAACATCCATTTATGATTAAAGTGTTCACTAAAAGGGAACGGGGCAGGCTTCTTTTCTACTGTCATAACACCCGCAACCTCGTCACCAAACAGCGATGAAATGGAGCTCAGGAAGTCAGTACCATAAGTACAATGCATTTCTACGCAGCTTGCACACTAGGCAAGTTAAGCTCACCAAGTCTGGCTGTTTCACCTTATTTTCAAAGCAAGAACATTTCATTCTTTCACCACAAATGCTGAAATGTCAAGTGATGTCAAACCAACTTCTTGGCGCTCCAAACATATAAAAAGTTAGAAATATAAATGGTGTTCACTTCCTTGCACAGATGCTCCCTTGAACTGGATTTTATATTCAGCACACGCACTAGAACACTCATGAGCAAGTGATGTGGTTTAATAAAACCGTCTGTCACCAACAACACTGATCACTGAAACCTCCTCCCTTTGTTTTGTATGTCATTAAAGAGTACAGCAGCTGTCCCTCGCTATTCAATCAAAGTCTAGCTTTTTAAATGGCAATTTCACCTCAAAATGAAATTCACGCTTTCCCAGAAATTGAGCTGTTTGTTGCAACAAAACAATAAAACTGCCAGAGAACAAATGCAGGTTAAACCTCCTTCCCCCCTGTAATTATAATTCTTAACTCGCCAAGAACAGGAAACCATTATTTATGTTTTATTTACCATTGAGCTCAATTTTCTGTCCGCCACTCACGGCAGTTTGAACTTTCTCTGTGACGTAACTACTTTCTTTTTGCAAATTAAATTGCCCTCAACTTTTTTTTATGAGTTATGACTTTTATTTTGTGGCACTGGTAGACCTGTAGGAGGGTTCTTTTGAAAAACGGACTCCTTTAACACAACACGCCTGCTTAAACCTTTCATTTGTGATAATTTTCTCTCAAAAAGCAGCACAGACAAAGCAGTCTTTCTCTGAGTGTTTTTCCCAAGGTGAGCTCTCATGAAAGCCATAAGCAATCATATATCCTTTTAGGATTTATTTTTGTTTTTTACCATGTGTACATATCTTAAGGACAAATTATTTAATACTACTAAGAAGTTGATTTCCCTGGCTGCTCAGTTTAAATACCCTGTGGTGCCTGAATGGAGAGGGTTGTGTTGATTGAGCCCATTGAGCCTTTGCCCTCAAATTCACCCTGAAGAAACAAAAACTAAAAAACTATTTTATACTCCGGCTGGTCTCATTTGCACACAAAAACACATAAAAAGACTTCAGGTTCTAAAAAGTTTCGAGCTTCTGAAGGTCACTGAAGAAGGGATCTCTCAATATATTGTGCAATGCAAACAGGAATTTCAGCATTGATCATAAGCAGCTCTAAATACATGAACATATAATTGATTAAGTGGAAGAAAAGATCCTTTTCCATCCTACAGAAAAATATTCTCTGGTTGTTGGACATACATTGCCATCTTCCATCTCGTCAATAAAATCATTTTTCTTATGAAATAAAAGACTTGCTATTCCCCAACATAGCTATTTCTGAGCCATGAGAGAAAGGAAAATGTCTGCGCAGGTTCGATTGTAATCATAACCAGAGGGCAGCAGTGTACAGCATGTTCTGTATGAAGATAAGACAATCACAAAGGACAAAAAAAAAAACCCTGCCACACCATGAAATTCTAATGAAAGAACAAGTGAGGGAAGAAGATGATTTCAGATGTGTGTCGAATACAATAAGGTCACATTATGCTTATAGCCACTTGAGTCATCGTGCAGGAATAGGTGCAACAGGCCAATCAAATTAGCAATTACAAGAAAATGACAGGGTGCTGCATCGCAGGAGAAAAAGGATGAAATCCATCTCACTAAAATATGAACAGGAAATTAACATATTCTGCTTTTGTTTTTTTTCTCTTTATTCATCATGGTGGTCACACGTGCTGAAGTATTCAGGAGAAGAATATTCTGAGCTCATATCTGAAAGAACAGAACGATCTCAAGGAGGATTTCATTGATTGTTTTAAGTTAAGGACACAAATAAACCCTTAATTTGTGGATGTTAGCGCCCATACTTTTACATTGACATGAATTGTTATGCATTAAAGAAATCTGACATTGCTGTACAGCCTTTATAATCTTGATGCACTCATAATGGATTATGAAAGGACGATTTCCAATTTTGGGAAAAGTCCATATTTGTTAGTTGAAAAAAATACTTTTAAAACCTCTAAAGATCATCAACCCAGCATATACGACTTGTCCAAGCAACAAACAGAAATCTAAAAAGTACAAAACCTGCAGTATAGCTGGAGGATACTATTATGTCTCTGGTGGAAGTCTGGAAACACTCTTGTTGTTCAAGAAATAGTTTAAATAGATATCCTAAAAAACACAGACTGGCATTTTTATGTTACTTATTGTATTAGAGAGAAATTAGTTTACATGTCAACTAGTCAGCTTTAGAGATGTTGGTTAGGTATAAGTTTTAGAGAACCAGTGTAACTGTCTGTCCCTGACTTTGAATCTTTTTGCAAAGCTAAATTAATGACCTCCCAGACTCGTCTCTTTTCTTAATATTGTGTCCACTCCATGGATGTGTTAAGGAAAATTGGATACCAGATTACGTGGCACATTTTTTATTTAAATGAAATTGCTCAGTGGCACAAATGTCCAAACAGTTTACCAAGCTTCCTCCATGAGGTACCCAGATGTTCCACAAGCCTCCGCAGTCTTGGGCGTACAAAGCAGTGAGCATCCATGAGCAGGATTCCTGTTGTCTTTTGCTGGGTTGCACACGCACATGAATGGCTGTTATGTCGTGAAAAGGAAAGAGTTAGAGTTAGAATTCTGGTTTGGGACCCATGAAATTAGTTTGGGGCGGGGTCAAAACATTCGGTCACCATGCAAGGAAAAGAAGATGCAGCTCTCAGCACACATTAAATGAAATAAAATGATCATTCAGCTCCTCTTTTCTAAGCTAGACACAGAAATGACAGTGGTATTGATCCGTACATGTCACCTTCTTTCTACATATTTGAAGCCTGTCTCAACTGACATTGGGCGAGAGGCTGGTTACACCCTTAACAGGTCACCAGTCCATCGTAAGGCAAACACAGAAATAACCATTCATGCTTACATACAGTTTACCGGCCAATTTAAAAATCCCCCAATCACCTTTGAACCGAACCTCATCGCTGTGAGTCGACAGGTCTTTCGTCCCACATCATAATTCTGTATTATATCAACAACTTTTTAGAATTGTAAAATTCGTCTTCATAGTAATAAACACCACTTTGATCATAAAATAAACTATATCTCAACATCCTTTCATGGCATGTGCGATTAAGGTCGTTATACAAGAACCTCATGTAGGAACATATTGCTTCCATAAAGAATATATAGATAAACCAGGTGTGAGGTGATTTTTCTTTTGCTTTCATTATAACCTCACATTCTTGTGAATGCTGTGCATGAAACACTGTTCTTTCTCATGATTACATGTTAATAAATTCCATAATTTAAAAGTTTTGCGTGAAAATCATCAATTTTCTTTCATCCTGCACACCACAGAGACAGCGGCACTTCACTACACCCCCGGAGTAAACGTGTTTCTTTGGTCACACCTGGGAGTCTCAGAAAGGAAGCAGAGGTTTAAAAGTGGAGCGCGAAAAGGATTCCCGAACCTCCTTCACAAACAAACCGGTCCCCTCCAGACCTGAGCCTCCACCCTGCTGTGAACTTCGTTAGGATGAAGACATTGCCGGCCGGGCTGTGAACCTGTGATAGACACTCAGTTAATTCCTCATTTAAGCTCAAACTGTGTGACCAACCGAGACAAAAACAAGCCCTCCACAAAACACTAAGGTAAATATTTGTCTTGATTCACTTCTACTGTGACTTGTGGATGGCTGACATCAGCTGTGTATAAATGCTGCCCCCAAATAGCCCGGGCCCAAACAAAAATCGTGGATATGGGACCCAGGTAGATGCAACGGTGGCAGAGTGTCGGCCACTTTCAGCAAATGCTGATTGCTTAAAATTAACGCGATTTCTACGCCCATTAGGATAGAACAACTGCAAATGAATTGCGCATGGAGGGTACCCGGACCATATAGTCACAGTGAATTTGGGTCTGGGTACACCAGGCTACATGTTACAGGTTAGAGCAGTGAGCGCGGTGCATCATCTGAAAAAGCCTCGACTCCTATTTTTTTTTTACATGTGATGTGTGCATTTTCCAGCAAAAATATACTGGGGAAATATGGGTGATCACATGTTTATTATTTAATCATAGAAGAAACCCAATGCAGGCTCTAATTGTATCACTGTGATAATTGAAGGGCAGGGTGAAGGGCAACGTTTTTCAGGTGCTCTCTGCCTCTTTCTCTGTGTCGCTTTGAGTGCAAGAAACAATTAATCCTGTGAAGATGTCTGTACATGATTTTATGTCAGTCCCTGTAGTCGTTGAAATATCTTAGTCAGGACTAAAGTGAAGCACCAACTGACCGGCACTGTAATCCCAAGAGCCATACTGCAAGCATTAAAGACAGGCTGAAGTTTATGAAGCTTTCTTGGAGCATCAAATTGCATTTTCTCCCTCTGGGGATGTGGTTTGCTTTGACTTTGCTATTTTCAATCTCAAGAATAAACAGCAGCACCAAATTTTGTAAATTTGTTAAATGTATAAAATATTTTGTGACTTTTGAAATTGTTAAAAAGGGTTCAGGACTCATCACGAGGTCAGCTGCATGACTGCAAATTCATTTTACTGTCAAATTTGGAATTTGAGAGAAATATCTTTCTAAATTGACATTTAGAAAAAAACATGATTTACATCATTTACAAATTTGCTGCTGTGCCATCCTTGCAGAATACACACATCCTTTCGATCAGAGATTGTAGTGGAAACATGTTTTTCCTGCTGCTGTGTGATAAAAACAGGTGCTTGATGTACTGCAGACAAAATGTAGCATTCTCTTTCCCAGGGAATCAAATACCGCCGTTTGTGTACACCTCATTGGTTTCTCACGCTGTAGATGGGCACATTGTGCCGTCTGGTGTCTCTCAGATTTGCAAAATGTGCCATTAGGTGTGGAGTTATTTTTAGGCACCAAAACTACCTGTTTAATTTTAGGGAACAATCATGGTGGAAATAAGCAAGTATGTCCCATAAATGTTGTGCAAATGCATACCTTTACTGGCGTACTTTACTTAGAATGAGTCCACAATGACTTTTGCTTTCACAGACACTACCGGTGATCTCCTCTCTTTGCAGACTTCTCATTCTTTATAGTACCACACTTGACTTTCTTGTTTGAATTGAGTACGCACAACAGCAACACCAAATATTACTGTGTACGTATCTCTGAGACACCAGCGGCTTTGACCAAATGGCAGCAATTGACACCCCGTGAATGAGACTGGGCTGCATTCTGCAGGTTGATCTTCGCCACTCCGCCATCAAACAAAGCATCGGTACTGATGTTTCTTTTTGAATTCTGGGTCACTAATCCGGTGATTTGCAGACTAAACGGCCAATTTAAGCCACAAAAATACATTTGTCCTAAGAGGTAGTCGATGCAATTTCAATACAAAAATGAGCTGAAAATTGCATTGCGTCACCTGACCTGCATACACACATGCTAATCTCCTCCCACGTTGGTGCAAAGAAATTCATTTGGTCCAAGGAAATTAACAAACAGCCACAAATCCACTCCAGAAAAAAAATGCATGAAAACTGTTGCTGCCGTTTTTGGCTGCAGAATGATAGAGCTGTAAGTGTGTCATCTCTCTTTGAAGTAAAGAACAGGAGGTGAGTGTTGTTCCTGCAGATACCAAGATTAAGGTTAAACAGTTCATGTGAAGTAAAAAGCTCTACTTCATGGAACTGTCCATGGCCAGAAGCTCGGGATGAACACAGCTGCAGTGTGAGACATGTCGTCTTATTTTATTTTATACGGAAAACTGGCACACAGCCCTGGTTGTAGCATTCAAACATATTCTGAATATAATAATGACACAATGACATAAGTCTCAGAAACATTCACTGGTGAAGACTGCCAACCAAAGATGGAGGGGCTGAATGAAGGTTAGGCTTTCTGCTAAATGCAGTGTAGTGTAGATACGAGGACGGAGGAGGAAACACTTGGCGTGACCTCTTCCTGATTGACAGGTTTCACCTTAAACTAAGTGAGACTGTCTTGTTTCTGGGATGGATTAAATGAAACCTGATCGAGAAGTGAATCTGCTTTCTGATTTCTTTCTGTTCCCTCGGGGAATACATGCAATTTGTACATCACACATTTGTGCATTGTGCACACACAAATCCACACACCATGTTTCTGGTACATGTTTTATACAATGCTTACAGATTACTAATGAGGACAAAAACATTTTGTATTCCGAAATAATTTTATCAGAAGTATTCACAAGCTCACAAGTTTTATGATCATGTTGTTGCAGCTGTAGTCCTGATATCTTGATGAGTAACTTATAAACAGTTAATAAACAGGCTATAGTTCCTTTTTGCGGAATCTTCGTCAATAATCACAAACACAAGACCATGTGATTCCTTATGGCTGCTAATTTAAATTCAAAGCAGTGTCAATTTTGTTAACTAGAGCTGTGATGAAATACATGTATTAGTGACCTATTCCTCCTGATGAAAAATGAAACTAAAACTAACAAAAAGGAACCACTGAAATCAAGGCCTTGTTTTGATGAGTAAAACAGTTTTCTTTACCACCAAAAGAATATGTCTTACTGATCTCACTGCTTGACTTGCTGCTCTATATTAAGACAAGTCTTGTGTTTAGTAATGTGCTGTTCCAGTAAGTAATGTTTCCAGTTCTTGGAAAAAACAAAATTTATGGGCTATAAATTCATCTTCAGTTTAAATTACAAAACAAGAGGACACAAAACAGCACGCTAACATTTATTATTAAGGTAACTGAAATGTTAATTTATTACTTAGAGGCTGAGTGCTGAGCTCCCTCCTTTATGCATACAGCTCCCATGACTGCCAACCCATCTACAACTAATCACTTTTGTCAAGTCTGCTGATAATACAATGATCGGGCTGCATTCAAGGAAGAGGTTCAGAATCTGACAACCTGGTACGCCAACAATAACCTGGTTATAAATACCAAAAAGACAAAGAAGATTAGAGTGGATTTTAGTTCTACCCAAAAGACTAAACACAGTCCTGTCCACAACAACACAGAGGCTGCTGAGAGAGTCACAAGCTTCAGGCTCCTGGAGGACCTCCTCTCCCTGAGAGCAGTGGTGGGCGACGCCTTTATTTTCTGAGGAGGGTAAGGCCAACCTGATTTGGACCCATCTTACAAGAGACTAGGTACGCTCATACTTACCCTGACTTTGGCCTCCAATTTACTGGAGTACGGTGTGGAGTACCAAGTGTAAAAGCAGCCTGAGAGAGGAGGTGTCAAATAAGACTCAGGTGTTTTGGGATTGCTTAAAAACCTCAAAAGCATGTTCTTGGATATCAAAACAAATAAAACATATACAACTGTTATATAGTAGTTTCCAATATCTTTGAAGTTACATTCAGTCATGTATTCCTGCATTACTGACGGTGGTTTGTGGTTGGTTTGCTGCGACATCGTCCCCCCAAAAAGAACGTTTCCCCCACCGACCACTTCTGTTGAAGGCGTCCTTCTTTTTGAGTTGCACATGAACGCAACTGTGACACAACCAAAACTGATCCAAAATCAAAAACATGGTGAACATCAGAGCAGCTGTACATCGACATGTTAACATTGTCATTACCAACATGTCATCAGCTCTCAATGCACTGCTGTGCCTTAATATAGTCTCTGGCATGTCTGTAAACTCTTAATTCGATTTTTTTCAACTCTACCGCAGCAAACCAGGAAAGACTGGAGCCTTTTCTTCAGCACCATTTATACAACCATGTGCAATCGCAGCCTCTCCCTAATAGATCTTGCTTGTCACATTTGCTATCGCCTCTTATTAAATGGAGCATCGTCTCCCAAACAGATGAAGCATTGAGGCAGTCACTTTATTGTGGAGTAGCTGAAGCAGCTTGGTGGAAATAATTGAACTCCCAAAGCAAACAGGAAAACTTCTGCTGAAATGGATGCGTGATAAAACATGCTTGGATCTTAAATTACCATGGAGGATGAAGCAATAGCAGGAGAGATACATTCTGCAAAGCCTGTTTTTTAGAAGTTGTTTCGCAAGCAGCTCTTAACCATAAAGGGAGACTGCAGAATGCTCAGCATGTTTGATCATGTTTCACTTCTCTTTCCCCCCTGAAATTTCCTTTCAGCTGGATGAATAAACATTAGAAAGTGACAGACAGTCCCTCTTTTTGCGGGGAAAATGGTCCACTCTGTGTATTTTTCCTGTCATGTATTTCTGGGCTTCTGCCGCAAAAAGCTGCTGGAAATAATGACTGCAAGTTTGAAAAGTTGATAATGGCGATTTGAGAGGATGACAAACCATTAAAGGGGCTCTGAAGCGCGTGCAGCCTTGATGGGCTAAATGCCACACATTCAGTAGTTACATGACTAATGGTGAAAAACTGAGGCATCGTATACACCCATTTGTCAAAAGCAATTCACATAAACAAATGTGTTTGTCTGGTCTCATTCTTACTGTCAGCCCTGACCAGTCTGTTGTCTCAAATTGTAACATATAAAAAGGATTACTGTCAAAACGAACACTACTCCTGAACAAACAGAAAAAAATACATATTATAAAAGTCGCTTTTAATTTATTGGCAGAATATTGACATAATTCACTGTTTCTTCAGCATTTGTTTTGCACTTGTTCAAAGTTTTTAGCAATTCATGACCAAAGTAGTACTGCTCACAACATTTGTTGACCATTTGTTGAATTTCTGAGAGCATCAGCATTTCAGATGGAGCAGACACGGTATGCATTTAAAACAGGTGCTTCAGACTGTGCACAGAGAAAATAATACAAACAGGGTCTAAAAAAAAAAGAAAACAAAATCACCACAAAAAGTATTGTATGGTATGTCACCAAGTTCAGGTAAACAGGGAGATGCTGACTCAAAATGATTGCTGTAATTCACACACACAAGTGTACAAGAGCCCATACAAAGCGAACACAGCATGTATGTTTGTCCGATCGGAAAATCGATCATGGAAGAGGAAAAAGTTGATTGTGCCAGTTGGTTTTGTTTGTCTGGGTAATTGGGTAGAAAAAAAAAATCAATGGTCTCCCCTTCATTTACTGGGGAAGGTTCATACAACTTTAATCCAAGAATGCAGACAATGATCCCTACAGGATTTGTTTGTCCTCTCAGTGTGGGCAGTATACCACTGCAGGTTTTGCAGGATTGTAGTTTGTATGCTGTAATTCAACGATTTCCTGGTTTGGAAAAAACACTGCCAGTCAGAGCTCTGTAGGCAGAATGAACAATGGGGATATCACTGTCCTGTGCCAGGGCCAGAAATATGACACCAAAAAAGTTTTTGGTTTTCATTTTTGAGCTGATTAACCACAAATCAAATTGGGGACTCACTGCTGACATTTGATCCCATGTGGCTATTGGGTCACAAAGTGGTGACAATGAGTGTGAATAAGAAAGATATTTCTGGATATGACTGTGGGTGAGATGGAAAAGTCACTCCTGTGATAGGTGAGTGAAAAATAACCTGGACAGAAAATCACCTCAGCTTCCTGCACCTCTGTGTTGTGCAGAAGTAAGAACGTGTGCAGGATTTTATATTTATTATGAAGCTTTTTTTAAATTTTTATAACAGCTACTGTCACTTTTTGTGTTTACAAACGAGTGAAACACTGAATACATTCAAGTGGAGCCTGTTTAAAACGGTTATCTCTGTGATTGTTGTGTCCCCTCTCCATGGTTTGAGGCTTTTCACCTGACCGTCAACTGTGGCCTTTCAGAACAACTATGAACATCTTCTCCTTTAGATGTGGTTGCACAACACTTTGTAAGTACTAGCTTCTTTCAAGCATACCCCAACATTCATTACTGAATGTCAACAAAACTGAACTTTTAGTCTAATCCTTAGAGCAGAAACAGACAAAGACTGGGAAAACTGTAGTTGGTCAGTTTTGTTAAGAACTGCAGACTGTGAAATCCATAGCATATAATAAATATCATTTCCAATGTCATGAAATCATTCATCTCTTATTCAAGTCAATTCAATTCCAGTTATTTTCGATGACGCACAACATAAATCATCTCAGGGCACTTAAGAGTCCTTACAACATTACTACAAAGACAAACCCAACAATTAGACAATTCCAACATAAGTGACAGCTGGAGGGAAAAATTTAAACAGGAAGAAGCCTCCAACAGAACCAGGCTGACAGGTGGATGACCAGCTGGGGTGAAGCGAGAGCAGAGAGAAAAGAACAGCATAGAGAGACAAACAAACAAGAAACATTGGTGGGTGGGAAGTTGATGGGCAGAGTAACCACTCCAGAGCCACATGTTTCTGATACCTACAGACAAGTAATAACCACAGAAAGTTAAAGCTGGTTCCACCGGAGAGCAGCCAGAAAGCTGACGGCTCTGCCTCCCATTCTACTTTTGGAAATTCTAGGAACCAAACGTAGGCCTGCATTCTGAGAGCAAAGCGCTCCATCCGGATGATATGGTCCCATGAGATTTTCGAGGTAAGCTGGAGCTTGGCCATTACGTGTTTTATGGAAGCATTTATGCTGCTCTCTATTTATAGAGGGTTCTCCTTTAAATTGTCACCTGTCGGTTTGTGTGAATTGATCATAACACTGCTGCAGTATGCACTATGCACTGCATAGGACCACGATGAGAAGCAGTAACATTGCTCTAAGCCTTTTCTGTGTGTGGTAAAAGCCAGTTTCAGTGCTAGTAAACATCACCTCTGTGCTCATTGTGAATCACTGCATCTCTCACTTTAATTTGCAATTTCAGATTCAGTGTTTTGCACAGTGAGACGTTTCCCTGGTTTGACTGAATTTAAAACATGTCCTCAGAGGAGATAATCCCATCACTTGATCAAAAGTACTAAACACTTCGACCATGTGCATTTATTCATTCTGAGCCCCTGTTCAGCAATAGGCGGGGATCCCCTGCCAAAGCAGGTTTTACACATCAGTGTCTTAACATCTTCTTGGCAATATATAAAGAGCTTATGAAAGGCACCCTGTGGAGGCTTCTACACTAAATCAGGACTAAGAACATACATCAGCAGAGAACACAGTAACCTAATCAAGTGTAAATGTGTCATAGCAAAGCGCATTCCCCTCTTAGAACGGCTGCCAAACACAAGAGGAACGGTCCTCTCGCCTGCTGTTGCGACTGACAGTGCGCATCCTCTAAACGCTGCAAGTGGAGCTTTGAGGGCACAAACTGGATAAATCCTGTCTCTGTACTTGCTGTCGCTCCGGGCCAGTGGAGAGATTTTCTTGGGGGAGTGTTCAGGGCTCGACCACAATGCATTGTGGGGGTGCTGGTGAGTCACGGCTGTGTGGAAGTGGTGATAGAGACGGAGAACAGCTTTCTTAATGTCAGCCGTAATACCCAGGGAGACATGTGGGGCCTAATCGAGTGTGGCACTTCTCAAAGCACCAAAAGGAACAGGAACTACCAGCTCGTCTTTTCATCGTTAAACATTTGTTTGGCACTGCTCATGTGCCCACAACCCGGATTAACAGCATCAGCTGCTCTTCTTTTTGTCATGTCTGTCTTCTTTGGCTGTCATCATTTAATATTTCCCTTTCCAAGGGTAGAAAAAAAAAAAAAACCTTTGCAAAGACAATACCTTGCTGAGCAAGAAGGACCCCTCCAATGTGATTTACAGCCTGTGGGTATAACCTTCTGCCCTACTGAGTATGAGAGTGAAAACCTAACCAAGCACGAAGAGGCTGTCTTGTCCACTCACATGCTGACACATTGCTGATTCATAGACAGCCGTGTTTTTCTTTTTTCTTTTTATCTTCAGGTTTGAATGCTTGACACACCAACAAGCAGTGGAAAGATACAAACGTTTTTTTTTTTTTTTTTTACCATTTCATTGCAAGAAGTGGGAAAAGAGAGAGAGATAAAACAGTGTGACAGTAGACTTTTTTTCAGGTGCTGGAGAGGTCCGTTTCTTCTTCCCCGAGTGATCCAAAAGCCAAAAATCTGTTTCATGGTTTGATTTCTTTGTCCATTTCAGAGGAAAACACATTTACACAGGGAAAAACAGCAAATTGGATTCTGAGGAGGTAAAGTTGAGGCTCTGTGTCTGTCTACGTCTGATAGTGGCATAAGAAAGTTTGCAAAATTCAAGCGGCGGTAAACAACCAAAAACTCCCAAAAGAGCAGCTTTGTCTGAGTAAAACATATTCGGCAACGCTCGTAGAAAATAATATAGATCATGTTTGACTGGTTGGCCATGTTAGTGGCATCATTCCGAACAAAAAATATTTTCCTGCTGACATCCCAGGACTTTTCATGTTGTGCCACTAGGAGGCTGACTTTTGGATGAACAGCCACGAAATGTGTTACACACATCCATGTTCCCCTGTCAAGATTAACTTCAACATGGTTGCCCTGGACTTTGCCATTACCGCGTCTAAAATTAAATTTGTCCAATATTTGGTTCAAACAAAAGTAATTACTTTTTTTGTCTTGTTGTAGTTGTTTAGTGCTGATTTGTGGGCGTGACAACATGGGAAATTAGGATAGTGATACTTTCAAAACTTCCACTTACTAAACTGCATTGTAGCATCGTCACTGTGAGCTCGTTAGCATCAGTGTTTGGAAAATAACTAGTTACACGTAACAAAGTTACACAATTAAATTACAAAATGTGATTGTTTGTTGCAGTTACTAAGAAAAATATTGAAATTAGATTACAATTACTATTCAAAATGTAAGTGATTACAAAGGAGTTACATCCAAATAAAAAGCTTTTAAGTAGAATATAACATTCATTCTGCTGCTTTACATATTATCGCCGGGCAGGGATGTCTTCTGTCTACGCCTGGACAAACTCCATTCATTTGGCAGTATATCATTTTGAGTTATGTTTTTAATTGGTTCTCTTTGCATTTGCACTGCCTCTCATGTGCAAATCAAATCAAAGCGCACTGCTCTGAGCAACCACGCCAAGGTGTTTATTACATTATACAAAGAGATATTCGTAAAGAGTCATTCAGCAACAGCAACCAGTGTCAAAAAACAGTGAACAGTATCCAGGCCTGTTGATGGTAATATCATGACTCAGCATGGATTCGGCCTGAATGTAGCCTTGTTTTTTGGTTATGGGACCATTTTTCCTTCATTGCAGTCAGTTGTGATCTACATACTTGTGATGAATGAATTAAAGTTTGACAGTAATCAGTGTTGAGTTGTGAGCTTTACACCACGGCCCCGTTCAGCTTTATTGCCTAGTTTAAAACAGTTGGTATCAAATGTAATACGTTACATTACTTTGATGAAGTATTAAAATTAGTTACATTACTTATTTAATGTTTACCAGGGTAACTCTGTAATCTGTAACCAAATACATGTCAAAATGAACCTGACCAAAACTTGTTAGCATGGTGATGCCAGAGTAAAACTATTACAGCCTCACCCGCATGGCTGAAGACTTAGTCTTTCCGTCACCCAATCTTGACAGTCGATTTAACTCTGTTTTCATAATCTTTCATGTGGTTTTGAAGGGTCAAAACATTCTCATTTACATGTAATTTCTTTTTTTTTTACACTTTCAGAGGATTACCAGCAGCACTCTGATGTCCCAGGAAAGCACAATGAATAAAACTGAACTGACTGTTAGCATCTGACCGAAGATTAAACTGAAAGACTGTCATGATGGCCTGAATATGTCTTTCCAAAGTCTTGTCAACATCAAAAATCTGTTTGCGCTCCATCTGTGAAGAAAGACATATTAACAGAAGAAATTTCCACTTTAAATTCTATGATATGACACATTTAGAAACTTCCCATGAGATGTGCTGTCACCTCGACTTTTAGACAACAATTATTGACATGTGGGGAAATAGATCCAGATGAGGAACTCTGTCAGTAATCTGCTCTAAATGTTTTTCTTAATCCTCTCCAGCCTCAAAGTAGCGGACATAAAAGCTTCATTCATTGGCTGGATGATTTTGTGGTTTAGCTTTAACAAAGAGAGAGATAAGCACAAGTTCAGAGCATTAAGTTGAATTCTCTAAATTAGAGTTCCCACAGTGATTTCATACCAAATCACTTCTGTAGCTCTTTTTCCAGCAATCATATGACATGTGATCACTTTGAAGTTGTGTGTGAAATCGTAACTATACTTATTATTTACTTCTTATTACCTCAGTGCACTCACTTACTTGTAATTGCTGCCTTGACTGAATGTTTGGAAGTGAGTAATAAAATGAACGTTTTCTTGCATTTGAATGTAGAGCACAACGTATGTTAAGTGTTTCTGAGAAAAACCCTAAATCACTTCCCAGTACGGATTCCAAGTAAAGATATGACTCTGTATTACACATGTAACAGTTATGTTTGTTTTAATTTAAATGAATAGGAATGCTTAGTGTCTTCACAGTATCAGCACCTTTTCAGCATCTTACTAAAGAGCGATCTCTCTTCAGTTGCTTCTCCTGAGGTTTCCTCTAGCTTGCCTCGTATCAAAGGTCTTTTAAAAAAAAGTTTTATATTAAAAATCTAATGGTGGAGGATGTACAGAATGTAAAGCCCCTCGAGGCAAATTTGTGATTTGTTATATTGGGATATAAAAGGAAATTGACTTGGCTTGGTTAATAAAATAACTGAAAATAAATTCCTCCTCTCGGTTGGTTGCGGCAGACTTTATTTTCTCTAGATTTTCTTACTGTTAAGTGCCAATCTGCCCTGAAAATAACATTTTGTTCAATGTTCTCTCTCCTATGACAGCTCTCATCCGGTCCTCCTGCTTGCATTTTTGCAGTGATTGAGTTCTTTTATTTTAAAAGCTGACCATTAAGCATTCTTCCTGACCATCATCATATTAACTTGGTTTTCCAAGCGATTCACAGCAGAATGGGATGGATTAAAGAAAGATGAGGCATCTTTAGGTTCAATCATTTATCAAGCTGGACTCCTCAGCAGGTAATTTCCCTCTTGGAAAACATGAACATGAAAATGAAGAAGAAAATCCCAATCGAAACATTCTGAAGAATATGTTAATTGTGAAGGAATGTTCATTCATCATTGGGTCTCCATGTCGCATCAGTCCAGTATCTCTGTCTCATCTGGTTTCCATGTAGGTCATGAGGTCACTGTATCCTCCTCAACCCTGTGTCTCCATAAGGCAAGGTCTGTTACAACTATAGACAGAGACAGCCATAGTGTTTCAAGGTTAACAAAGTTTCAAAGATGAGGCACGGGGACATTCTAATGTATCCTTATTAATTTGATTTATGTAGTGCCAAATCACAACACAGGTTATTTCATGGCACGTAACACATTAAAGTCCTTACAGCAGAACTTTACAACATTTTACAGAGAAACTCAAATATTCAACAATTCTCACATAAGTTAGGAGGGAAAAACTCCTCTTTAAGGGAGAAAAACCTCCAACAGAGGGAAGAAAAACTCCCTCTCCCCCCTGAATTATAACCCTGAA
This sequence comes from Brachyistius frenatus, assembly GCF_029030835.1. NCBI lineage: Eukaryota > Metazoa > Chordata > Actinopteri > Embiotocidae > Brachyistius > Brachyistius frenatus. Next base: position 516,023 of record NW_027210755.1, read on the forward strand.
TTTAGAAGCAAGACATTTTTGGTCATCCAGGCCTGTATGTCTTTCAGACATTCTTCAAGTTTTACTAACGGCTTAGTTTTGTCTTCTTTTTTTTTTATAGAAAGATATAGCTGCGTGTCGTCTGCATAACAATAGAAGGTTATGCAGTGCTTCCTGATGACATCTCCTAATGGAAGCATGGACAAGGTGAAAAGAATCGGGCCTAACACTGAGCCTTGTGGAACTCCATAACTAACTCTTGTTTGTCTGGAAGATTCACTGTTGACATGGACAAACTGAAATCTATCTGATACGTACGAATTGAACCAGTGCAATGCAGTTCCTTTGATCCTTGTAGGGTCCAAGCAGGTGTACAATTGTCTTGGAGCTGGTAAGATACGATTTCAAATCTACTGCATAACCTCCCGCATAAAGCATCTTACAGTTATAATGAAAATGTACAAATAGTACAAGTGTTGCATCTATCTCGTACAATGATTTAGATGAAATGTGACAAATTCAGTTTATCCACTTATGTCAAAGGACAAACTGTGTTCAAAGTGTGAATCCAATATGGCTCTCTGCAGAGCAGCGAGTTGACTCTGTTACCACATAATGTTAGAGGGTCAATTATCTGTGTTAATCTTTAAATAAATGTCAACAACATGTGTGCTGTTGTAAGATTTTATGATGTTATTTACCTGAACAGATTGCGACAAAGTTTGAACATGATCAATGGAGGCAGTGGGTTGATATTTACGGCTGATTTGGAGCTGGCTCACTGGTCACATCCTGGTGTTTATAGATAATATATGACACCTGAAAAAAGACTAGAGAAAGTGATTTATGAGGAAGTAGCGACAGCTCTTGTTTCCTGAACTAAATGAGATTACTTTTCAAAATATTTAAGCATGAGCATTACCTTTTCCTTCATATCAACAAACTCAAACATACAGATGTCAATAATGAGTGTTTAGTGTAGGTCTGAGGAAATGCTGTCTTCAAACTTGCCATGCTATACTTTAGCTTAACCTGGTGAATTTACAGACTTGTGAACTTGTTTACATAAATGCATGAAAATAAGTAATTATTTGCAGAGCTGCAGAGCCTGTGAGAAGTATCTGCATGCTGAAAACTCTATTTGCACACATTACCGGCATCTGATGCTTGATCTCCTCTCGGACAAAATGATGCCGCTGGTGCACCCTGACCAGTCAGAGAAATGTGGGAGCAAACCTCCATCTCCCAAGTTATTATTCTGGCAACCATGAAATGTTTTGTCCGACATCAATCTTTCTTTTTCCTTAATGCAGAAATAGAGGTCGTGGCTTCTGACGTTATATGCAGCCTGTCTGCGTTTCTAAGATGGAAGTCTAGCCCGATTTCAAGGTAGACTGCCTGGCTAAATTTAGGAGCTGTAATTCATTCATCACCCAGTTAGTGAATGCACCAGAGATGCCCATTCTTCTTCCTAGGTGTTAAATCTGTCCTTCAGGGGCTTTGCCCATGACTTTGAAACAGTCTGCTGAACAAGATTTCCTCAACAAATCTACCTGCCATGTGCCTGTATTGTGCTCCACACAGGTCTCACATTTGATCTGATAAAAACCTCCCAAAAAGCAGGAAAAGTAGATATGGCTTATCTGTTAAATTTCCTTTATTACTCAGTTTTAAAGTTGTTTTCCTTTTACCATAGTTTGCAGGATTTGCAACCAGTCAGTAATTCTGCAGTGTGTATTATGATGCTAATTTGTAAAGACAAAACCTGCATTCAGGGTCAATGCTGGGTATTGATCTGAGATGGGCTGGGGGAGTGAACTTATTGCTGTTGTAAATCAAGCACTGGGTTGAGGAAAAGCAAGGCTAAAGCTCCTTACGTTGACCTTTCACTTGGTAAATCCCTTTGATGTAGGAAACATGGCAGAGAGCTGCATTAAATTACAAACAATCGCATGTCATCGATGAAATAAACATCAGGTGGCGGTGAGGAATGTGAGCCATCAGAGTGAGGGGTGAACACAATGTCCATGGGTCACAAATGAAGGCAGGTGGAGACCATCTGACCAGGAATCATTAGAGGTCAGCTATCTATCATCAATTCAATTTCTCCATCCGTTGTTTTTTCCATTCATCGAGCCTCAGAGGAGAGGAGAAACATTCAGTTTTGTTCTACAGTCACAGGAAAAACACACATTTGCAGACAAGAGATCAGAACCGGACTGCAGACCAAACAAACGGACTTACTGAACTGCACCGTGGTACCAGGTGAGATGATCAGACGAACTGACACAGGTGGAGTACAGGACTGGGGTTGATATGCTTCCAGGTGGTGATTACTGGAATGAGAACGAGCTGTGCCAGCAGAATGAAGTGTGGTAGTCAGAGGTGACCGGAGGCTGGCTGCAGTGGAATCAATCCGCACACTGCAGACACCAGAATATAGAACACATGACAGACAAAAACAAACAGGGGACAAGACAGGAAACATGAGGAAAAGGGTGATCGGGGGAAACAGAGGGAAGGACAAACAGGGACAGGTGGAGATCCTGACGATATGATAACATGGGGAAAATATGTGGAAAGGTAGTCAAATGGAAATCTACTTGGGCTTCACACATTACATGAAAATGTTCCAAAACCATTTTTCCCATTTGAAAAATACATGTTCCACATGTACACAGTCACGAGTTTTTGCACGTGAAATTGATGTGGTTTTTCTGTAAGGGTCAGCTTGAAGAATATAAAACAGACACTTGAGAGTTGAACTTTTCAAGAAATTGAGTCATGAATGCAGAAAAACAGCCAAGGTTTTTTGAAACATTTTAAACTTAGACATTGAATGATGAATGTAACTCTCAACTCACCCACATGTTCAATTCAATGTGATTCTTCTATGTGCTATTTAAACTCAATAAAAGCACACTGACTCAGCAGCGAGTCCAAGACATTTGATCTGGAGAATGTAACTGATTGGTTTTTGCTGCTGACTGTATGGAGTTTGCATACCGTTTCACATTCAAGGCCCATGTTCAATGGTGAGCACTTCACAAATTACAATGAAAGAGGACTGCTTTCATGTATACTGTCATCGTTTGATTGGTATGGTGCTAGCAAATGACTGCTGTGATGAAAGGAGCACAGTGAAGGCAGGCATGTGGATGAGTGCAGCCTTTCACGGGTAGTTTACAGCAATGTGTCATTTTTCTGATGGAGGTCAAAATTTTGATATTCTTATATTTGAGCTGTGAACAGCAAAAAAAAAAAAAAAACGCAAAAAAACCTGTTAATTACTCTTAAACTCCTCCCAGGATTGTCCAAGCATAGCTTAGCAGCTGTGACTAAGACCTGGGACACTGCCTGCATGGCGTGTGTGCTACTCGTCACACGCTGCAAGGCTTCTGCTCGGTTGGGTGTGTGTGTTCACATCGTGTGAGCAGCGGTGCAGCGGTTGCAGGTCCAGTCAGTCAGTCGTTGAATTTCTCTTTAATAATGGCAATCAATATTGAATTTGTGAGGTAGTGAAGGAAGTGAAGAGTTGTAACTGAAAAGCAGGCACGTGACTTTTATTTACCCTCGTTCAAAACGAGACACACAGGGAGAGACGGAGGGAGAGAGCATCGGGAAAACCCCACCCTTCACCTGCTAAAGTATCATCATGATATAATTAGAGCCCAAACTGGGTTTTTACCATGGCTGTTACCACAAATGTGACCACAGATCTTTCTCCTGAAATATTTTAGCTGGAAATACGTGAAAAATAGGCGTTGGGTCTATTTAATAAATGACGCGCCGCACAGCCGAGGCAGCGTGGCTGCTCTAATCTGTTAACATGGACGCCAAAATGAAAACATGCCACGCAGGTAACGCACATGCCAGGCATCCAGTGTGTCCCAGGCCTAAGCGTGGCAATTGTGTGTGGAAGCAGTTTGGCTAACTAGTTACATAGAGTTTTAACCATTGACTGTGTGTAAAAGTGGATGTCGCTTCCTAGTCTGAAAAATTAGGCAGATGCAGAAGTGACATAAATTGCAATACCACTGAGGGCCACTCGGGGCTGGCTCCCATTCAACTCTTATAAAATATAAGGTTTGAAATATATACGTTGTCCACAAGTTCTAATTGTGTTATTAGCTGAAGCTCCTCTTTCCTATTTGTTTTCTGGCGGTCTATCTAAAAATAATTCCATCAGTAATTAGAAAAAATGCTTCAAAAAGATGCATTTTTTGGGGCGAGTCTGTTTGAATTGACAGGCCTGTGGTGCAGTCAGGTGGGGCATAATGCCATCAGGTTTTCAATCATATTGTCCAACTATGGTCACTTCTGGTTTTAAAAAAAGCAAGCTAAGGACTGCCAAAATCCAAATTTGAGACTCCATCACAGCAATTCACAAACCAATAGGTGACATCACTGTTGGTTGCCGCTTGGTTTTAGCTTATCATTGTGTATGTTATAGGCAGTGTTTGAAAGTTTCTAAATTACCGTATTGAAGTAAAGGGACTAGCCAAAGCTTGGTATCAGTGTTCTGGGAACACAGAAGAGAAAATGGGATCCAAAGCAAGTAAAAGCTCTAATAACAAAGAACAAATTGACTTTAATAGCCCAAATATACAATTAATGGGAACAAATTGTGGTAAATATTTGGTTCAGAATTAAGACCTCTTGGAGCAGCTTAGGTTGGGAACCAGTGGTCTTCTACATGAAGTAGTTAAAACTGGTCAGTTTCAGTAGCAGACTGCTGCTTATACACTGAAGCATTAACTTTAACAGTGTGCTCCTCATCTAAGAATAGCCTCGAACTTTATTGTTATGGAAGTTCCAGTCTGTCTGTTTCTTGATTACAGTTCCATCCTTTTTACCACTGAGAATGGCTCTGTTGTCATTCCCTATTTCCAAGAGGCAGCATTAAAAGGATGTATATAAATACATACATGAGTTCATTTTCCACTTAGAAATGCAAAGATTCCTGATTAAGATTTATGATGAGATCTACAATCTCAAGCCCCTAATTGCACTGAAAATGAAAGCAGTATGGTTGGGCTGTTAGTGTAGCAGCAATCAATTATTGGGTTCTCCCTGAATAGCATTAATTGATGTGAAATTAGCAAACACGCCTTCAGCTCTGAGCCCATTATCCGGCGATTACGTTGCAGAAATAAAAAACTAGAGTCAATTCATTTGAGCGATTTTACACTCCAAAAAACACACTCACAGATTTGGAGGGAAAATGATTAAGTGTGTTACTGAGTAATGATACACTTCTCGAGTGTCCTGTTAATGAGACAGTTGGAGAAGTTAGTTGGTATATGAAGCTTGTGAAAACATTTTCTGTGAGCTATAAAATAGGCTTAGTGTTAGTGTTCAGTGTTGTGTATTTTTTCCTTGGTAAGTAAAAAAACGAAACAAACATTTGCAATCAAATTTGAGGCCAAACGGAAACATCAACTGAGACTGACAAAGATGAAACAAGTCCACGAGGCTCTGCATGAGAATGATCCACCTTTCGGCAAGGAGAGCACCGGCAGCGCTTCTTCTCTCCTCTGTCCACTGGGCAGAACTGGGCTAACAAGAGGGTCAGTGGCAGTGATGGAGGAGATGAGCAGCGGCAGCCCCTGGGGGATGCATTACTCAGTGCTTTAATCGTTGCAATGATAATCATCTGTGGCAGGAACTGCAGGGAGGCAGTTAGGGCCTATTTGCAGCTCAGTCAAAAATGCACACACTCAGATTAATGATGTTCTGCACTGTCTCAAGGAGAAGTGGTGGTGGTGGAGGAGGTGAAGGGGCGGCGAGATCACAACTGCCGTTTTGTCCTTGATGGTGACCAAACTGACAAGTTTGATGGCTGGGATGGACTCATTACGTTTCAGCTGAATTATAAATTAAAGCGTGATAGTTGGGTCTGACCTTAAGTTTAAAGGACAGCGTTTCTTCATTGGACAATTAACTGTAATTAGCAATCATTCATATATTTGTGTTGTACAGCAAGACAAAAAAAAAAAAAGCATACAGCTTTCAAAAACAAATCTGATTTTCTAGTATAATTAAAAAAAAAATCTTGTTGTCCATATAAGGTGATAATCCATCAAATGGAATATATTAATGTCGACTTCTGTGAAATAGCCTCCTTGTTCTTTCCAAGCAATTACTCTAATAGAACCATTCATGAAATTTACTGCTGTTACTAATCACTGCCATGCTGCTTATTGAAGCAACTCTTATACCTACTTAGCAGACAGGAGCTCCAACTGGCAACAGGAAAATATTAAAGCTTCAATACCAAAGATAAAAAAGAAGGGATATTGAAATACCAATTTGAAGTGCAAATAGTGCACTTTTACAATGCAGTGCAGTACAGTGATTTACTGAACATTTCTAAAGGGATGAGTCAAAACATGTTTCTCAAAGTAACTGATTCTTCCCAGTGAAATACTTGATATTTGATCTCTTTTGGCTTGTAAGAATTTGCAAGACTTGCAAATTGCAAGTTGCACTTGCAAGAATTGTTTTGGTTGAACTGTGCAGAACTCAAAAGTCTACACAAAGACCATGAAGTCTTTCTTTCCTCCTTCCTGATTCCTCCGTCAGACTATTGCTCACAGATTCTGTTTTCTTGGCTTTGATCATAGTCTGTAAACCTTGTTCACATTAATGTTTGATCAGCAACTGAATGGTGGACCAGTTAGCGACCAGTGGCGATGACGTTGAGGTCAAGTGTTTAAATATAGTTATAGTGGTGTAGAGTTCTGGTGCATATTGTGGTTGATTGGTTAAAGGCTGCTCCAATTGTTTTAAAATCAAACCAAAGTCTCGGCCCAGCAGGAAGCAACAACTGGAAACGATTACCAATGGATAGTAACCAAACCCATATATTCACTCGGTAAATTTTGTTCTGGTAACACCAGGCTAAGTAGAATTAATATAATTAAGAGCTTCTTAATTTTGGTTGATTTCCTACTATTATCTATTGTCTGTACCAGCTTGAGCAAAAGCTCATACAATTTTGTGTCAGATTCTGCAAATGAGAAACGAAGACTGCGAAATGCTGCGAAAGGTTTTAGCAATGACCCTGGTGAGGTGTTTTGAGTGATGTCTGCATTTCCAGAGGGGCAGAACGTCACTAACCAAGAGTGAAGAAGGTGTGTCAGGTCAGAAGAGCAGCAGGCACATTTTCTTTGACATTTGCGGGGTTGTGCTCTGTGAATCTGTCCCCCAGGGTCAGACTGTCAACACTGAGCTCTACTGTGACGTCTTGAGGTGTCTGAGGAAAAACATTGAGTACAAAGAACCTGAACTAACAACACGCATAGAAAATGAGCAGCACAATTGTTGCTTATGACCACCTCGTATTTGACTTCTTTCTATGCCCCCAAAATTTGTCAAACAAGTTGATTTGCACTGTGCTCAAGTTTTAGGTCCATGATAAGATTGCAAATTGTAAATGAACTTACCAGTAGTTACGAAACTGCTTTTAACACAGTTAGTAGGTTGTAAGATAGGGACTGTTGTTCACTCTAGCCTCATTTTAACTGATCAACTCATCAGACTTCACCAATGTTAACAGGCTTTTGATCATTATAAAATAGCAAGTATATCAATATGAAACTTGTCTAAGAAATATATCTTACTTCCCTCCATATTGCCTGTACTCCCTGGTCACGCTTTAAAATCATCTGCAAAATTCTTCCAGTTGTGCAGGAGCAGTCTTTTGGAGGTTGTACTTAAAACAACAGACTGCACTTGTTTTTTGTAGGCTCCAGCAGCACTGCCCTGGAGAGCAGCAATGGAAGGAGCAGATCTCAAAGCATGCCAGTTGTTGGTTCTCTGTTTTCTCTTCTTATAGACCACCAATTTCAAAAACGATTGCATTAACCACTTTCCATTAATGGAAGTCCTCTTTTACTTAAGTGTGTTCCCTAATGAGTGGAGAAACCCATCTTCAACCTTTAACTGTGTGAAGGAATTGCCAGATACTACATTTTACCAATTTATATTACACCATAAATCACATGGTAAAGTAAAAAAGAGAATGTCAGCCTTCGTGGTATTTACGTTGCCTTTTTCTGTCTCCTCGTACAAGTAACCAGCCATTACCTCTTTGCATCCATTACATTGTCAGACACTGCGAAATGCTGAAGGCTGAGATATCTGACTTTGCATTTTTCTCATACCAGGATGTCTTTATTGCCAAACATTATTACACACATTTAATGCAAACCTTGGCCAGTCAAACACTGAAGTGAATGCACTCTGACAATGATTATACATTTGAAAGCCTTTGAAGCTATTCACTGAGTAAGCATCTGATGGTTATGAAATTAAAGTATAGTAGCCAACAGCAATTATGGACCACTGGCAGGATGAAGCACCGAGCTTTAGGTTATGTCCTGGACTTTTATTGCTGAAAAGAAGTGACTGTTATTACAGTCTTTTTACAGACCCTCAGCAGTGCACTTTGTAAGTATGGTGTTGATTCTGTAAACTGGCACATTGGATTTGAAATGAAACAATAACTAAGTGTTAAAGTGCTGAGTCTCAGCTTTTACAGTGAGTGTGTTTAAGGGTGCTCACGTCTATACTGGGTGACAAGGAAGCATTTTAATACATCCCAATCATAGCACAATTCAGCTAGACGATGGTTCTAAACAAATAGGCAAGCAACCAAATAGTTTTGAAGGATAATTGGAACAGACCGGTCAGGATTGGCACCTACGATGGGGAAGCAATACGCTCCGAGAGCGACATAGCTTCTTGGTCGCAAAAATAATGCAGAAGTGCATTAAGCTGTGGTGCAACTAGAGGTTGGCTCCAAAGAGCCTCCGACTCTCGTTCAACTAGTCTCATAAAATTCTCATGTCAATAAAATTTCTCCATGAGTTTTCTCAGTTTAGCTAAAGTCGCTCCTTTTTATTCATTTTCTAGCCATCCATCTGAAAATAATCCCATCATTAATAGTAGTGATATTCATTAGTATCACCAGGTTTCCAATCAGATCGAGTCAATTGCCACTTGTTTTACAAATGTATAATTTGGTCTGAACACCTAGACAACAGTGAATGCCCATTACATTACATTTAGCTGACGCTTTTATCCAAAGCGACTTACAATAAGTGCATTTCAACCATGAGGGTACAAAACCCAGAACAACAAGAATCAAGAAAATCCAATTTCTTCAAGAAAGCCAAACTACAAAGTGCTAAAAGTAAGTGCCATTTTAAGAGCTACTAAAGTTCTCCTATTCAAGGTAAAGTCAGAAGAGGTGTGTTTTTAGTTTGCGGTGGAAGATGTACAGACTTTCTGCTGTCCTGATGTAGGTGGGGAGCTCATTCCACCATTTAGGAGCCAGGACAGCAAACAGTCGTGATTTTGTAGAGTGTTTAGCTCACAGTGAGGGAGCAACAAGCCGATTGGTAGAAGCAGAGCGGAGGGAGCGGGCTGGGATGTAAGGTTGGACCATGTCCTGGATGTACACTGGACCCGATCTATTCACAGCACGGTACGCAAGTACCAATGTCTTGAAACGGATGCAGGCAGCTACTGGTAACCAGTGAAGGGAGCGGAGGAGCGGAGTAGTGGGAGTGAATTTAGGAGGTTAAAGACCAGTCATTAGAACACAAAATAGTGTAATTGAGTATCCTTTTTTTTTTTTTTTTTTTTTTTACCAACAGTTTAAGACCAAGAGAAGCAGCAACCTGTCACATCTGAGAAGTTGGGACCATCCAACATCTGACAATCAGTCAATCAACTAATTGTTTCAGCACTGTAGCAGCCTTTCTTCTAATTATTTCTTAACTGTGCTGTTTCTTGTATGCTTGTCTAAATGTTTTTTGTTGTCAGGTTTGAATCAAAATAAGATTTTGGTCTTCTGATAGGTCTTTCCTTTTGACATTCACTGACACTGGAGCTCAAGCAGAATATAAGCAAATAACATTTCATATGTGTTGTGTGTATGTATGTTTGCATGCCTACATAATGGTTCATGCAACGTAAGAAGTGGTTTTGTACTTTTAATATTTGTATTCAGTAAACAAGCACTAAGCCTAATTGAAACCCACCCCATAATATCATTGTTTAAAAAAAAATATATATATATATAGTTCCAAAACAAAAAAAACCATTAAAATAACCAACTATTGTACACTATTGGACTATGAAGTGAGATTACTGGGTTCGCGAGGTATTTTGAGACTAAAGTCAGGGTTGTCTGTGTCACAAAGATGGCTCTCTTTTAAACTGGCTTGATCACCTTGGTGGTTTATGCTGCAAACTTAACCTGGTCCGGAGCAGGTTTTGTTCAAGATATCGGATCAAAAGGTAAAAAGTACCGCCTACTGACCAATATGTTCTCATCATCAATCGGAGAAGATCCCGTGGAGCTCGGTGCATGAGTGAGTTCTGACTGATGCTGGTACATTCAGTTAATTTTAAACAAGTAAAGATCACACCCACTGCATCATCAACGCAGAGTGAAGTCTTGAAATAGTAGCAGGCGTGGTTTTAAATTACTGATCTGATATACAGTAGCCTTTTACAGCCATTCAATAGTTGTAATATTATGTGGGAGAAGTTTGTGAAGAAGAAACTGAGAAAGAAACTTTATAACACCCAACAGAGTTTACTTAAAATTAAAAAATAAAATAAAAAAAAAAAAGGATACCTGGATTAGAGCATAAAAAAAGCTGCCTTAGAAAACAAGGTAAGGCAATTTGAAAGAACAGTTCAAAGAGAAGACGCCAAAGAAAAGGTCCACTGACCTTTATGTGGAGCTCTGAAAACAGGGAAGGATGCATATGGAAGTCTGTCTTAAAGTTAAAGAACTGGAAGAAGTTGTCAGACCAGAGAAGCAGAAAACAAAGGAGGCCAAGACCTGCCTTTCACAGCAGGTGGAGGAAACCTCCAAAGTTGAAGCTGCTTTGGCCGAAGTACAACGCCAGCTAGGAGAGCTAAGACATCAGTGGGATGATGAAATTATGGGAATATATATATATATATATATTCCAGCCAGGAAAAAATATGTTTCCTAAAACTGCAGGGAAGACACTGTTCCCAAATACATATATATATATATATATTGTATATCTGGTGTGTGTGTGTGTGTGTGTGTGTGTGTGTGTGTGTGTGTGTGTGTGTGTGTGTGTGTGTGTGTGTGTGTGTGTGTGTGTGTGAAAACCCTTGAATCAATGTTTTTACCATTTGCTTCAGTTCCAATCATTGTTCTAACTTGAAATAAAAAAATAACATGGAAAACACGGTCTATACGTAGAATAAATATCCATAAACCAAAATCCAGCATTATCATAAGAGCAGGACTAGTAATTTTTGTATTTATATTAATTGTGACCAACTACAAAGCCATAACATTTAATATATCACTGTGCAGCACTCTATTACCTTTCTTTAAACACAAATCAATAGACACGGCCAATACAGAGCAAATATTCTGTGGGACAATATATCGTTAAAACAAAAAGCAGTACCTCACATTTTATTTTATTTTCCAATGGAAACATTGTGTTTCATTTTAGTGAAGGTATGCCATCTAATATCCAGAACTCAGGAAGTGTTGACTGTTGTGCAGGGAATGCTTTGGATGCGATGACAAATGTGGTGTGTCAAAATGCACAGGGAGCAGCTATATTGTGCCTCACCCTGGCTCAGTCTCGTAATATTAAATCTGTCACGCATAATTGGTTTCCTACCAGATTAAAACATAAAACTGCAGGGAAGACACTGTTCCCAGCTCACCACCATCTGTGCTCTGCGACGTGACACTGCAGCAAGACTTAATGAATTATGAGGTCATTAAACTGAATCTCAATCGAGCACCTTTAACATTTGGTGTCTTCCCTCCTTTCCCTTATATTCTGCACCCTAATTCACCTGTGACACCCACTGCCACCCTGCTTGCACCTGCCCCCACAGTTGGTCATCCAGCACAGTGTTCCTCTGGAGCTATCAGCCACAGGACAGCTGCGTTTCCCAGCTCCAGCCAAAGCCTGGCAGAAGCTGCAAAGCACACTTCAAACATTGTTGGGTTATAGAGACACAGCTCCTCTACACACTACATATGTGCTGAAGATCCGAGCTTGGAGCCACGCTTTCAGCTCTGCCAGTGAAATTGAATTGGATGGAGGTGTTTTCAATCTCATTTGGCTGTTTGTGGCAACATATTTTCTAAACTTGACAGATTGTGCTAAAATGTGGACTGATATCCTGATGATCAGGCCACAAGATTTTAGGTGGTCTGGATATGTTCACATGCTGGTGAGTATTTCTTAAATTTGAGTCTTTCAATTTGTTTAGATTTTTTTTTTTATTATTGCAATCAGACAAACAATGCACAATTGTTTTTTTTTTTTTTTTTTACAAAGGTTCACGCTTTGCAGTTTGGAAATATTCATTTGTTTAAATGTTGCTGCAGATAGAGTGAGAATTGAGTATTGGTTATTGAAATTAAACACATTTTCTTTTATAAGACTGCAACTAGCCATTGCATTCTATTTTTATTAGTCTGTTGCAAACAGCAACCAACAGTAACGTCACCTGTTGGTTTGTGAACGGACGTTTTAAAGCCTTGAGTTCGGGTTTTGGCCGACGGCAATTTGCTAATCCTGAGCGGTTTGGAGCCAGAAATTGCCATATTTAGACAAACTTGGGGGAACAAGCGGTAGATCTGACTGATCTGATTGGAAACCCGGCAATATTATGTCCCGCCCAATGATAGCCAAAATGTGACTGCACCCCTGGCATGTCAATCAAACAGACATTGCCCCCAAAGACAACTTTTTTTTAGGCTAATTTTCTAATTAATAATGGGATTATTTTCGTCTGAATGGCCAGAAATCGAATAAGAAGGAGAGACTTTAACTAGCAACACTGAGATAACTTGTTGAGGAAAAACTTTTTGACTTTGAATTTTATGACACTAGTTGAATGGGAGTCTATGGAGCCGGAGACTTTTTGGAGTCAACCTCTAGTGGCCCTCGGTGATATTGTATCTTAATGTGCTTCCCAATCAGCCTAATTTTTCAGACCCCAAAGCTACGTCGACTTTCTTATGAAGTTAATGGTCTGTTCATATCTTTTTTGACTCCCAAATTTGAATTGTTTGAAAGAGTTTGTTCAATGATTGTTTTTCAGAGCCTATAGGTGACTTGATGAAATGGCTCGTTTTTTACAAGCAAGAGTTTAATCTTGAAGAAGTGAGGAAAATATTTTATGTTTCTTTAATAAAGAACTTAATTGATTCCAGGATAATCCAATCATCAATGGAAGTGATAACATATTACTGTATGTTACAGAAAATGTATACACACGTGAAGTTGTAAGAGACTGCACTTTGTTTTAGTGAATACAGTAGGCCTGTGGTGAATTAGCATGAATTAAAAAGCATTTAAAGCTCTTATGTTGACGGCTGATGTAGTCATTGTTTCTATATTTCAGTCACAGACTGTCTGTTCTGTAAAGCTGCGTCACTTTTATGATTTCTTTTTGTAACTTTTAGCCCCATGGTTCTCAAAGTTCAATATATAAATGTAAAAAAGATTATAACTAAAATATTTCTGTGATGTAAAGCATGATTATTATCATGGGAAGTGATCAAATAATTGTTACTTAATCAGGTAGTGCTTAAAAATAAATCGAATTTTTCTTTCTGAACTTGCAGCTTTTTCTAATTCCAGCAATTTTATGCAAAAAAACTCACTCAAAACTCTGCAAATTACAGAGCAATTTTTGAGAAAATCCCCCGCAAAATCAAACATTTTTGATCGCAACAATCACCAAAATACTCGGCGAAATCCTGGAGGGATTGATAATCCAAATTGTTATTATGTCCACAACTACTATTATTGTTGGGAGTTCAGCTCAGAAAGCTGGAGCCTTTAGACGGATTCCTCCATTTCTAATTAAAGACAAGGCAAGAAGCAGTAATGGAGCACTTTTCAGAAACACAATATTCTTTAACATAAAGGTTAAGTAAGAAAAAAAGTAAGAAACAAGAAGAGAAATTAAAATAAGAATAGTCATGATAACAAGACTAACTAGGAATTCACAACAACAGTACAGGAGGGCTTGCATCTAGATTATACAGCTACAAACCATTTACTACACTTCACTGGTAGGCAACAGTAGAAGTCAACGTTTTCAAGCCTATTTAAAAGACATGAGAGACTGAGCACATCTCAGGTCCTCGAGGAGTTTGCAGTGGCTCCCTGTGCAGCCAGGAAATCAGAAGCACAGGACCTGAGAGGTCTAAAATGAGTTCCTTCATTGCTTTTGTCTTCCACCATTGCAATCTGAAAAACAGTTTGGTTTACCAGATGAGACAAACCTCAAACAATAGGATTATATTTGCTGTGAGAGAATGTTCCCATCCAAAAGATAAAACCAGATGTGCGGCACGACAGAAAAAATGGATTATGCTCACATCATTGACTCTTTTAGCAACCAGTTGACTAGCAGCATTCATTCGTGTGCACTAAAAGAGCGACCAAGCATCCTCATTATGTAATTAAACTTTGGTTTTGCTGTCTTGTGATCCTGCATGTTTTCCCAGCAGAATCCTTCATGCAGAGCCTTTACAAAATCTAACATTAGCAATACATGACCAGCTCCTGGTCTTTTCTAGCTAAAAAAAAAAAATAGCAGAAATCTTTAGAAAGGTTTATCTCACTTTCAGGAAGGCAAGAAAATGACCTCCTGTTTTCCCTGTACCCTTTTTCCCCTGTCCTCGGTTTCCACTTCTCAACCTTGATCACAGACAACATGTTTTTCTTCGGTGGGAGAGGATTGAGTGGGAGGATTGTACCTTTCACAAAGGGTAGCTAAGTCACAAACACATTCACAAAACAGAAGTTGTCAGTCGCTGGACATGTGTTTTCAATGTCGCAGAGAGAAATAACATTCTGCCCGAGGCCTCTTGCTTTTGTTTTAAGGTTTGATGGCTGGCAGGGGAGATACAAGCCTGTACTTGACAAAAAAAATGGACAAAAAATACAGCAGTGGAAGAGCCAAACACGACCATGTGCTGCTTCTATTTTCTGGAGGTGAAAATATGAAGAGATTTTTTCACTCGTCCACCAGTTTGGCCAGCGTTGTGATGAGAAGATGCTGGCACCCTGAAGGAGCAGATGCCTCTGATTAGCTGCCATTCCTCCTCTGTGGCATCATACAAACATATTACTGCTTCCTCCCATGGGTGATTACAGGCCCAATGTTATTTTCTGCCAGTGATGTGCATGAGTGTGTGTGACAGAGACTGATAAACAGGGAGATTAAAAACAAATAGGACAATGAGATGGAAGATGCATGACAGGGAAAAAGAGAAAGATGTGGGGAGAGAGTGGATTCATCCAACCACAGCTCTCACTCTTACTGTCAGGGACTCAAAATCAGGTTGGATGACACCGTCAGTCCGGTCAGGCAGACAGGATCCTTGCAAGACCGGCCCAGAAGATTAAAGCAAGACAGCTTTGATGCTGGCTCTGCTCTGTGGTGCCTGCAGTGGAGCAGGATAGAGAGCTGGATTGTTGTGTTGCCCAGCACTCGAGCATCCTCTTTTTTTCTCTGGATGCAGAAATAGCAGCTCCTCCATGGTTAACCAGCAGTAATCTTACCCTCATGTCGATCACAAGAGCCAGGTACCAGAGCCAGGCTAGACAGAAGTAATTGTTAGATTAAGTCCTCTTAAATTAATTTTATATAACTCAAATATAACATTCTGATTTTAAATTGATACTAATGTGATGACAGTGAGGGCAAGGAAATGCAGATTTTTGTGTCGTACTTTTTAAGCACTGGTGGAAATACAAATTTACTTAGAGCGTTAACATATACTCAAACAACAAAAGGAAATAGACTGATGAGGACAAAAAAACAGGGTTGGTGGTTATATCCCTGACTCCTCCTGTCCATGAGTTGATATGTGTTTGAGCAAGAAAGATGAAGTTGTTTTTGACAATCGCAGCTCCCAAACCATTACTGTGTAATCAAGTAGAAAAAAGACCACAGGGAAAATCATTTCTGGGAAGAATTGTGCAAAAATATACGCAAAATAAAAGATGTTGCCTGTAATTGAGTTGTTGTTACATGGATTCTTTTGAGTTATAAAAGCCTCAAAAATGTGAGTTTATTTATTAGGGTTTCTAATTGCAAAAATACGCTGCTTACATTTTGTAAAATAACTGCGTTCTTGAAATTAAAATAGTGGTATTAAAATATTTAAGAAAATAAATGCATTCATCACATGTATTAGACCTCCAGTGACAGTGTGTTTGATGAATTTAACTGAATGTATGCACATCCTTTGATTATTTACAAGAGAGCTCCATATGGCACATTTAGAATTGCTGACATGTCAATTCTTTAGACTTTAGCCTCTGTTTAATAGCCACAGGGGGCATGCATGAGAAAATACCACGCATCTTATTTGTAAAGAGGTGATCGAGACAAATTAGAAAAGCCTGACATCTCATTTGTTTATTATTGCGCTTGTGTAATAATGACGGATATGAGACGTCTTCGTGACCCATGGGGAAAATGTTTCATAACAAACTGAATCGTGACACTTTGAGGATTGTTTTTGTGTTTGGAAACTGATGAAAGATGTTCTAAATCAAGCAGGGTGAGGAACAGTTGAGGGATATTTCTCTATGATTGGTGACTTCATTAGTTTGTTTACTCTGTTATTTATTAAGTACATAATAAGCTTCTAAAGATGACTAAATGCTTATACACAGGCCCATAAGATGAATGCAACCCTCAAATATCAGTGCTTGCTCAATTCATTCTCTCTCCCTGTAGGGCTGCATGAGTCATCACAACTTATATGCACCAGACACGTTAATGAATGATGCTTTGCGAAGAAAATCACACTGACATGTGTCATGATCCAGTCATGCTATAGTGACAAAATCAACCTATTTTTTTTTTAACTTTTTATAGTTGTTTGCATCTTTGTAAAATCAGTAAAGATAGGACGTTGAGGTCTGACTCACCAGGACATTGACGTCGAACACTGGCAGAGTTAATCACTCTTTCTTTGCTAGCAGTGTTTATTTGTGTGCTCTGTCTCCTCACTGTTGATGATCTTGAGGGGCATTCAAGTCTGAGAAAATTAAGGCCATCAACGCATGTGTCATGTAGAGTGGCTGATTGCAGAATTCCCACATCAGGGAGCAGAGTCCATTATCATTAGTTATCCACAGATATGTGCCGCTGAGAGTCAAGGATGATAGAACGATGGGATGGCACGGAGGAAAAGGGAAGAGGAGGGAGAGGGAGATGGGCTGGGAAAGACACAACAGAACGGGGAAGGAGAACTCATTAGAGCAGGAGAGATTGAAAAGAAAAAGCATAGACACATATACACAGGGAAGGAGGGGTGAGAACAAGAAAGAGGTATTGATTGTCGTCTCTGCACCTGCCACGCTGAAAGAAAATGCACCAGACAAAGTCAAATGTCATCATCTGGGAAAAGACTGGCGGGTTCCCTGACTCATCTCGCACAAGGGCCACTCCAGCTGTCATCCACCATTCCCTCCAACATTCATCAGCATTCATCACCACTTGCCCACAGTGAGATTCATCTGAAGCAAACACATGCAAAAGAAATACGAGTGGCCTCACATCAATCACTTGCACACTGAGAAGCCTTTGTGATGTCTATTCTGTTATCTAAGTAATAAACAAAGAGGCTGACTGAGGCATTATGAATGAGGTGGATTACAGTGAGAGCCATGAAACAGACTGAAAGTTTCTTTGAGTTTATTTTTCCTGATAAGTCACAAACTATTTACACCATGATATGTCCTGATTGTCATTTATTCACAAAGATAAACCCTTACAGCAGTTACAACAGTGAGAGGGTGTATTGATAGACAACGGAGATATTATTTTCTGTATCAAAGCACCTCAGAGTGAAACATTGGCCTGATGCCTTGGCCTCTACCTCTGGGAAAAGAAATGTGTGTTTAAATCGACCACCAAGTTTTTGAAAGTTTTACCAGTGGTACTGTTTACATTGCATGATGTGGAACTGTTGCTATGGTTACTTGCACTTGAATTTCCCTTATAGTGATGATTAATATAATGAAAACCCTTGCAGCTATGATCATTTCTTTTTCAAATATCCGCTTTTCCTAAAAAGTAGACTAATACACTGAGTCATGTTCACACTGGCATCAAATACAGAATATAGAAGTTGGTACTCTTTGGTTACTGAGGTCACGAGCCAGAGCTATTGGGAAGTACCACTGAATGTGTTCATCTGAAATAATGATCAACTATTGATTGAAACTCAGTCTGAGAAATTGTTGTACAATTTTACACCTGTCAGCCACTCAGAAACCACAGTTGTCCTTGGCTCTGTTTGAGTCTGACAGTCTGATTTCATTTTGGATGCGAACAATAGCAGAAGCAAAGATTGTATATAAAAGTGGATGTAACTTCTGTAGATTTTGGTGCACTAACATGGATGCCGACCAATAGAAAGGAACAGCAAGAAAAATGTAAAATATTTGGATCTGGATAGGTCACCAATCTATCACAGGGCCAGCACATAGAGAACCTCCTCGCTGTGAGGCCACAGTGCTAACCACTGCACTACTGTGCCGCCCAGTGAAGCAAATCACATGAATGAATGTAACTACTGCATATCAGCCAACTACTTCTGACTAAGTATCTCCAAATTGTGGGGCGAGTAAGTAAATTAACATCTGTTATTTTAATGTATCATAAACGGCCCAAAAATTTAGCAGGGTAATACTAGTTCTCTGGAGTCTTTCATAATTCATATCTTTAATTACTTGTGTTGAAAACTACATATTAAGGAAATTAAAGGGACTTTGGCTTGAAAGAAAAAAAAATTCATCTGGATTTAGATTTGATAAAAAGTCTACCGAACCTCAGCTCAAGTGGCCATGGAATAAATTGATGTCAGAACATCCCTTTGTGGTCTAAATATGTGTCGATTCATACAGTTCAATGACATTCATTTTAATGAAAAGCTCTTTAGTTGGATGGCAAACGTTTCCGCCACAGCTTCCCCAGGACCTCTAGACAATGATGCTGTAAAGAAAACGATGTCTCTTCATTGTCACAACTGATTCATATGCCTCCTTTTAAACTCTGCAGAAATGAAACTGTTTTCATCCTGATTCTTGACCCCTTTCTGTCATGGAATATTTTAGCATTTTTGTTTCTACCTGCACAGCTTTTGTCTAACAATGTCACGCTGTGTTAGGAAGATAAGAGGAGGAAAGGTTGAGGGTAGAAGACGAATCAAACAGCCCTCATTTCTGCTTCACCTGATTTCAATTTGCTATCCACTGGAAACAGGCATTCTTCACCGGGCTCTGATAATACTGTGTGCCATTTACTGATATCTTTAACGGAGGCAGGGGCTGCGCTCTTCATCAGCACTGACTCATTTTCAACATGCATGTCATTTCTTTAATGAGAGAAAAGAAGGTTTCAAGGTGTTACAGCGTGAATTAGTGAGGTGGGGACAGGAGCAGTTTTTTTTTTTTGTGGCCAGGTTTATTGGGAAATAGTTGCTACACTTGTCAAGACTTATTTTCCTGTATAGCACATAAAGTATGGTGCTTACAATGGTAATGGTGGAGGATTTTTTTTTTGTGTGTGTTTTTTTGTTGCTATTGTTGGTAGCTGGCTAGTTTGCAGAACACTCAAACAATTATAGCAATGACTATTTATTCTCCTCCTCCATTTTTACTCGTGTTTTTAAATGGTTATAAAAGAAAATAGCATTTCATAACTGTCAGATCAGTTTGCTCTGAAGATTGTAATTATATGTTAATAGCAGGTTACAGTTTCCAGTGAGGCAGAAACTGACTTAAATATTTGTTACAGAATTCAATAACTACGGTGGCACTGAGGTTCAAAACACAACAACAAAAAGAAAACACAACAAAAAAAACGAGCAGTCCTGAAGTGCAAAACACATACAGACAAAACGGAAATGAAAACTCCCCAAAAACCTTTGGTCCTGAGGTGCAAAACACAAAAACAAAAACAAAACAAAACCACAAAAATGAGCAGCCTCAAATTGCAAAAGACAAATATAAAAATAAAAAAACACAACAACAAAAATATATAGTCCTGAAGTGCAAAGTGCAAATACACAAAGAAAAAACACAACAACATTAAGGAGCAGTCCTGAAGTACAAATCACAAATACAAAAAGAAAAACAACAACATTGAGGAGCAGTCCTGAAGTGCAACTTGCAGCCCCAAAATACGGAAATAGCGTCATCAGCTGGTCCGTCAACTTTAGCTCCGTTTCCGGAGGATTTCAGGCAGCAGCACCGAGCTGGGAAAGCAGCTGTTGCATCAGCGTGGTCCTTTACCACCGATAGATGTGCCAAAAGCAAAAATTAAAGCTGGCTGTAGTTAACGGAGATAATGTCTGCAAGTTGCACTTCAGGACTGCTACTTAATGTTGTTGTGTTTTTTTCTTTATGTATTTGTGATATGCACTTTGGGGCCGTGTGTTTTTGTTGTTGTTTTTTCTCTTTTTGTGTTTGTGATTTGCATTTCAGGACTGCTCCTTAATGTTGTTTTGTTTTTTCTTTGTGTATTTGTGCTTTGCACTTCAAGACTACGTTTTTGTTGTTGTGTTTTTTTCTTTTTATATTTGTCTTCTGCACTTCAGGGCTGCTCATTTTTGTGGTTGTGTCTTCTATTTGTTGTTGTGTTTTGCACCTCGGTGCCACCGTAAATAACACTCTACTTGGAATGATTTATCTGAAATTATACACACACAAAAGAAAATCAATATTTGTATTCGGTCATATTTATTATTTAATTCTCCTGTCATTTCCTGTCATTTCCTGTTCAAAACAACTATGACATTTATGGCTGATTTATTTTAAAATAAATTTTACATTTAATTTAGTTTTGTTTTTGAAGAAAGTAAATTGTATGCAATACATCATTAAACAAAATCTGTAGTTATGATATACACTTGCATTAATAACCAAAAATAAAATATTACTTTTAATGGGTGGAGCACAATAATGGTGGGTGCTCATTTCAATCACATGAAGGTGGCTTCATAATCAAAATAGAGATGCTCCCCTCTGTTGGTCATGAGTCCTACGCATTGTATTAAATTAGGGATTATTATTACACGTAGGAAGTATTTGTCAGATGATCACATGCACTCCAAAGCAACCAACCATATTGTTACAGTACAAAATAAGTGTCTATACTTGCCATATTACACCCTTTTGTGTAACCCCAGATGTGAGCTGTCAATCAGAGGACTGCAGGGTGAATGGGGGATCAAAAGGTCTGTGCCAGATGTGTCACAGCTGACAGACATGTCAATTTTTTCACATTTTGAAATAAGAATACACATGTGGTGCTGCTGGATGCTCTTTGAACGGTAACTCCACTGTATTTTTATTACATGCATACACTAACAGATAACGAAAATGAAAATGTTACTGATTCCCATTTCTTTCTTTCACACTTGCTCTCAAAGCCTCCAATCTAATTTGTGTATTCACTTATGCAGCGGTATTTGCATTAAAAGCTTTTTTCCTATTCCTTTTGAAAATGGAAATAGAAAATTCCAGCACCAGATGATGTGTACGCTACATGAAGGTAATTTTCGCTTGAGCTCTTGTGACTGTTTTCATGATACTCCAAGCTGCAGGGGATAATGAAATGAGGGAAGAGTTGAAGTGAAAATTAGTACAAAACCTTAAACTACACAATTTTTCAAGTACATTATTTCACCTCCAGCCTCTCACCTTGAATGTGTTTGTATTGTATAAATATGTGTGAATGTATCTTTCACTGCACTTGGTGTAGTGGACATGGACGGTTAGCGGGTGGCTGTGGTCAGCCATTAAAAAAGAAGCCCAGTGACCAGAACCACAAGAACCAAGAACCAAGAAGGTTACTCTGAAGCCTTGAGTTTGGACTTTGGCTTTTGCCAACTTGCTATTTTGGAGCCAGAAATGACCGTATTTGGACAAGCTGGTAAGGAGCACGCAGTGCATCTGAGTCAATATGCCCGCCCACCTACAGCAAAAACATGACTGCACCCCAGTCCTGTCAATCAGAGACACTCATACCGCTTTTTGGGGATCAATATCTAATCAATGACGGAATCATTTTCAGATGGACCACCAGAAAATAAGAAAAGTGACTTTTAAGGCACTTCCACATTGGCCTTATGTTTTAGACATGGCATCCACTTTAATGTGTCTGTTACTGTATATCAGAAAAAGTTTCATTGTTATTCCCAACCCCCTGGTTACTATGACTGTGGACATAAAATATATCATGAAAGGAAAATAAACATGGAGCTACAGAGAACAAGGGCAGAAAAATACTTCCATAATACAGGTTAAATAACTTCAAGTCAAGTCAGATTCAAACATAGGTGCCAAAAGCTTCTTGGCATTTTTTTCCCTTCTACATGTTTAACAGAAAGAGCAATTCAACATTTATGTATATAATATTTGGTCATGATTATGATGTTTGCAAAAAAAAAAAATTCTTTCAAAGTTACTCCTGAACATAAAGAAATCAACATTTACACATTTGGATCTCAATACAATAAACAATACTGGTTACATAAATGGCAATTATCTACATCAAATTTGAATCTTTCTCTAATTAAGTCATCAACCACTGTAAGGCAGAGTGGTCAGTTCTGACTGTGAAGTGGAGGCCCCCAAAATAATATTTGAAATGCTGAATGGCGCTGACTACCGCAAGCAGCTCCTCCATGGTGACTTCGGGGTCTCATCCTAATGGACTGTGCATTAGGGATGACGATATGTTTTTCAGGGCCAATCAACGACACCGATAAACCAATATTTGAAACCGATATATATTTGCAGTAAAAATAAAAACATTTACGTCAAAATTTTGAATAACAAATTCTAACACAAAACTTAATTCAAACGAGTTTAAATAAATAAATGTTGCCTCTAAGTAATCTTATTATGAAGTCATATTGCAATTGGTGCTATTCATTGTCCCCTCTCTGTTCAGTGTCTGTGTGCGACAACTCTGCCCTTCATGATACACAGCGAACAGAAGAGCAGCACCACAGAAATTAGTGCAACTTTCAGTGACAGAAAAATGCATGAGCGACCCTCAGACTGAGCTGAAATGAAGCGGGAGCACAGTGATTAAGTAAATACCACAATATCTTGTTTGGTTCTGGCGGGGCAGGAGGTCCCGTCGGCAGGGCTGCCCTCCCCAACAATGATAGGAGAGACACGGGATAACAAGTCGCTACGGTGTGTGACCAACTTTAATGAAACACGTGTGTCATTAAACTGTTAAAAAGAGAAAGCAAATATGACATGATTGTGGTGTTTTTGCAACTTAGGCGTAGAGGACTGTGGTGTTTTCAACGTCTGCCGTGTCTACTGTCTTAACTTTGAAACACGGTCCTCTGAGCTGCTGAAGACTTCTCTGACACTGAAGCGAAGTGAGCTTCTTCTGTGGCAGAGAAGTTTTCAGCGTTGATTGGCTATTACTCATGAGGTGTAACCAATCAGATAAAGTTGTGGGCGGGACATTGCTCAACACCACAGGGTGGTGTGTACAGACTGAGATGCTGCATCAGAGGCAAGGCAGCACATTTGTTATTAATTGTAATACTTTTTTTTTTCCATCGGCGATTGAATAAAAAGAAGACTGATAATCGGAAAAATGCTCAATATCGGCTCAGATAATCGGCCGGGCCGATAATCGGTGGAGGCCTACTGTGCATCCTCAGGGTCTATGTCCTGCTGTATAAGGTCGGTCTGGCCTACATCAACTTCTGACAGTGAAAAACAGTCCTTGAATTCCAGCAGGAGTCGCCACAGCAGGTCTCAACTTGGCTGCCGTGACAACTGGATGACATGCCCATCAGGAAAAGTGAGAGTCCCTTTCTTAGTGTTAATCACACAGTCGAGTACCCCGAGGACCTTCAGCGAACCGACTTCTTTCCCACACCCAAGGTCACTAGTGCCTCTCCCAGCATGGGGGCCCGCTCTCCGGTGACAGTCTGGAGTTTCACTGTCGTGGGGGAAATGGTTGACTTATGTCTCACCACATCTGGTCCCACCAAGGTAGCTGAAGAGCCTGTGTCCACCAGGGCAGAGCAGTATCCATCCTCAACAGTCACAGGGGCATGCCAGCAGTCTCCTATCCAGGTCCAGAATTACTAATTGCTCCATCTGACCGTCTAAATCACCTCCTGCAGGAAGAGCTCCCTGTTGGTGTGCTGTGCTGCTTTTTTGCCAAGAAGGCATCGGGTCGCAGTGCCAAGGTTCCGCACCGTCCCAATCATGCGGCCCCCAAGTCGTTTCCCTGATTCCCTCGAGTGTGCTTCACATCACAGACTGCAAGCATCGAATGGACCTGAGCCTGTGTTTCCTCCAGGCTGTCTGTCAGGGCTTCCTAGATATGCCTTATGCAGCACCTTTTCAATATTCTCAGTGAAGGTATTGTACAGTTCGTCATTTTTCTGCTGAAGTTTGCTGAATTTCAGATCCAGCACTTTGTAATCTAATTCCAGTTCTTTCAGCTCCTTTTTTTTTTTTTCATCTTTTTACTGGGATCTGTTTTTTTCTGGGAAATATTGAAGGTTCCTCTCAATTTCAGCGTCTTCCTTATTGACTTTTAAGCTCAGTGGGAGGTTTGTTGTCGTGCAAAACTCCTCGAGTCCTTTTACTTTCAGATTTTGTTTACCTTCATGTCTTCCTGTCTACCACAATTGCTTTCATTTTCTTATGAAGCTTGGTCACTTATTGTTTCTGCTCTTTCTGCATCCCCTCAGTGGAGACTAAAGGTCTGCGTCTGGTTCTCTCTGACTCAAAGCATGATGGCAAACATAGTGCCAAAGCTGATACAATATTAATTGTAAAAGAAAACAAAGACCAACAACAGTTCAACTGTTTCACCATTTTGAGTGAAACTGTGATTGTGCTGTTACAATTCCTGGTTGTTTTGTTCTGTGCAGCACTTCTCTATTTTCTCACATTTATTTTTTAATATTTGCAGCGCATGTCTTTATGCCATATATTCATTGTTAAATTAGTGAGCATGTTCATTTGCTTTGTTCAACTTATTTAAATTTATTTCTACCATGCACGTTATTAAGGTAGTGAAGATGTCTTCTATGTTGTGTGCGACTGTAGCCTTCCTGCTACAGACGACTTCAGATGGTGTGTGTGTACAGTACAGGAGGGTAATTTTCACTTGAACTCTTCTGACTGATTTCATGACTCCAAACTGCAGTGGACAATGACATGAGGCAGAGAGTTGAGGTGAGAATTAGGACAAAACCTTAAACCACAAAATCTTCCAGGCACTATATTTTGCCTCTCAGCATCTCACAATGACCGTGTTTGTGTGTACGTATTGTATAAATGTGTGTAACTGCACAATTATCCACTGGACTCACTATGGGGCTCTGGTCAGCCATTGATAAGGAAGCCCAGTGACAAGAACGGCATGCCACTTGTAGATAAAATGTAAATGACAAAGAAAGAGAAAAAAAAGGGAAGGCTAAAAGACACAGATTTTGTAACCACGGCTACTCTGTCTCAGCCAAATCAAGGTTACAGCACGCAAGAGCAGACACATTTCCAGACACTGTAACAGGATTAGTTTCACTGCAGAGTTTAATGCTGCTTTGTGTGTGTTGCAGCGCGTGTTTGCCTGAAACTGAGAACGCAACCATTCCCGAATGCTCAAACAAACATACTCAATGCAATCGCATGACGCATCATACAACTATATGTGCTCTCATTTTTAAGTAATCACTCATTTGATTCTAATATGTGCTTTTACAGGTCATTTCATACACTGTGTTGGTTGATATGAAAAAAACAACAACAACATAGAGGTAAATGCCACATTACCATTTCTTGCCACGCATTGATTTGGCTGTTACCTCCTCTGGCTCGGCTGGGACAGATCCAGACCGCTGGCAAAGAGCTAAACACATCTGCAGCGTCAGAGCAGATTAGAACAGTCTGGAAATTAATCATAACATACCTGGAAGAAATCTAGACTTAGAAAAGACATTTAAGTAATTCAGAGTTCTGAAGAAATAAACATTAGTTTTGCACTGGCTCCTGATAGTTTACGTGTGTGTGTGTGTGTGTGTGTGTGTGTGTGTGTGTGTGTGTGTGTGTGTGTGTGTGTGTGTGTGTGTGTGTGTGTGTGTGTGTGTGTGTGTGTGTGTGTGAGAGAGAGTTGTCATTCACAGCAATAGAACCGACTTCTACAAAGCACTGCTTTACAGCTTGGGTTTAGAGTTTGTGTGAGAATTATTTTGAGATGTAGGTATAAAGATCAGTTGAACAAGTGAAGAGTTTCCTAAACACATTGACATTTGTGCTTTTTACAATACCGATATGAGTAGTTAGTCATAATGTGCTTTTGTCTTTATGTTTCTGACCAGCACACACACACACACACACACACACACACACACACACACACACACACACACACACACACACACACACACACACACACACACACACACACACACACACACACACACACACACACACACACACACACACACACACACACACACACACACCATCTAGGTTACAAATTCTCTACCAAAGCTGTAAAAAAAATGTTTACCTTCTTGTCAAAGCTGGATGACACTTCTGGAACATCTGTGTTCCTGTTCAGCAGCATCACCTCATTTTCACAGAAGAATTCATCCCACGGTTGTGTATCTCTGTAATGCTGATGATATGCTTGTGAAGCAAAACTGACTGATGGTAACGTCGTGCTTGACTTGGGCACCTGTCAACAGCAGCATTTCACACCATTGATCAAGGATGGTAAAGTATTTGGGATTTTAAAGACCACCGATGAAGCACAGAGGGAGAAAAAGCAGAGATATTAAAGCTTCACAACTTAGGAAACTTCAGAGTGAGGACTATAAATTCGACCAACGCTTGCACATAGCCCTGCCAAACCAATACAGAGCAGCATATCACCAGGAGGAATGCAACCCCTCACAAATATCTTTGATCCCTCCTGCTGCCTCCCTTTTCCTCCCCGACACATCACTCAACCACCACCACTCTCAGACACTTATCACTCCTTGAATACTGTGTAAAGCTAACTGTTTACAGTGTATCTGCTCCATGCTGTTGTCAAGTTTGTCTCCTTCAAGTGATTTGCCAAGTTAGAGCCAGCATTATGTTTTTCAGTAGCCTACATTACAAATCGTTTCATTAACTTTACACAATTATCTGCCTTCATCAGCTAATGATAGCCAACGTCAGCATTAACAGATGTTCACATACCAGTCCTAGTAAATCTTGCGAGTTCTGCATCAAGCTTCATTCCTTTACTTATTAATCTCCTGTGATGGGAAGCAACACCTAAGTTAACTCAAACGTGGTTTCTTTCCAGGAGCGGTTGGTGCTGGTAATAATAGTGTTGGTTTTCCAGGACCTTCAGTCATCATTGCATTTACTGTAACATTCACTAACAACCTGTCCTTAAATGGTCTAACTGGGAGAATTACCCTCAACATGATTAACAGGAGGAGAACACGCCCTCTGTGCAGCGCTACTTCTTTACTCTCTCAATTTGGACTGAGGGGACACTGGATGTCACTGTGACTCACCATCGGCCCTTGTGGCACAGTGTGGTATTACGAAATGGGAAGGGTGAGGGCTAGCTGGTTGGCATCGTAACCATAGATATCTCTACGATGCAGTACAAGGACTTTGGCATGATGTAAAAACATTTTTTTTCACATTCTGCAGATCATTTTTGTGGATTTTTGCATGTTTTAAAGACAAATACTTCATGTTGTCCCTTTTTAAGAGCAACTGAAATGGATCTTTTGAAAAGTTGATGCACAATTTTACAAGTTTAATGATTCAGAAATTTAGATGATATCAGTAGGAGTTGTGAGCAGTACTCTTGAAAATGCTTTGTTTCTTTAACAACACGTTATATTACGACATATAATGGACACAATGTGCAGCAGTAGGTGGTATTTAGTCTGAACAGTTGTGATTTAGTGAGTTGGTCTTTTTGCTAGTTTTACCTTGACCAATTTTTCATCAATGTGAATTATTGGGTTTGGGCAGGTTGCAAAAGTGTTGGCTCTTTTTAGACTGGGGTTTTATGTTTCCAGAGATATAATGAAGTTCTGTATAGGATGTCTAAACAAGCTCATTCTCAATGCTAGGAAGTCAAGTACTACCTTTTTGTCAAAGTTGTCACAGATATACACACAAGATGGCCACTGGCGTTGGTGGCGTTGGTGCTGTGACCACCCAATCCAACGAAGGAAGTGAGGTTACAGAGTATAATACGTGACAAAGTACACGTAGCCAGGAGGTGGGGGTTGTTTCATGGATCAAACACAGGACTTTCACCCAGGAAGAAAGTGTGCGATTCTGAGAGAAAGCAAGAGTTAACATTGAGTCATTTTGAGTACCTTAAGTAAATTTATGAGACATATTTAACGCACATAATGTACTTAATGTAACCTAACTTGCATGTTCTTATTATTTAGCTTATTATAACCAAAAGTATGATCTCTAAATAAACCTGATTAAGTAGTTTTGGTGCCTAAACCAAACAAAATACCTAACCAAACATAAACATGTTGTGTTTTTGAGGCGGGTAAAGACGTTGTTATAAATATACTCTAATTGTTACTGTAGTGTACACACACACACACACACACACACACACACACACACACACACACACACACACACACACACACACACACACACACACACACACACACACACACACACACACACACACACATATGTGTATTTCAAAATTTTTACTTTATATTCTTTCACTTTAATTCACTGCATTCTCCAACTTGCAAGTTGCTCTTTAAACCTCCTTGTAATTCAGCAGATTCAAGTGACAACACCCTCATTTTGTTTATTCACTGAGGAGGCACCAGAGGACGGTGCCTCTGCAACATTAAGACTCTAAATCATATTTTGAAGGTAATAAGACGTGATAGAGATCAAATATAAAATCCTTTAAAGTGTGTAGGGAAGCAGTCCAGGCAGTGATTTTCTTTCTCTCCCCTCGTATTTCCAGGCAGCCAGCAGGGCTGATTAGGATTTGACTTGAGAGATACGGAGGTCCTGTCAGACAAGGTGGTAGAAAGCGCAGGAGGCCTTATCTTTTTTGGAAGAACTCCTGTCGAAGATACAACTAACTTGCCCCCACACTTATTCACTTTAAGAGTAATCGTTGGCTTTTTCACTCCAGGAGTGCTTCCTTTGCTTAAAAGAAAGTTGCCAATGACATTGTAAGAAAATCTTCTTTTTTTTTGTCCTTGTTTGCAATATCTTCTTAAGCATGGCAGACATTGCAAAACCCCTTTGAGCTCACAGTGGCAGGTAGAACGCGGAGAAGCTAATCTGTATTAGAGGGTGGAAAATACATGTTTTAAAGCAGTGTGAGCTTGAAAACGTGAGAAAATCCTAACATTTCACATATTTCTTCACAATGTGGTGGGATCGGAGTGTGAGCTCTATGACTGATATAGTTTAACAAACAACCTCAACAATTTAAAGCATTTAATAATGCTTAAATCGCACCCACAATAAAAAAGTAATGTCTTGGAAAGAGAATTTCCCAAACTGAAAAATAGCAGCATTAGATATTTATAAAAATGCCCAAACCAAGGCTTGTTTTCCTGATAAGGACCTTTTTGGTTGCATCGGTGTTACTTTGACACAAACATCCAATAATCATGTGTCCGGGATTGATTGACTTGCAAAATCGAACCCAGGACCTTCCTGCTGTGCAACGATAGTGCAAACCACGGTGCACATTCATTCATTCAGCTCAGAGAAATTAATCCAAAGACCAAATATACAGAGTTTAACCCTTTAAGCCCTAGAGGCCCCCAAATGGGGGCCAGGTAGAAGACTTAGCAAAACTATTATTAAAATATGGACATATATACTGATATTTCCATATCTGAACAAATCTTACAAGTGTTCCCCTTTATTATTAAAAATATATTTTTTTATATATAAATTTTTATTGTGTTTGCAGAGATATATTCTTTTTATTATGGGTATGCAATTTTTGAGCAGAGGCCTAAAAAATAGGTGTGTTTTTAAAATGTTAATATCAGAAGACTAAGTAAACTAGCAATTGCTTTCGTTTGGGGTGATGGATTTTTGCTAAAAGTCAATTTTGTTACTTGTCATAAGCTTCTCTTTCTTGCCACCATTCTGTTTTTATCGGTACTGTCACCATCCAATAAAATCACAAAGAAGTGTAAGACAAAAAAAAATCCACACAAAGAGTGTGTTTTGTAATGTTTCTGAAAACAACGTAGACAACAATGGTAAATTACAGACTTGATATTTAATTGAAACAGCATCGCAGAACACAATAACACCAAACAAAACAAGAATCTCCAATTGACAAATGATAGCGTTGCAAGAGGACAGTTGAGCCGTATTGGTTTTTGTCTACTTTTGGCAATGCATGTTTTTATTTCTTAGTATCCTGTCAATTCATGGCCTTTGCCAGCCATGTTCCAGAAGAAACATAACAAGAAAAAATGAACTGAGATTCAGAACAAAGTCAATAATTAATGGAGCGGACATGGAAGTAAACTGGTCTCCATCTGACAGTTCTCATGGAAAATATATTGCCTTTGTGATTTCACTAATTATTGTAGCAAAAAAAGACAGAATGAGAAAGCCACACGTTCCACTCGTGACAGTCGATCTATACTCCTGTATGAGTTACTGTGTCTTTGGAGGTGGGAGGGGGCTGGATCGATCCGTTTCTGTCCTGTGATTGATTCTAATGTTGACCACCCCGTCAACTTTGCCCTTCACAAGAACAAATTGAGCGTGAAGGGAGTCAGCTCTTGAGTTCCCCTCATGATTCAGCTGAGGGATTCATTTTTAGAGCTTCTGTCATCTGTGGTGAAAACACAGTCTAATACAAACAGTCCAGTGGTACTGGACAAGATATTTGCTCATCACTCCCCAAATATCTCTAATCCCATCAACGGAGAGTGATGAGTGTGGATCCTGGATGCAAAACTCTAAATATATTTTGTTGTTGAAATAACTCTGGTGGACTTAACTTGTTTATTAAGTGTTTGCAGCTGACAAAAAAAAAAAAATTGGACAAACAAATAAGTGGAACCTATTCAGCCAAACTTTTCTTTCCACAAATTCAAAACAGTTTAATTTACATGAAACGGCACAATGTTTGATTTCTTCTCAGCTACTTCAACCCTTGTTTGTCTAAAAGGACATGTTCACGGCCCCTCAGAGACTTGTCAATTGGACTGCTCTTGTTCTTGTACCCTCAAGAAACAGGATGGTCACTTACTGGTGCCGGCTTCCCACCCCAGTTCCACCAAACTAAATATAAACAGCAGCAAATGCTTTTTACTGTGAGTATATGCATTCTTATTCTGTAACCAGAGGAAAAACATATAATCAGACACATACACATTGGTTTTTATTCAAAAGAGGCTGAGGGAAACCTCAGAAAGTTGTTTGGACAAGTGGGACATGAGTGTTGTTGAATCGTGTTTCAATATCATTTGATACAACATCTTTAGTAGAACAGTAATGAGAAATCTAGTTAGCAAGCTTTAAGTAAGGTAAGTTTTGAATTAGTTACAGGCTTAAATCCCAAATGTTCGTATTCTACAACAGACTTAGTCTTTCTCCATCCATCATCTTCCGCTTATCCGGGGTCAGGTCGCGGTGGCAGCAGGCCAAGCAAGCTGACCCAGACTTCCCTCTCCCCTGTAACATTTTCCAGCTCAAGCTGGAGGATCCCGAGGCGTTCCCAGGCCAGCCAGCAGATATAATCCCTCCAGCGTGTTCTGGGTCTCCCCCCGGGGTCTCCTGCCAGTTGGGCATGCCCAGAAAACCTCCAGAGGGAGGTGCCCAGGAGGCATCCTGATCAGATGATCGAACCACCTCAGCTGACTCCTTTCCTTAGTCTTTCTCAAAATGTTAAAACCTGCATTACGCATTTTCGTTTGAATCCAGTTTCCTCAATAGCTTTGTAAGTGTGAATGTATTACTAAATGACCAGCGTCTCTGCAGCACATTAAGGTCAAAGTGATTAACTTAAAAAAGTTTGTTGAAAATTGAAGAAATTCTTGGGGGTTAAAACTCACTCAAGTATTTGAAATTCACCATCCTGTTATGTTAATTAAGGGCAGAGAGGCATCTTATCTCTGTTTTAATTAACAGGAAAGATTCACAGTTTCTGCTCTGCAAAATTGAACGTATGAGTGTGTATGTGTACTTGTGCAACTATCTTTGTGAGGACCAGTTTTAGTTTTAAACCATCAGAGTGAGGACATTTTGACAGAGTGAGGATATTTTGGCCGTTCAATGGACTGTTTAATGGTGAATACTTTTAGGGTTAGAGTCAGGGTAAGAGTTGGGGTTTGACACTTAGCTATGATGGTTAAGGGGGGTGAAGGGGCTAGAAAATGCATTGTGTCAATGATTGTCCTCACAAAGATAGCTGTACAAACGTTTGTGTGTGTGTGTTATATGTGCTAGTGTGATACCATCATAAAATAGACAATTTGTCCCTTCAGTCCACTTATCTTCCTCTTTCCCCTCAAACCCAGTGGCTGTTTGTGGTGAATGTTCCTACACTATCACATACTGAAGGGGAATATATTAAGAGTTTCACTTTCAAAAAGTCACACATTCAATCAAAAAATGGAGTATCTACTACTTGTTACACATCTTTTCCAATT
The DNA here is from genome assembly GCF_029030835.1 of Brachyistius frenatus. Classification (NCBI taxonomy): domain Eukaryota; kingdom Metazoa; phylum Chordata; class Actinopteri; family Embiotocidae; genus Brachyistius; species Brachyistius frenatus. The sequence goes on from NW_027210755.1 coordinate 548,778, forward strand.
TTACGTGCACTAGCTGTCTGACAACTGTAATAATATGGACGTTTTTTTTTTCTTTCTATTCTTTCAATCTGGTTTAATCCTATTCTTTTTTTTATCTTGTTATCTCAAGATTACACTATGTTGTTATTGAGATAAACACATAATTAACTTAAATGCCTTATCTTAACATAAAGAGATACTATATACATTGCATATACATTAGATGAGATGTTTGTTCTGTTAAAAATGCTCTTGGCTTCCGTATTGAACTATTTGAACTGAATCAAAAATTTCTAAGATATTACACTCTATCTGCAAAATTTTCCTATGGTCTTTGTTACTTTAATATACATCCATTTACAAAATAAATTCACAACACAAGAAGTATATGGCCATGCCAGTGGCTGTGTGAGGTTGCATTTTGTACCTATTAGCACTTAGTTTTGTTTTTTTTCACCTATTGTCTTATTACCATTTGCTATTTAGTACTTAACACAAATTACAGCAGAGGCTGATGAGATTAAAAATCAGGGGTTCAGTTTGACAGACAAACAAATTAGTCTCCATGATACATCATCTGGAGACCATGAATGTCTGTAAAAAAAAAAGTGGTGCCAGTCCACTCAGTGTTTGTTAAGACACTAACTTCTGTAACACCGTTTTTCCTGATTGCAGTGTAATTTTTAGATTGTTTTCAATGGGAGCGCCACGTTTTTTCAAACGTTAGCAGCATGACGAGGCGCTGAGCTTTTATTCTGTGCTAGATGCTGAATATCTGTCTTTTTTTTTCTCATCTCAAAGAGATAAAATGTCCAATTTTGAGTAAAACACTACGCTTTCCACTATCACGTATTGCCCAACTGTCTAATCACATTGAAGGAGGGGAGAGACAAATGCCACAATGATCCAACATCATATCTTTTCCACTTCTGCACACACCTCAGACAAATGGAGAGATGTTCCTCTGAACTGATGGCCTCCCAGTACTTTATCTTTTCTTGAATTGAAAGGTCTAATTTCTCAGAGCAACACTTCAAACTACTCCTTAACGCAGGCTCTGTCCAACTTACGCTCTTGAACCAAACAATGGTACTCGCTGAGATGTTTCCTCACACGCAAAATCTTATAAAACCACAAACCATCCTCAGCCCGAAGGGAGAGAGGATGAGTCACTGAGGACGACTGAAGCCTTCCCTTGAATCCCTTCATCCAGAGCAAGTACTCTACTTTACCATCAGTATTTGTTGATAACAAACTATCGGTGGAATTGGGTTCTTGCAACACATAAATGAATCATTACTTCCACTGTTATTCTGTATCATAGCCACCTGCATCTACAAAGCTCTCACAACTGTTTTGAGAAGAGAGCCTGGTGGTTTCAGCTGGGAGACAGGGCCTAAGAGTCTCAGCTTGCACCAAAGCAGGACCTCCCTTTGGTCAAATGCAGCCCCAGTAATACACCTGCGCATTCCCTACTGTGACAAATATAAATATCTTGTGAAAAAGGTCTACAGTATATGCTCTCTACAAGGAAATAATATAGGACATTACATTGATGATTAATTTCTAACTTATTTTAATTTTTTTACTGTTCTTGTTATCATTTAAAGGATTCATTCATCTAGTACGTGTTATTTCTTGTGTGATTAATCAGTTTGTGCTTGCAGTTACTTACTTGATTTCGTCAGTCTTTTAGACCAATCATGGAAGGTATGTCCACTGTACTTATCCCGCCTTCCTGAGTAGCTGGAGGACATCAGTCACTGCACACAGCTCTCTCATGTTTACCATCTTGTTCAGTCTGCGATCACATTACTCCAAAGAAATGAGAGAAGAAAAAGATCCGACGTGGCTGAGCAACACTTCTGTGTTGTTTAGAAGACAGTATTTCTCTTGTAAGTGTTTCTCCTGAGAACTGTAGAAACACCACACCATCATTTCGTGGAAGTGAAAAAGGAAGAATCAACCAGATTTCATTTGTTGAGGATGAAACATTTTCATCAGTTGCAGCTTAAGTTTCTGATTCAGTGGGGTGAAAGAACTAATTTTAACTAAACAAATTGTAATTATACATTGTATTTTATCACAGGATAAAACCATTGGGACAAAATGTATTTTTCTGAGGTTATCATTGTCACCAATGATGAGTTTGGTTATACAATTAAACTGATGCTCATTAATGTTCCCCAAAAGTCAATATTAATTTCTTCTTCAATGATCACCACATGACCTTGCAGGGAGGAAGATTAATCTTCCACCACAGATTGTAACAGGGAAGTTCCCCCTTCTCCCAAAGTCACAACTACAGGTGCATGCAGTAAATACTGCACCTAATACACACAGGACACCTTATGTTTCCTCATATCAGTCAATCTTCTCATTTCGTGGAAATACTTTACGACCGCCGAGAAATAATAGGGATGGCCTCTGTGTTAATTGCATTTTTTGACCCAGAATTAAACAGCAGTTGGAGTCTGAATTAAGTTATTTCCAAGCAGCTACTGTGAGGATTCCTTGTGAATATTAAAAGATGGGGTTGTATAAAGTGGGACACACATGTGATGCATACCACTGGAAAAGGTGGGAGTGGGTGAAGTAAATGGTTCATACTGAGGATGCAAATATTTTCCTGATCTCTCCCTACCTTCAAAAAAGTGGATGTTTTCGTTGTAATTCCATTTTAGAGTAGCTGAAATGCTTTCTCAAAGGGGGATTTTTAAAACAAATGAATGTGATCAGTCATGCATCCTCAATTAATAAAGCTGTGGAAGAATCTTTAATATTTTTATTTCAAAAACACTAATGCAACACACCAGAGGATTTGTCCATATGCGATATGCTTTTAACACGAAAAGTAAACGTTTTCAGGAACTGCTTAATGGCTAAGTCATCACTGTGTTTTTTAAGTAAGTCAGCAAGTCACAAAATGTATATTTGTTTCTTGGAAAATGTAAGAAAAGAAAGCCATGGAATGCAAAAATGAAAGAAAAAAACTGAAGTGTTGAATTTAAAGCAGTCAGTAATGGCAGGTCACCAAGAGGGTATTATAAGCTACAAATGCTTTGGTGCTGGTGGGCACACAGGATGTCAAAATAAAAGGGAAGTTGAACCAGCAACATCACAGTTCATAAATCAGCTCAATAATAAGGCTTCGGAGTCATTTGCCACCTGCCGTCCCTGCTTCTGCAAACACATGACCGAGGGGGGATTGCAAAGCAAACTGGGAAATGCTTATTTTCCATTATCTGAGATTTACGCTGGGACAACAGTGAGGCGCTTCTGCCAATTCAACAGGCGCCAAGCCAAGGAAATGTTGTAGTGATAGTTGAAGGCGCAACCAAATGAGAGGATTTCCAAAAAAAGCAAAAACTGGTTTCTGAAAAGTCAGGTGGAATGAAAAAGACTTGGCAGAATGAAATATGCTGCAATAAAAAAAAATGATATTCAGTATGCATTAATGATTATTATAACCATGATTAATACATCTCAAATAGTTAAAAAAAAAACTACACATTTGCATAGACATTTCTTCTCGAAAAATGTATTGACGTCGGACTTTAAATGAAAAGTGTTTAAAGAACGTTCTACTTAGTTATCTACCATCAAGTAAAGGCCCTCCACATACAGGTTGTACATTTGCTTTGGATTATTAGACATCTGCTCAGGTTGTAGTCAAAGCTATGCTGGGATTCGATAATCCAAACCAAAACAAATCAAATAAATGATTCATGGTGGTGAGACAGCTCCAATAAAATCTCAAAAAACAATAAAGCTTTGAAAAAAAAAAGCTTTCTTTGAGAAGTTCAATTGATGCTTGTGTGGGCATTTATTGCATTAAATCCTGTTAGTATCCTGTGGATCACCAGTGACCTGAAAGTTCTTCTTACTAAGAAGAAAGCAGCCTTCAGGTCTGGGGACAGGGAGGAGCTCAGGAGAGTGCAGCGCCACCTGAAGGAGAAGATGAGGGAGTGCAAGGACTCCTACAGCAGGAAGCTGGAGGCAAAACTCCAGCAGAACAACGTGAGGGAGGTATGAAGGAGATTACTGGGTTCAAGGGGAGAGAGTGACAACCAGGGGGAACCTGGAGAGGAACAATGAGCTAAACTGTTTCTTCAACAGGTTTAGTTCACCACCCTCATCTGTCTCCTCCACACCTTACACCTCCCAAACACCTCTGCTGCCTCCCCCCTCCCCCCTCTGCTACCTCCCCCCTTCCCCCTCTGTCCCTCCTGGTGAACTGCATAGAGCCCTCAATCTCAAAGGGCTCTTCCTCCATCGACACCTTGACCCCCCCCATCCCACTCTCTATGACGACTGGCCAGGTTAGGAGACAGCTGGAGAGACTCCACCAGCGCAAGGCTGCAGGCCCTGACGGCGTCAGCCCCGGGGTCCTGAAGACCTGCGCCGTCCAGCTGGCTGAGGTCCTGCAACACCTCTTCAACCTGAGCCTGAAGCAGGAGGAAGTCCCGGTGCTGTGGAAGACGTCCTGCCTGGTTCCAGTCCCCAAGAAGACGACTCCATCTGGCCTCAACGACTACCGACCGGTCGCCCTCACATCTCATGTGATGAAGGTGCTGGAGAGGCTGGTCTTGGCCCACCTCAGGCCGCTGGTGAAATCTTCACTGGACCCTCTGCAATTTGCGTACCAGCCTCGTGTGGGAGTGGACAATGCCATCATCTACCTGCTGCAACGAGGTCAGTCTCACCTGGATGGAACCGGTGACTCTGTGAGAATCACTTTCTTTGATTTCTCCAGTGCATTTAACACCATCCAACCACTGCTGCTGAGTGAGAAGCTGCGGGTGGTGGGGGTGGACGCGTCCACCGTCTCCTGGATCAATGACTACCTGACAGGCAGACCACAGTTTGTCCGTCTGGGCAGTGTGCTGTCTGATACGGTGGTCAGTGGTACTGGAGCTCCTCAGGGAACTGTTCTGTCTCCCTTCCTGTTCACCTTATACACAACTGACTTCCAGTACAACTCCGAGTCAAGACATCTGCAGAAGTTCTCTGATGACTCTGCAGTGGTCAGGTGTATAAGGGATGGACGGGAGGATGAGTACAGGGCAGTAGTGGAGGACTTTGTGGAGTGGGCGGGAAGAAATCACCTGCTCCTGAACGTGGCCAAGACCAGAGAGATGGTGGTCGACTTCAGGAGGAAGACGACGGCTCCACAACCGCTGAGAGTTCTGGGAGAGGAGGTGGACATGGTGGAGGAGTACAAGTACCTGGGTGTGTCCATCGACAACAGACTGAACTGGAAGACCAACATCAATGCTGTCTACAAGAAGGGGATGAGTCGACTCTTTTTCTTGAGGAAACTTCGATCCTTCAATGTGTGCAGCGAGATGTTGGAGATGTTCTACCAGTCTGTTGTGGCCAGTGAACTGTACTTCACTGTGGTCTGCTGGGGGAGCAGCATTGGAGCCGGCGACACCAACAGACTTAACAAACTGATTAAGAAGGCCGGCTCCATCATCGGCTACAAACTGGACAGCCTGGAAAAGGTGGTGGAGAGGAGGACGCTGAACAAACTATTATCCATATTGGATAATCCTGTCCACCCTCTCCACCACCTGCTGCAGGGACAGAGGAGGACTTTCTCTAAAAGATTCCTCCAGCTCCGCTGTCACAAGGACAGATACAGGACATCATTCCTGCCCACTGCAATAAGACTGTACAATAACTCACCTCTGGCAAAATCCATCACAGTACAATAACACTGTTGACTGTGTTTCTTGGTTGTTTGTATATATATATATATATATAGATATGTATATCTATATATATATATACACACAGTACGTACTGTACTGTATCTACTGTGCATTTTATATTTTATATTTATATTTTATATTTTTTACTGCTATTTTATTGCTTTTCTATTATTCTGTTATTATCGTATTGCTTCTGTATGCTGCTGTAGCGGAAAAAAAAATTCCCCTCGGGGATTAATAAAGTAACTACCTAACCTAACCTAGTAGAGGACAGAGAGATAAATCATGCACCAATAAGAATGATAAAAATGTAAGAGGAGAGTGGGAATGTGTGTCTTAGTTGTTAATAGTAGAGTCCTATCTGTAACTAAGGTTTGGTGTATCAGCCACCAACTCTGTTTGTCATGTTTTGTCAATGGATTACCACTTTTTACCTCATTTGTTACACATCACATGAAATATTAATGTATAAAGTAAAATAAGATAATGAATAAGAGTAAAAGATTAATAACATTATGTGTTTACATACCTGTTTTAACTGAATAGCCGGGAGATTCAATAGTTGACTTTGCTCATTTTGGGCCTTATGACTCTGGATAAATGGATATATTTATGCCACATCCAAAAATAAATAACATATAGTCTTAGCATTATAAATTTACAAGATATATCAAAGTCAAGATATTTGTTTTTAAATTCATATAAATAAAAGAGCTAATTTTAAATGTCCCCTGAGAGAGCTTTTTTCTGATATGTTATTATGTCAATGATACCACTACCTCTGTCAGAGCAGCACTTTAACACACGTTACCTGCATTTTCATTGAAGCACATTTAGCCTGACTCAGATACAATCCTTTCCTCGGTGTCAATGAAAACAGCAAACAAACATGATGAAGAAACCAAAGATACCAAAGAAAATTCCCTGAACTGTGATGACTCGGCTGGTCGATAAAGATAGATTAATCAGATTTGGTGTAGCGGTGGAGAAGGAAAGTCACGAATCTAAACCTAAAAGTGAAATCAAAACATTCATGTTGCAGTAATGAACATTACAATTTAGAGAAAACTGCCACCAAAAAAGTGAAAAATCTGTTAGCAGTGTAATTGACAGGAACTAGATCAAATGATTCAGTCTAACAGTTCATTATGGTTGGCAGTTTAACACACTAGTGTGGAGGGGCGTGTTATTGCATGGTTTGTTTTATACAGTCAATAGCCAAGTCCATCATTAATTGAAACCTCATACTTTTAGGTGGTTTATAGTTCCGTATCTTTCACATGCACACAGCAATATTCTTGCAGGGTTGTCCTTTATTTCAGAATGTCTCTGGGATCATAAGTGCCTAAAAGTAAAAGGACTGACTCATTAATTTCTGCCTTGCTGTGTGAGGTGTTTGATGAATAGCAGACTATCTGGCATGCGTTCCTGTAAAACTGCACACTTTCCAGACTTGATTCATGTATTGCTGGCCTCAAAGACAAGGCCACAGGATCCATGCAAATGATTATATTTAAGATCTTAAGAAAGCCAGGATGTGAAAAGACGACAGCACACGGATAACTTTCAGCAGACAAAGCATTTGTCTCACAAATGTTTGCTTTTCTTCTCTGTGTGAAGGTGGAACATTTACTGGGAACAGAATATTTCAAAGCCATTATGTGCACCACTTTTGGGAGTTCGCTTCATTCACTGCTACCTGTCCTACATATAATACAGAAACCATTAAGGTTTCCAATAAAGAAGCTACACATCCTTTCACATCAACGGCTCACTCTACAGCCAGATAGGAATAACAATATATAACTAGTACACCACGAGGCAGCTGCTTTCATAGCTGCAGTCTATTTGTCTGGTTTTGGTGGAGATCTGCAACATTACAGTGTTTCAATACAGAAGCTCTGTGCTGCTTTCACTCCAACATTAAATAAAAGTCTGTTTATTAGAAACTGTGTTCAAAAACACTCGAAGCTGGCTGCAAACTGTCGATACTCTGGAGTCTTTCCGTATCCCACTCCACCTGCTTCATGCTGTTCCTGGTCACCTTAGTTCTCTTCCTAATTGCTGTGGTAGAGTAGAGACAGTAGAGACATATCTTATTTGCTATTTTTGTCTTTCCTTGATGACAAAAATCACTTGTTTTGTATTTCAATTATTTCCATTTATCTATTGTGCTTGCCAGTGACATGATATTTAATCAGCACTTGATATTAGATTTGATTGGTCATTTCATATTTTGACTTTGATGCCCCACAAAAAGGGATGGGTGAAAAAAAAATCATTCATAAAGGAATCACATCTCTTATTTTCTATGATTCTGGATCAATTCACAAAAGCCTAAATGTTTTTCGTAATAACCTTAATACTGTATGTGCCGATGTTTTCTAATAACAAACTAAAAGGCCAATCTCTGCAAAGTACAGCACACACATGCAAGAGTTGTCTTTATCTAGCAAAACTAGAATGTTTGGGTGCATTTCTAATTTAATGACTTAGTAATTGAGATAAAGCTTCTTGCAACATTGTACCCCATTATTGACATGCATTAGTGGAGTGGAGCAACAAACCCAAGGTCTAACAAAAAAGACCTGACCAACACACATGGCAACACTTGATTAAATAATTCATTTCATAGTCCATTTTAGACCTGCATTCAGTGTTTTAGAAAATGATGCCATTTTGCAGAACGGGCAGCTGATCGGAAAAACACAACAGCTTCTATTTTAAAAAACAAAACATTTTTGAAGCGATGCTGGTTGGTGAATCAAACCTTTATTTTATTATTTTCATACAGGAGAAAGATTCTAAATTCATGCAATTAACTTGAATAAATAACGTAATAATGAATGATTCCAATCATTTCTCTCTTAGACAGTGGCCGTCATCACCTAGTCGCTTAACTGTGAGTTATGTTTTGTTTTCACCCCAATGGGAAAAGATCAGGAGTCAATGGTTTGGCACAAAGCACATTGAAGTGAATGCCATAATATAATGAAATGATTCAGGAACAGTTTTAAATTAAGCAATATTCCACGAGAGGGTGTGCTTCAGTGGTGCTTACCGACCGCAGCACTATAATAGTAGTATTGCAATTATACAACAAGTTACCATCTAAATAAAATATGTAATCAAAATGTATTCATATTGTGGGGCAATTCGCTCTCAAAATATACAACTTTTTGTTAATGTGACCGCTGTTTCCATGACAATACATAGGGTATGACTAACAACTGGAAAATTAGTTAAGTCAGTAGTTTATGTAATGTATGAAATGTTAACACTCCAAAAAGTAGGCTGACCCTTAGCAACGTCCCTAGCAACAGAGAGGATTTCTAGTCCGTCTTATTGCTTTCAAGAGATTGTTTCTCAAACTGAAGAAATACAGCACATAGAAACACGAAACTGCTTAGCTCGCTCAATGTTGTTGTAAGTAAGATATCCGCTGAAAAAAGATATCAATGGAGTCGTGTATTTTTACGATTCTAGCACCGTATCATGTGTTAAAACCAAACCGGTCAAGCAAGCCGCCGCTAGGATTTAAGTGCGCAACTATCTGTGGTTTTATGGTACTGGTGCTCCGAGCGACAAATAAGGACCAAAAGAGACCTGGTTTCACCAAATGGGTCACATGTAAAAGACCTATAACAAGTAAAACAACAATATATTGCATATATGAAATTCAATTCTAATTATGAATTGCCATTGAGAAGGCAGAGTGATATTTCTAGTGATGAGCAGCTGTTATGCTGATTCAGTTCCAAATGTACAGTTGACCAAACAGATTGCTGGGTCAGAGCTACTTGTTGTATAATGGAGAATTGTTTCTGACTTAAATCATCACACCAATAATCTGACAGACTGACAAAGATTCCCACTCCTGCTGATGAAGGTTTGTGTCTCAAGTTTGTCAAACAAATTTACACCTTGTACTTTATTACAGTTTGGAGGAAATCATTGATTTATTTTGCATTATGCCATTATCAGATTCACTTGCTACTAGGTATGTATTAGCTAACACTTGGTTTAAGACCACACAACCAAATAAGTGTTCATCCATGGACTTGAATGTCATAGAGTACAGATTTGTTAGTTTTACATTTAACCTTTCACCTTTTAAAGGCCTATTATAAAGATGTATATATAGTTTACTTATTATGTAAAGTGGTACTATAGAAGTACAAGGCAGTAGTAATAGTGGACTTAATCAGTAAACTTGGCTGAGACATAAATGTTTTGAAATGAATCAATTACAAATTGTAACTGGACTGAAGCCATATAGCATATTTATTCCTTACTGGTTTACAAAGTGACTTGCGTCTATATCTGTGTTGCTTTACCTTTATTAGAGACCACAGGTCTGGAAGTCTCAACTTTTACTGCTTCAATTTTGACCATTCAGTTTTTCTGTCTCTTCGAAGTCCCCCCACCTCAATGGAAGCTCAGCGCTTTGTAACTGGAGTACCGCTTCACAAAAACCTTATCTTAAAACCTTGCACACTTTGTGTAATCAATGTCAAAGCAAGCAAGTTATCATTTCAGATTATAAATAGGTATAGACTGAGGAACTGAATACATTTATATTAAGAATGAAACAAAATGGCTCATTAAACCAAGGTTAATAATTAAAGTGATTGGCAGTGTTTCAGGCTGTCACCATTAGGAGATGCAAAACCGACTTTAACATCAACACCAGAGAGAGTAATCATGCAGGACTGTGTTAATTGTTATTTTGTTACATCTATACAAAAAGCTTTTACAGCTGTTTATTGAAAACTGTGTTTTTTTTTCTTTACAGTCACACAGTGTGATTCTGTGGCCAGTGTTGCAGAGGCTTAATTAGCCAGGTCTTCAGCCGTGGCTGGTTTTGCTCTGGGCTTTGTCCAAGTTTAGCAGAGGTCTGTTGGCAGAGTGAAGTTTCTGGTTGTTTGCCACGAAAAACAGCCAAGCCAGAAATACAGCTGACAAATCAGTCTGAGGATGTGACATTCAAAAAGCATTCAAACTTTCATTACATCTAGCAGTAAGTAAAGAGTAATAAAAAACATATTTTGTATTTGCTTTGAGCAATATTATAATTTCTCTCTGATCTTTCTTTTAAATATTTGCTTTGACTGATTTGTGTCTAATGAAAATGTGACTTATTTTATGACACTGAAGCTGAAACAAATTGTTAATCAGTTGATCAACAGAAAATGAAACTGCATCCAATTAATATTTTAAGTCACTAAAAAATACACAACAGTCTTTGTTAGTTGTGATTTTAGTTGGTACAAATCACAGTTAAATTAAATGATGCAGGAGAAGATGACAAAAGAGAGAATTATAGTTATCAGTTCTACAAGCTGCCAATAAATAGAAGAGCAGTTATAGATCAATTTAACCTCAGAATAAATGACAGCATATATTCTTCCTTGGTTCTGCAGAGTAATAACCAGCACAATATACAACAACAAATATCATAGCTTTTGTTGTATGTGCTTTGCTTCCCCCTCAGCTCATTCTAAAATGTGCTGAGTGCCTGGGACAAGAATATTTATATGCACACTATTATTATGTATGAGAAGAATAGGCACCCTGCTAGTCTTCGGTATCTGTATTTAGAGCTCAAGTTTTGCAATTATACGGGATTGAAATAAGCAGTGCAGTCTTTTTTTTAAAACTACTGAGGCACTGAGGGAGGTGGAAGTAATTTATGTACACTGGAATTATTTTAAAAGTATTGGATATTTGAAAGGTATTGGCCGGACGAACAGTGTCATGGGCACTCTTCAAGTAATATTGCTTCAGGCTGTAAGCTGCATCCGTCAAGTGCCTGAATGTAGGAGAGTACAAGGGCTCCAAATGCTGTAAGAGGGATGGGACAAAACTTTGTGAAGTCACATTCCTCTGCAGAGCTTCAGCATGTGACCCAGTGAGGTGCAATTAATAGACCTATACCTACAGTATATACATGTGAAATTATCATGTTGTTTACGAGCAATGAGTTCCAATACCTGGTTCAAGTTTAAATCTGGTTGCTTGTCTGCATTATCTGATTCATTTAGCTTTAATGCTAATGAGTCTCATAAAACCTTTTCTTGCTTCTCACTCCTTTTCATCAGCAAACAACAAAAACAGCTTTACATTTTTGGCAGACTCTTCTCATCTCACGTTAAAAGGATACCATCAGAGGTAGGTGATTATTGTTAATACTGGAATGGCTGAAATCAAAAGTTGGTCTGCTCTCTGGTTAGAGTGCCCCTGAGGTAAAAACTTTACTGTTTGAGATGACTTGTGTTGTGATTTGGAGCTATAGAAATAAAATTGAACTGAATTGAATGTGCTCTCTGCAGCTGGTGTTTGTATTCAGTGAGTCTCCCATAAACCGTACATATCTCCACAGCACTCTGCCAGTGCTGGAGAATGGTCTGGCTGCACCCATATATCATTCTATTGAGGAAAAAAACACTCTGGTTTGTTTGTATTTCTTCAAACCAACCACATTTGTCTCTTGGGGGGTACGGTGGTGTCGCCTCACAGCAAGACAGTTCTGGGTTAGAACCTCGGCGCTGTGGAGTTTGCATGTTCTCCCTGTACCTGCATTACCTAACAGGTGAATGAAAGCGTGTCTGATTGTCTGTCTGCGCCGTCCCTGTGATTGGACAGGCGACTTGTACCTCGCCTTCACCCAAAAGCAACCCCATCATGATCCGGTTCAGGTATTAATCATAGATGGATGGACAGCCATCTTGGGAGGCAGCAAGATCATCTATGCAAAAGGGCATCGTGAGGAAACTTTGGTGGAACATGTGCATGTAGGAAGGCGAGCCATGGCAATAACATCACAAACTATACTGAAAAGAACCAACCATCTTATTGCAAGGCTATGTCTAAACGTGACATTTTCATCATGTTGGTGGCTCTTTAAAGGCGTTGTTGTTGTTGTTGTTGTTTCCCATCTCAATGGGAATTTTGAAACCACAGATAGCAGAGGGGGAAGATCGTGTTGACTGAAATAGCTGGCCTACAGCAGGTACTCATGTTTTTTAAGTAGGCTACAAATAGTGAAAATATTGCTTCATTTCTTAAGAGATTTTTTTTCTAACCATAAACTGAAAATCGTTGGGTTTTCAACTTTTGACTGTTTACAATAGTGCAGACCAGCGCTATCACAATCAATACTTTTTTTTTGGACAAATAGTGAAGGATAGTTGCGCTTGACAGTTTGATTATATTTTTCTGTTCATTCTAATTCGATTGTTGGCTTTTTGCTGCAAAACACACAAATCATCTCCTCCAAGTTATCGAACTCTCCTAACTCATGGATTAAAAGCAAAATGTTTCCACATGAAGCAAACACAGTGCTGTAGTGTTTGACTTCATGATGTTCATGTCCACAGATACCCATTAAAATACAATTGGTTAAAAAGAAAATCAATGTTAAGTGCCTCAAGATAAACAGTTGGTGACAGTGACACTCCAGTCATGTTCCATGAAACCACAGCAGAACAAGGAGAGTCAGGGTTGGTGGGGGTGGTGACATCATCAAAAGAGCGCCAGTGAAACCTGAAACGGTGAATTGCGTCCACTACACACAGCTCTTGGCTGTAATATGTTTTTACAGCATTGCCAGCTCTGATTCCCTGACAGCACGAACGTGTGATAGTCTGAAGTCTGTAAGGGCAAGGCAGATTGTACTTATTAATAATCTATTTCTCTTCTTGAAAGAAAGTGGCCTCTGTGTAATCCTCCGTCACTTTCAAGGTATATTTCTGACATCAAACCTACCGTTTATTGTTTGTTTGTTGCAAGACATCAGTATACATCCTGTAAAAGTATTTATATCGTTGCCTTGGATTCAAACCGAATGAAAAGCAGTTAACAACAGAGCTATCCATCAGTGGAGAAAAACTCAAAAACAGCTCAAAAACACTCCAATTGCTCCATGCCCTCAGAGAACTGGGAGGCAATCTAAAGCTAATTATAATGAACAGCGTGCAACAATGGCATTAGAGTGGTGTTTTTTCTGGGAGCTACAGCATATCATTAATCCCATGGCAACCGATGCAGAGTCAATGTGAGGCTAAGCAGGTCCCCACTTGCGTCTCTGAATCCGTTGCCTCACAGCAGTCGTCACATCATGGCACAATGAACAAGTAAAGAGTTTTTTAAATTCGCACCAACAATACAGTACTGCTGGAAAAAAATACCAATCATTTGGCCTTGAAGTGGAACATAGAATTTTAAGTTTCACTTTTTAACTTTTGTCTCCTCCTGCCAGCAATAAAAAATTAAAAAAAAAAAAATTCCTTTCAACACATGCTTAGGCTACATCATAGTACTTCACGGCTAGTGGTAGTGGTAGTGTAAAGTGCTGTAAAACTGAATAAAATGTGTATAAATGAAACCCCCGCAAAATTACTCTATTCAGAATTGGATCCAAAAGATGTGTGCAGAAAGTCAAAGAGTCCCAATTGAAGTTAGCATAGGGCTAAACTTGAAGTTTCAAACTCGGGCTCTGCCCGTAGAGCATTCCCAGTATGCATTTAACTGGCCAGCACAGGAATGCCTCACCAGACACCACATTTAAAAACTCTGCACACTGTAAAATACAAAAGGATTTAACTGGTAGGATTAATCAGCATTGTGTCACATTCCCCAAATTTGTTTTGGTCATGAATATAGTTTATGAGTGCAGGTCTGTTGTATGAGTCATGGACAAATAATCTGCTTTTCCACACACATTTCTACACAAATATTCTTTCCCCCATATGACTTCGATGTGCAGGGCTTACAAGGCTTTTTTGTGTTCAGTTTTGCGTTTGTATCTGCATTAATGTTTTGTCATTACAAGTCATTGAAAAATTCTCTCAATGAATACAGCAACCTAAAACATACATGTTGGCATCGAACATCAAGACAAACACTGTTATTTTCTACCAATTTCTGACAGCAGGTGCCTTTTGTCCAAATGTTTGTAAAGTTATTTTGAGTTTCAAATTAAGTGTGCAGAGTTGAAACCAGGATTAGCATTCATTTGATTGGCTGATTTTGTGATCACACTAACAATGTGGAATCAGTAACGTTATGTGCTCCTGCATTTTCCTGCGGTTCATATCACTTAATAGTAGTGTTGGTTTATCACTGGCAAAGTTTTCCAGGCAAGAGACCATTGTGATCATCATAAGCATGCCATGAACATGAAATATTTAATTCATTGAATTAAAGTACGTTGTAGTTTTAAAATCATAAACAACTGTTTCGCAAAGTGAGTTCTGCAGTTTATCATTTATTATGTTTTATTGTTTATATGATAAATTAAAAGCTGTATGTTCTGACATCATTGGTCCGTTTATCATCAGTTTATTCACTCCCACTACTCCGCTCCTCGGCTCCCTTCACTGGTTACCAGTAGCTGCCCGCATCCGTTTCAAGACATTGGTACTTGCGTACCGCACTGCGAACAGATCGGGTCCAGTCTACATCCAGGACATGGTCCAACCTTACATCCCAGCCTGCTCCCTCAGCTCTGCTTCTACCAATCGGCTTGTTGCTCCCTCGCTGCGATAAACACTCTTCAAAATCACGACTGTTTGCTGTCCTGGCTCTTAAATGGTGGAATGAGCTCCCCAATGACATCAGGACAGCAGAAAGTCTGTACATCTTCTGCCGCAAACTAAAAACACACCTCTTCAGACTTTACCTTGAACAGTAGAACTTTTGTAGCGCTTAAATGGCACTTACTGATAGCACTTTGTAGTTTGGCTTTCTTGAAGAAATTGTATTTTCTTGATTCCTGTTGTTCTGGGTTTTGTACCCTCATGGTTGAAATGCACTTATTGTAAGTCGCTTTGGATAAAAGCATCGCCTAAATGAAATGTAAATGTAAAAATGTGTATATAAATAACAGAAGTGCAGCAAAAAAAAGGGACTTTTTGAAAAAGAAATTATGCATTTAATTTGGTTATCAGGATTTTGTTTACACTATGTTCCAAATTATCTAAATTAACTCACTAGATTACTGCTGCAGTTCACTGTGATCACAATTCACACTGCTGTTATATATATGTAACTGATCATGTTTTTTATAAAATCAACCAATTAGAACTGTTCATAAAAAAATGGCAAGACAGAAGAAGAAGAAGAAAGAAAAGACAATTTTGATGAAACACAGGAAGTAGCTGCATAACACTACAAAATATCACTTCCATCTATCATAGCACTGACAGAACGGCCGGGGATTTGTTGGGACACATTAGGTACATACACATTGAAGCATGTCATGTTGCTCTAAAAAAAAACAAAAACAGCCTGCACTCTTCCTTTCTCCCATCAACTTCACTGGATCATTAAAGCCTACTTTCCTCAAGCATGAGGAGTAAAAGAAAAACCTTAATCATCATTATACATGTTTGTTTGTCTCCCCCAGCTGGCAAGTACCTCCAATGTGAGAGTTAATGAGGCAGAATGATATCAGAAGTAACGATTCCACTTCATGGTAATTTTTAAAGCTGGTGATAGATTGGATTCCTTTGAAATGTTCCTATTATTTAGTCCACCTTGTGTTAATGTTACGTGTAGAAGAGGGCACTTCTGGTGATTAAAGAGAGAGTTCGAGGATATTCATGTCATAAATGTTTCATACAGTCATTTAGAGTTCGGGAGGAATTGGGTGTTGTGGGTGGTGGGTAGTTATTTGACTAAAGAAATATGTATTTTAACATAAATTTGGACTAATATAATGATAACATTTATCTAAAAAATGTCTATATGAATCACAAAACATTAGTAAACAAAACCTTATCGTGAATGGATTTGAGCAGTCAGTCAGTTTTATCTAGCAGCAAGTTGTAGGGACAAAATACAATTGATAACATTTTTTTTTTCAAGGACAATAATGGTATTAAAAACCTTGTAACTACACCTTTGCTTTCGCCAGGATGGTCAAATCTATGAGTATGCAAATAGTCCCCGCCTCTATCTCTACCCATACCTTCACTATTTAATCTGGGAGCTCAATGATATGGAAAGCCCTACACTGCAAGGTAACAGAACTGGTTCTTTAGGTATGTGATGTATGAAATCCCGTTTGTCTAAATCCATCTTTTTGAGACTGTCCTTGGTGCATTGCAGTTCCAAAGCGGAAGTGCTCAGCTATGGTGTCAATGATGATGTCTTCTAGCATATCAAAGGGACCTTGTGGGCGTTTTATACAACTAAAGGAGGGTCTTTAATGACACGAAAAACACACACACACACACACACACACACACACACACACACACACACACACACACACACACACACACACACACACACACACACACACACACACACACACACACACACACACACACACCTCCAGTGTCTTTATGATTGGTCGCTCAGAGTTTCAACAAAACTGCGGATAGATGATATTTATCAAATGTTCAGTGCAGACAAGTTTACAATTTCAGAAACTATACAGTATCTTTTGAAAGTTAATGTGTTTTAGTGTTGCTTTTATAAAGGGGAAATTATTTCAAAGCACTTTAATTGCTTCCACAATTTGTTTTATTAAATGAGTACAATTGTGTATTTGCTAAGCCTACAGAGAAAAATAGGTCTGTATTTGTAGTTACATTCTCAACAAGTTTTGCTCACTTCATTGTTCAGAAAAATGACTTTTAAACAGGCTAAATATTAATATGATAATAGATACTGATGCATTACAAATGTAGTATAATGTACAGCAAGAGCCACGCAACTCTATTCCAGCCAATCAGAAGCAGTTGGCATTAGTGCTCGTGAACACGACGGGGAAGAAGAAGTTAGAAGAAGAGATAGGAGGGAAAGGGGACAGTGGGAGAAAGAGGGACGGTAAATAGGATACATGCTAATGTGCCGAATTGAACAACATAATCACGTCATGTCAAGAAGGAAAGAGACCTGAGAAACAGCCAAAGAGGATGAAGTTAGAGGAGCAAAAATAGAAAAAAAAATGGCATTAGTCAGGCAAGAATGAAGAGTCAGGATTGGTATCCCAATGGTTGCGACACCTCTGAGTTGAAAGGCATGGATATGGACGCAGAGGTTGCTCTGTTTGACTTTTTTTTTAAACACACGATTTTACAAAATAAAAAAATTCAGTGCAGTGTAGGGAGAGGCAAAAAACCCATTGGGTTTATTTGAAGCCTCCGCCCAATAATGTTAAAAATGAACAGTTATAGAAAATACAAAGTTTACATGCAGAAATAATATCGCTTAGTAAAATAATATCGCTAAATAAAATAATATCACCAGATAAATTAATAACAGAATATAGGCTACAACAATCACAGCAAAAACAATAGAGTCAAAATAAAAGCAAAGAGAAATGAGTATGGTGATGGATGAAAATATATATGCGGATGTTGCAGTTACGAAACAGAAGTTAAATGTTTTTTTTAAGCACCTTTTCAAGCATTTAATAGAGGAATAGCTTTTTGTCAGACGGGAGAGGCCGTTCCATAATTTGGTACCCCTGTATCGAATTGAAAATTGACCTCTGCAGGTGAGAAATTTAGGGGGATGGAGATCTGAGACTTGATGGGTAGAGTAAGAGTGAACCTGTGAATTTGCTTTAAAGTAAGTCTCAAACTGTTCAGGAATATTTCCTTCATTCGAGTATATTTTATAAATAGAAATACACATTTGAAAAACATTAATATCGTAAATGGTAAGAATCTGCAGTTTCTGAAATACAGGGCGAGATGGACTATGTGAATCTGATCGGGTTGCAATCACAAAACAATTTTTGAGGATCATGAATTTATAGAGGATTGTATGAAAAGTGATAGCCCAAACTATGTTACGATATGAGGGATAAGGATAAATCAGATTATAATATAGAGTGTGAAGACAGTTTGTGGTGACTAGATGATTAACCTTCCTTATAATACCAATAGATTTATGGTCTGTATGGTCTCTCCAATTCAAATTCTCATCAACAAGGATTCCCAAAAATCTTGCAGACGACACTCGAGGCATCTCGACATACTCTATTATAATTTTAGATGAATCCTTAGAATATGCTTTTTTACCATTGACGATGATAAAAATAGATTGTTTAATATTCAAAAATAGTTTATTTAATGAAAGCCAAATAGCGTAGACAGTTAAACCAACATTAGCATCCTTAATCAGTGAACTGAAATTTGAACGAGAGAACTAGGGTTGTCACATTTGCAAACATTATTAGAGAATTGGATATTTGAGACATTTGACAGATCATTAATACAGATAAGGAATAATAATAAGAATAGACCCCTGTGGAACCTCACATAGTAGTCTTTGTTGGAAAAGCAACCCTTTATGCAAACAAACTGTCTTCTGTTGGTGACATAATTTTTTAACCATTTGTATGAAGTGTCATGGAAACCATATTTGTGCAATTCTTCTAGTAGAATATGATGGTTAACGGTATCAAAAGCCTTTGAGAAGTCAATGAAAATACTGCAGGCAAATTCATTTTTATCAAGTTCAGATTGTCAATCAAGTAAACCAGGGCCATGCAGGTAGAGTGATTTTTCCAGAAACCATACCGATATTTATAAAGAATTTAATTGGAATCTTCAATATTTTTTTTTTTTTTTTTTTTTACCTATTTAACAAGGAATTGCCATAGTTTTAGATAATTTCATCAATTATGTCACTTATTTATTGGATATCAGTGGGCTTGAATGAAGAGATAATAGGAAAATTATTTGGAATAAAATCCAGTGGATTACCATGACAAGCAGGAATTTTGTTTGCTAATTCATAACCAACGACAACAAAACATTCATGAAATTTTTGAGCTATATCGAATACATTATTCAGATAATTCCCACCATCATAAAAGCCAGATGATAACTCTGGGGTAGGCTTTTCCCTTTGCAGCAACTAATATATTATCTTCCATGTGGTTTTGATATCTTTTGAACACTGACATATTTCTTTTTTGCAGCTCTAATGGAATGAATATATGTATTTCCATAAGATTTATACACACCATGGGTAAGAGGAGTAGGAGTAGAGACATATTTTCCGTAAAAAAAAAATGTCTCAATTGTTTCAGTAAATCAGCTGTAAACTAGGGCCTTTTAAGGTCTTGATTGTCTTTCTTGGTCAAAGTAACAATTGGAAAACAGTCATTAAAGCTAGAACTAATAACTTTAATAAAATTTTGATTAACAAATCAAAAAAAATTTCTTCAAAAAGGAAAAACGATAGAAAACACCAACAATAACATTCTTACCACTAGAGACACCAAAGAGCCCTTCAAAGACAGACTCCACCTGACCTCTACCTGGCTTCAGAGAGATCATCCCTAATTTTAAATTCATAGTCATCATGGATAAACAGAGTTACTCCGCCTCCAGATCTCTTCTGTTTTACACAGTGAACCAAATTGTGCTTAGGTAATTCAATGATTTCTTTAGAGACCTCTGTTAGCCATGTTTCTGAGAAAGCAATAACAGAAGATTAGGGTTTGAGTGAAGATAAATAATGGATACATTTATCATAGCTGCTAGGAAGACTTGTATGCAGATGAAAGGTGGAAAATACATTAGGAGGAATAGAAACACATAGGTCATTAAACTAAGATTCATTAAAAATAGCTACAAAGATTAGATGCATCAAATGATGAATACATATTTTGTAAGAGTCAATTATAGAGGGATCAAAGGGGTTAAAGGTCTGGTCTATATAATCTGATTTTTTTGTGATCATAGTGTGAGTAAAAAATATGAGAGTGGCGTGAAAATAAAACTGTCTCGATTGCTAATGCTGGAGGTTAAAGCATTGGTCTTCCTTTGTTGTGGTGGGTTTTGAGGAAGTGGATGAATAATAAGTTTGTCGTATCTCAAATATGTGATGTCACGTCTCTCATGAGCTGCCTTCATCGCTGGGAGCAGTTCTTTCTGCTTTTGCCGGATAGCTTCGGGGAAGTCCTCATTGATAAAGATGCCTGAGCATTTCAGGTTTTTAACTTTATCCAGAACAGCAAGTTTGTGCTTCAACTGCAGAAATCTGACTCCAATGGGTCAGAGCTTTTCTGATGCTGTTGTTGACTTTCCAGTCTTATGTGTCCAGTCCAGCTCTATTTTCAAATGATCCAATCGTAGTTTTTCACTGAATAATTTCAAATAGTTGGTGAGGCTCTTCTTACTTCAATCAGCAACAGAGTTTTTGAGTATTGTGCAGGATTCCTCAGATTATTGTTTCTGTATGGTATAAAAACACATTCATAGTGTGATAATGACAATCTTCCGGCTTATTGAAGTAATGAAGACATATCTCTACACAGCGTAATACTATGATGTGTGTTACGTGTGCAACTAACACACAGCAACACGTGTGACGGAAAATAGCTCCTTAGAGGAGTAGATTCAAAAAGGAGAATAAGTTAGAAGTAGTCTGGTTACAGATCAACAACGACCAAACCACAGAACTAGATTTGACTGAATATTTGATTTGATATTTCCCTGTTGTTTGGATTGACTTGTCTAACTCCTCAGCTCTCAGCATGCATAAAGAGCATCTCCACAACACCATCATTTGTAATAGTACAGTGGAACGTGTCATTCAAACTTTTGAGCAAGGCCACAATTTTCCCACATTCGTCCATGTATGTGTTCAGAAAACAATTTGCATTACAAGCAGGACCATCATTCCTGTGTAATACTGTTTATCTCTGCGTATTGATTATCTTTATACTACAGTGCCTCTTGCTTTTCAGCATCAACAAAATTGCTCTTCAGAATTATAAATCTTCAGATTTAGAAAAACAATCAGACAAACAAAATCAATCTGTCATCTGCAACATTTTGTGAGTTTATTAAAAACAGAGGCAGCATATGTATTGTTTTTCAGCTTTTACTCAACATTGTGTATTGTAAAAGCATGAAGCATTGGAAGAAAATTGGTTAGGACACTAGTATTTTATAAAGTTGCCCTAAAGACCTGTCTTCTACAAAGTTTGTGCACCTCACTTTCTGTGTAGATTAATGATGATAACTGTATGTGTAGTATCTAAATCATCAGAAAAGGAAGTTGGAAGTTAGTGTGAGGTACTTACATTCACACTGCACATTCTTCTTTTATGAATACTAGTTTAAATGTGGAAGTGGCTTATGTCAGGTTTATGCACGTACACGCTATCTATACATTTAACTTCAGGTCTCCATCTAAAATTGTATAAAATTGTCTGCCTGCATTAATCAACTATGCGGCACAAGAGCAAGTGATATAATGTCAAAACAATAGTAATGCAGAGAATGTTAGACATGTTGGCGGTGCTAGGAATGCTTCTGTATATCAAATTAGACAAGTAGATAACTGGCATCAGTCAGTTCTCTAAATCTGATGCACCTTTTAGGCCTTAGCATCGTTTTTGTAGTCTGGAGGGGAGCTGGTAGAGAATTTGCTGAACCATATCCTTCAATGCTCGCACCGCTCTGTTTTGCATGAATGAGGTATAATGCACTTGTACACAAAGTAATAAATCCTGCCTTTTAAGTGGTGCTTGAAGCAAAATAAAATACATTTTCCATCACAGACATTTCTCAAATCAAATATTATGAAGCAGGAAACCAACTTAACGCTGCTGGAGAACACCAGTGGGCACCCAAATCACATTTTTCCCAAGATATAGTGATAGGCACAATGTTGGTACGTTCTGTCAAGCAGACCAGCGATTAGTCATGTATAGCGGGTAAAGGCCATTTGAGTATAAAAGAACCAAACACCTCATTGCCCATGATGCATTTCAATGAGAAACCACACATAAAAGCAATTTGCCTTCAAATTATTTTTCTTATGGGGGCTGTCTTCTGTGAGAGTCCTCTCCCATTGAGTTCTTCTGCCATAAGAGCTCCATTACAATGATTTAGTCTGAATAGAACGACAGTGCGCTTAAATGAGAGTGCGCACACACACAGATGCACACATCAGAACATACTCATGCCTCAGGCCAAGACAACCATCAATTAGAGTGGGTTCAGTCAAGTCATCATCATCCTCCTCTTTTCTTTTTTTCCTCTTAGTGCACAAAACTGGCACAATATGGACTCTCAACCCCTCTGAGTGCCTCAAATCTGGAACACTTGCATAAGAGTTTATTTTGTAGGCACGTAAGCAAAAATAAATCCCAGAATCAGTGAGGATATTGGGAGTGGATCTTGTTTTATGTCAAGCAGGGAAGGTGTGAAAGTCAGAAGGGTATTTTGGGGAGCAAAGACTGTCAGAATGAAGCTGGGGCCATCAGATCGTTCTCGTCTGCTGGCTTCACTTGTGCTTTGTACTGCCGCTGTTCGCTGTCCTGGAGACGATGGCTGCTGTGCTCATCAGGGAGCTACCTTGTGCTGTCAGATGTCATCTCAGGAGGATGTTTGGCATGGCGCACACATACACACACCCTCCGCCCTCCCATAGCTGTATCTGATTTCAAGACCGATTTACTGTTTAAAAGCTGATGTACTACTGTGATTTGAATCTAAAGGTTATTTCTAAGTGATGTGTTATTTTGATTTAGAACATTTCAGCCTCTATTAGTCAGTGCAGGACACTGTAGATGTTGCAGTAGAATGTGAGGCTATACAAAAGTCAAGGCTGCACTGTAATGTGAGTACTACAGTGGGGTCCAAAAGTCTGAGACCATTTGTGTAGCTCCTTCTGAATTTCAGAAAAAGTAACATGAATTTGAGAATATCTTAACATTTGGTATGCCTCCCATTTACTTTAAAGATGGAAAGCACCATAGCCTGTATGGACTCCATAAGTTAAAGTGGATAACCCGCGTCGTATATACATGATTCAATGTTTTCCAAGAGCCACTTGTGATGTCAGGATGCAGGAGTGCCACGCACTACCCACTTAAAAGCATTCAGTCTGGTCATGATTTAACAGAGAAAGCCACCTTGACAACAAAGTTCATATGTAAAATGTCTCAAATTAGGTTCATGTAATGGCTAACCCAGAAATAGTGCCGAATATTGTATACCTTCATTTTACATAACTTCTTGTGTTTTCCAAATTCTCAAACTTCAATTATTTCCAGGTGTACATGTTGACATATGTTTGATGTGGTCACAGACTCTTGGACCACACTGCATGCTAGCAGTGACATTTATGATCCCCAGAGGATGAAAGCTATTGACTTTGGTAACTTTTGTCGTGCCGCCATGAGAATGACATTTTGGTTTAGAGTAAGTTTAAAAAAAAATGGGCTGTTAGATGGATTGGCACGACACAATTACAAACATATAAATAAACTTTAACAATCCCTTTACTTCTTTAGTACTATGTTAAAATTCCCATCCGTACTTTGTGTTTAGAACTAATGAGAAAATGCTAACATGTAACCTGTTTAACTGGGTTTTTGACCTGTAGTGGTGCTAAGGAGCAATTTATTTATATTCATTCATATTTATGAACACTTTCAAGAGTTACATTTATTTTTACTTTACCACTCATCTGTCACTGAACTACAACATTTTTTTAAATCAAACAAATGCAGGGTTGCACATTAGTATGTACTGTCAAGGCAGGAAGCAATAGTGGAAAAATATACACAAAAAAGCAGCTTTGCAAACTTTTTATGATGAACAAAATTCATTCAGTGTGTTTGTTTGACCTCAAGGCTCCACACTGTGTTTTGATAGTAACAGTGAATGCGAACAAAACTTATGTTTACCATAAACCTTTACAGGGCACCTTTTTGACATGATCAATAAGATAATCATTTACAAATTGTCATGTTAACATGGTCTTTGTTGAGCATGTTAGCAGGTTGAGTTTTGGAGCAAGTTTTAGCCTCATGGAGCGCACTATTTTCCCCACGCTTAACTTTCTTAGCCCCAGTAATACAGGCTGTTTTTAGTGGTGGAAAAGGGAGAAGTGACACACAAGTCATATTATATACCACACAGTTTATCATATTGATTTTTCTCCATTTAACTCATTTTAATTTATTAATTTAATTTAATTTTTAGTCTGCAGTTCATCCCAGATTTGTATTGGATTACATTATACTGAAAGGTGTTTTTTAATACTTTCTGCTGTTTACTACCATTGATATTCTGCACTTGATGTTTTTTTTCTTAAAGCTTTACCACTTTCTGTGATTTGCAGCCATATAAGGAGTACAGCCTATTACTATAATGTCGATCTGCTTTCTTTGAGATTTAAACAGAAAGATCAATAAGGCTTTTGTGCCTGTCTGTCAAGTAGAGATGGAGCGAGGACATGGTTACAATAGCTTTCCACAAAAACTGCAAGTGGGGAGAAGCAGCAAACCTGGCTCTATCCAGCATTTGAAAAAAAAAAAAAATACCAACACATACTTTAACTTTCTGGTTCAATCCACCAGCAAAGAAAAATGCAAAAATTTAAATTTGTGGTTTTGTTGTAGTCTGGTTCAGTTGTAGTTTCAGTCTTCACTGTGGTTTTAGTCTGGAAATCCTGAAGTCCAACATCGTTCCAACAATGGCAGGTTTGGTAGAGTTTTGGGACACAAAATGTAATACAAGGTGTGATCAATAGGCTCAAAGACTGCTGCTTGTGCGCGTGCATGGAGCACAGCACCGTGATGTGCACGGAGCAGGTGAAAGATAGAACCCTAATAAGTAACTGGTACAAATTCGGTCGCTTAATCGTCATCAGTTCCTCATGTTTTTGTGGGAAGTGGACCGAGTGCATCTGCGATTTCTTCATGGACGTGACCAGAGGACGCATTCTGGAAATCCGCAGTGGAAACCCTCACAATGCTTCAGGGGGGCGGCAATGAAGCAACGAGCCTGGAGAGGTATTTTGAGTTAATATTCGCGTATCCCAGGGGCGGAACGTCGCTGTCGAAAACTGAAAAAGGCTTACCAGGTCAGGCGCGCAACCAGGTGGGTTTTCTGTCTCGTTCGCGGGGCTACGCACCGTGAATTTCTCCCCAGGAGGGTCACACTGTCACCACCGAGCTCTACTGAGACAGTGGGTGGCATCTGAGGAAATACGATGAGTGCAAATGAGCTAAACTGTGTCGCGATGGCATTTGGGTTCTTCAC
Organism: Brachyistius frenatus; assembly: GCF_029030835.1. Classification (NCBI taxonomy): domain Eukaryota; kingdom Metazoa; phylum Chordata; class Actinopteri; family Embiotocidae; genus Brachyistius; species Brachyistius frenatus. The sequence continues at coordinate 574,510 of NW_027210755.1, forward strand.
AATGACAACCCCAATAATGTGTCACAAACGTTGATGCGCACTCTCTGCTCAAGTTTTAGGTGTGTAAAACCATCGCAGACGCACCCGTTGTTGTATTCAGTTGCATGACTGCAGTGGGCGCTACAGTAGTCACATTCAAGCAGTCCTTATGCACCAGTGATGGTTGATAATAAGACTACATCGGGCTAGAACAGTGAATAAATTCCTTTTCTTAGAGCTCTAAACCAAAATGCATCCCATCAAAAAATTGTCTTTGTCCCGCACTGAGCCGTGCCCTTCCTGAACAACCTGTTTTGTAAGTGAATCCACTGATGGACTCTTCTTGCTCCAGGGTCAGAGCAGCAGCCATATTGATTTTGCTGTTTATAAAGACAGTGGCAAACAGGGCAGACTCTGAATGCCAACAGGAGTGACTTGAAAAAGACGTGGCCTAGGGGTATTTCTCTTTTTCCCTGTCGTTGCCTGCCATTCTGCTTACCTTGAATGCATTTCACTCTCTCTGCCTTTCTCAGTGTTCTCACCATCTCTGTCACTTTTCTGTCTGGGTCTTTGTCTTTATCTTCCATCCCCATATTTTGTACTACATGGATGAGTAATTTCAAAGAAGATAAACACGAATTATGACGAGATGACAAACACAGCTGTTACAAAACTGACTTGTATTAAAGATGGTGTTTGTCGTGGGAAATGCTCTGCCATCCAGCTATGGATTTCTCTGACAAGTTGATAAGTAATGCAATTAAATGGACTGCATGCTGCAGAACAGGGATTATTTATTCACAGCTAAAGCTCATTAAATATTTGTTACAAAGGCTCCCTCTGAGTCTTTTTATGGCATGTGTGTTTCATTTTATCTCGGTTATGTGAATTCCTGAGGGTAATAGGCAGTATATAACATATAGTAAGATACGTATAGTGTGTGTTTGAGTGTCATTGAAAAGAGGCAGATTTGGACAAACGCAATACTCTTGCCCCCCCCCCCCCAAAAAAAAAAAAAAAAAAAAACTAAATTAACTAAAAAAAACAAAACTGTCATAGGGAGGGGAGACGCAAAATCATTTAAAATTCCTTGTTACGAATTTTCCTCCCATTTCATATTTGTTCTAATTAATTTTTGGGGAAAAGTGACAGCCCTAATACAGTGTATGCATACATTCTTACACTGGCTACTGTATAATTTTTGTCTGTGTTTTTTACATTTTTGTCTTTTTAGAACAGCCCTCACTTCAAACCTCCAACATTGCATGTGTGCGTCTAAAGGATCAGCCAAGTGTGGTGACCTGGGACTTCAACAACACAAGTGGTTCCCCAGCCAATGTCAAAAATAACATAGGCAGTTGTATTGGATGGAAAATCTTATACGAAAATCACTCTTTGAAGAATTTGGCAACAAAATTTTGGAGTGATCCAGTGATATCATCCGTGGGCAGAGACAGTAGGTGGTCTTCCAATAGGTCCTGAGGACGCATTGCGTTTCCACTGCTAAACGAACTTGGCCACAAGTGTCCCAGACCCCCTCTGAATCTAAGAAAATCCTTGTCAATATTTGCGGGAAACTATTTGACTTTAATTCAAAGACTCTCTAACTCTTATATTGGTTTTCAATATGTATCAGTTAATCCTTACACCTCTGTTAAGTATTGTTGTGTTTCATTTGATGAAAACACCTGTTATTGGTGAACTGATAGTTGTGGATTTCATTAACTAAATCAGCAGGAAATGATGACCTTAATATTCAGAGTGCTCCACTTTCCTGCAACGTAACACAAGTACTTGCAGCACTGTGAGTAATAGAGACTTCGCCGTGTCACAGCAGGTCCTCTTGGGGCAGCAGGAAGTCTCACTCTGCAAATGAACATCAGAAACGTGGCATCGCCTACCGCCTTCACTTAACTACCAACTGTATTTATAGATAAAGGAGGTGCTGGAGGGCAGCACTGCAAGTTGAGAGTAGCAACAATTGCATCAGCCGGATGTTTGCCATCAGTCAAATTAGTTTTCAGTGTACTTTATGCCAACCAGTAGCTTACATACATACATAGCAACAAATTGAATTCAATGAGACCTCGCTGATTTCTTTTTTTCTAGATTATTATTTATAGACTGCAAGTATCCTGTAATAAATGCATGTGTTCAACAAGGACATATAGATTAATCAGACGAAGTCAGTAAACTTGATAAATAGGGATTTAGCTATGGACCAGTTCAAAAGTAGCTGCTAAATATGCAAAAAATTTCCACCACACAGAGACGCAATTCTGCTGGAAGTCCTTCCTTTCTGGTTGAGCTTCACAACATGACTGCTGGCCTCTCAGATGGCAGCTTAGTCTATGAGATGACCCTCAGCTCATCTTTAGGGGCTCCGTGTAACGTTCCACCTCCCGGTGCAACAATCACCACAGATGAACATTATTCCGTATCCTCTGGGCCCATAAAAACCAGATTAGCTACGTTGTCCCCCAACCCTGCGGTTTGTTAATCCTGATGGAGACTCCTAATTTAATTTGGCAAGCGGGTGTCCTCTTACCCTTGTCCCGTGCAGCTGGGTGTCTCCTTCACACGGTCGTCCCTGACCCCCTCTTCACCTGCCTGGCTGACTTACACTGTGCTGAGTCAGACAATAAAATATCTGCACATCTGTTATGTCATACCTTAATGATGTAAATTTTTTTGATGAAATTTCCATTTTCTATTGTGAGTACTGCAATTAAAAGTAGTTTCACTCTCTTACTAAATGATGACAGCTGTAAGTGTGCATGGCGAGGACAAAAAACTGTTGTGAGCCCACCTGAAAGACCTCACCTTTTTCATTAAACGCATGATATGTGGGGTTCATACCAAAGTCATTTACTTGCTGATATTGGCACTAAGAAATAAAAAAAAAAATTATAATATAGCTTTAAATGCTCAAACGGTCATATCCTTCCAATAGCTGCAGGGAGACAGAAGTTGTTGCTTATCAGGGGAGTAATATGTATTGATCAATGATAAAATGTATGCAAATATCCATCATACAAGGAGGGGAGATAATACTATTACAAAAAAAAAACAGGCTTCCTGAGCTGTTTTATTGAACTCTTTTGGCAAAATGCTGCTCTGGTTGCATGTTTTTAAATTGTGCAAATCATTTTGTTTGACACAAGCGAGTTCAGAATAATGTTCATATCAGCCACAATAAACAACCTTTCTACTTTTAACTCTTGGTGTCCTCCTTTCTCCTGTTTGTTCTTTGGTTAAAGTACTAAAAAAAATTTAAAAAAATCAATTAAGCTCCAAGTTTCAATGGTGACAGCCAACAGTGCAATGTAAAGTCAGGTTAGGTGTGAGAGATTATCTATATTTCATCTGTGCATCCAGAGGGAAGAAGAAGAGCTATAAGCTATGGCATGATGAGTAATTACTTTGGGACACTGACTGCTTTTCTGATTTTTTTTTTTCAATATCTCTAAAACGGAGGCGTTTTAAACATGTATCCTTCCCTTTCTCTGTCAGTGCTGACAGCGTGTTGGGAATTCATGTACTTTCTGCATAAAAGCAGGATTGAGTGAAGCAGCATATCCCACTACATTTCCAGTCAGTCTGCACTGATTTTCTATGAAGCTAAATCAGTCATCAGTATAGGAGTGCTGTTATTTGTCTGTGTTTGGATGCTGCAGAACACTGTTCATTTTAACAAACAACAGCACGAGCTCCCTGAGCTTCTGCTTTCATTGTGCAGCAGTGTCGGTGTTTGAAACCTTCCTCTTTGTTAAGTCTAGGTTTATCGGACAGCCTCCTCACACCCTGGCCCCCTGGTGCCACATCCCACAAGAGTCAGACCAGGTCTATTTACTTTCAGGTACTTGGGGGAGGATCAAAATGTCATTTCCATGGAAGTCATTCCAAACGTGCAACAGCCTGAAAATGAAATATCTTATCAGGTTTGAGCAGCCTGAGCCAAAGCACCTAGAATTTGGGGTTTATATGTTAATGAGGGGATTCTGAGTAAACCATTAAACCTATCAGTGAGCCTGTGTCTTTGTTGGCAGCCATCCCACAGCACAGTAATAGTGCATGCTTTGCTTTCTTCTCTTGGTCTTACTTTAAAAAGTCATTGGTGGTTTATAATTGAAAACGAAGCCACCGAATTTTATGAAAAGTAGATTTATTTTAGGTCTGTCAAACTTTTTAAAACTCTGGCAGAGTCACGTTGAGATGAAGGACCACCTTTACAATTGTTATGCATTTATTAACTGAAAAAATAATTCCATTATCAGTGTTGTGAACTAGGGCGGTCAGCCAGCCATATAGGCAACTTGTGGTCAGGCTCTGGATCTGCAGTCTGCAACACTCAAACTGAGTTACAATTTGAACACTGACATTGACAAATACACATAACCCTTGGAATATAATGAAATCCATTTACTCAAGCACCTCATCATATTTTATCATTTAAACTACACTGCAATTGAGAGACAAATGTTGTATTTGTTCCATTATCACATGTATCTATTTGGATTATTTGTGACTTCACATATTCAGATTTATGCAAAATTTGATAAACAAATTAAGATTTATTTTTATAGTTTAAGATTAGCAAAGGCTTTTTTGAAGGGAAATGATATACTGCTGCTATCAAGCAAAAATCTGCCCCACCTTGACCAGTTAACAGTGATGTAACCCCCCCCCATCCCCACCCTGATATATTTCACTAATATAATATACTGTATATTATTCTGAAATGGCTACTTCAGTATGCGATGCTACATTAAGTTACAGGGCACTTCCTCCATCACTAAGGACGCTCTGATGAAGCAGAAATAAGTGGGCCACAGATCCACTTTTTATTGATGTACACCACTTTTTGAACAACAGTTCTGTCTGCTACGAACAAAACAGAAAGAGAAAGCTGTTCAAAGTGTTTTAGCTTTTTGAGACTTGTTTTGAAAAAATACAGGAATAAAACAACATTTCTTGTGGAGATTGGTTTGCTAGAGTCCACAGTTACCCAGATAATTTATTGACGTGTGGATGTTGCAGAACTACACAAACAATAACATCTGTGAGCTTGCAATTGTCTGAATCATTTAAACTTACTAATATTTAATAATAAGAAGAATTATTAATAGCCATGTAATGATGGTCCATAACATTTTGATTATTTACTACCTAATTCTTTCAGTCTTTGACCATAAAAAACAACAACTATAATTCATTTTTACATTTCTATTTATCCCAAACTGTTTGTAGTTGTTCCCCTCTAGATTTGAGGCCGTCCTTCCAGGCATGGTATTTGTCCTTTTTAGTATTTTTATGGCACAGTTACCTATTTTATGTAAACAATATGCCTTTTTAATTTACTGCAACTTAATTCAGTGTCATCCAGTTTACCTCAGTTTGACATCTTTTGTGCGTTTTAACCTCAGAAAGAAATATGACAAAAAGTCATGCTGGTACAAATTGAGTTAAGATGTGGACTTCGTAAGGCAACAATCTGTCCTGGGTAGATTCTCAACTTCTGCAATCAAAACAGTTAAAATAAAGGTGAAAGTGTGCAGAAAGATTTAATTAATCATTATGTGATTACGCAATGAATCAAAAAAATTAGGAAAACAGCAAACATTAAACATAAGGACTGCACATTTTGTCTTCAGGACTCATAAAATTAAATAAATGGAGTTCATGGCTCTGAATGAAGTTTACGTTTACTTCATAAACTTGTGATTTAAAAAAAATTGTACCAATACAGAAAATAGTACAGCCAAGACATGTTACTGTCACATCTCCTTCAAAGTGTAGAAAAAAGCTTGTCTGTCTGTCCTGAATGCTGTAGTGACAGCTCATCCCCAGATAATACCAGCAGTTGATTTCTCTTGAAGTTCTGTGGAGGTGTGAATCATGAAAGTGACAATGAAAAAGGAATGAACAATACCATGAAAATATACACTGCTCGGGTTTTGAAAGAAGTGTGAAGTTTTGCTTTACTGCTTTTTTTTGCTTTTTTTAAAATTACGCAAAAGTGGCACAAAAACAATCGTATTGACTTGATCTCTCATTGGTAAAGAGAAAGAAACATTACATTTCTGAACAATTTGCCTTTTCTCTTTCTTGTTGAAAAGATTTGAGATTTAAAAAATAAAATCCATAGAGATGAATCCATCTGCTCTAACAACTGCAATTACTGTCAGCTCGAGATGTGAAAAACCATCCAGCTCCGCCGATAGGTTTTCATGTATTGCCTCTGCTTCTTTCTTTTTTTTTTAATCCATCTCATTTGTGATTTACTTTGACTGGATACACTTAATGCTTAGTTGTGTATCCGCTAACCCAGAAAATTACAGAGGGCAGTTCAGTTGCTCTGTTAAAAGGCTTCAAGTTGTTGGTGATTGAGAGCTGGATGCAAAGAGACTCAATCAGTAATTGAGGATTTATTGATGAAATGTCTTAAGCATGGAAATATTAAGTACCAATTATGATGAATAGTGCAAAGTCTCTTAGACTTATGGCGTGTTGTGTAAAACTTTAAAACCAATAACTGTCATCAGGTGACATTTTCTCCATGAAAACACCAAGGCTAAAGCATGAAATGATGTTTTTCATCAAATCAATGCTTTTTTTTTTTTTTTTTTTTTTTTTTTCAGGTTTGTGTCCTTCCATATAAAACCACTACCAGAAAAAGCACTTCATAAAGATGCTCAGCAGGAGGGAGTCCAACCCACTGCCCTCGGCTCAGCCCTGCAATGTAACCTCGACTTCATCTCAGGGCAGAAACGGCTGTTTGATATTCCCGACCATAAATGAAACATATTCTGTGTTTTGTGGGAGCGACTCGTCTGTGCCCTCTGGTTTCATCTGAAAATACCTGTGCGCCATCTTTATGCAAAGCACACTGTTGAAGCAGCCACTTATCATTAAGTGGCTGGCGTTGTTATACATTAAGGTTTCATGTTATCAGTTAATATATGCATTATTAATCCAGACGAGGTACAGCACTGTGTCTGCATGCATACATATTAGAAAGCAGAGATATTAATTCCCAACCACGCCTACAACTCTTCATCAGGGGGAAGTGAAGTTAACATGACAATGTTGTCAGTATACAGTGTGTGAAAACTTTTGTTAATGACACCTTGTTCACTGGGAATGTCGATGTATTTTAAACCTGGCTCACCCTGAATTGAAACAAAGCAGATCCTCACATGTAGAAATGAGCAGATGTATTTCAAGTTTGCAATCAGCATGTATAAATGACACATTTCACACTATGTCATGAAAACTTTAATTCCAAATTGTTGCCAAAATTCTGAAAATGTGATAATACACGTTTTTCTATATGTAGTGCAGGTGGCTGATCGGTGATGGAGATACTGGACAATATGGACAAAAACAACACATGCAATAGCAGTGGCAAATGCATCAACAGGTCTGCTGTGACATGGGGGAAAAAAATCCACAAGAGTATTAAAAGAAAAACAATTCTTCTTTTTAATAAAATGTGTTATTGATTGTGGAATTTTTTGTGATATGTGTACTTATTACCAAACTATTGTACAGCAAAATCCCTATATGATTTTATCTATGAACTGCAAAATATGTGTGACAGACATCTTTGCCGTCACTGTGGGTTCTATCGGCTGAACGCACCACGCTTCACCAAAATACGATGTTCCAATTTGTTTATTCCACACAAACGATCACTTTTAACTCTGGTGCTCTCCTGCCAGGCATTTGAGCACATGCGACACAACCTGTCCGCAGCCAGCTGACCAGCCTTCCTTTCCATGTCCCTCGGAGTGAGAGAGCTGGTGTCTTGCTGCTTGGGTTTTTAAGGGAAGAGAGGGACAATCAGTCATTGATTTCAGCTGGGGCTAATTAAGCCTCTTCCAGGCACCTTTCCCTGAACCACTCCCCCAATCAGTCCCTCCTGCAGCTGAGCCAAACCACGCCCCGCCACCACGATACGGTTTGTCTTGTGAAGTCCATCTTAAAATCAGTGTATGACTTTAGGGTACCAGTTTACGTTGGTCCTTTGGTGTGAATATATTGGTTTAGAGATGCTCCGTTGGGAAATGTTCCCAGCATCCTACTGGGAAAAGACCTTGGGTTAATTTTGAAACTATTTGGGGAGCTTTTAACAAATCAGCAGTACAGCTGCACCACCGCAGCTACATTTAGAAAAAAGTGCTCGACTTCAGCGTCATCTCACTGACCCACTAACACTGGTCGCTGATTGGTCCGCCCTTTAGAGTGTCAGAGCAAACGTTAATGCGAAGAGGGTTTCCAGACTGGAATGAAAGAAGAAAACTGAAGCTGAGAGCAACAGTCTGTGAACACCATGCGACTTCGGTCCTGCCATCAGGAAATGAGCTGAAAAAGATGGAGGTTTAACAGACTATCAGGTTGTGTTTTGCTCCAACAGTTGTATTAACTTTATCTTTGCAATATGAAGAACAGGTGCCACAAAAAAAAAAAAAATGTCACGATAATTTATATTTATTGACTTAGTTCAAAGTATTACAGAGCAATGATGGGAAGGTTCACCTCGTCTCCCTACTGAAAAGTAGACTTCTGGCATAATGAAGATTAATGACCATACTGACTGATCGGTGTAGAGTTAATATTACAGCGAGCAGAGCTTTTGAAGATGAAATGTCTTTGCGACTGAGCCAAACGTCTGAGCCTGTTCTCATCCCGCTCAATGTTGTCTTTATTATCTGTCTCTGATTTGTATGTCCATGTTCCTAACAAAATCCTACATTTCTGAGGTATTGCCCATCAGTATAGATGATGATTATGTTCACTTCCCTAATACAAAAGTGTAGATGCACTCTAATGTCATCTCTTCTCACAAGAAACATGAATTTGTTTTAATAGTATAGTATAGTATAGTATAGTATATATTACATTACATTACATTTCATTTAGCTGACGCTTTTATCCAAAGCGACTTACAATAAGTGCATTCAACCATGAGGGTACAAAACCCAGAACAACAAGAATCAAGAAAATACAATTTCTTCAAGAAAGCCAAACTACAAAGTGCTAAAAGTAAGTGCCATTTTAAGCGCTACTAAAGTTCTACCTATTCAAGGTAAAGTTGGAAGAGGTGTGTTTTTAGTTTGCGGTGGAAGATGTACAGACTTTCTGCTGTCCTGATGTCGGTGGGGAGCTCATTCCACCATTTAGGAGCCAGGACAGCAAACAGTCTTGATTTTGTAGAGTGTTTATCTCAGTGAGGAGCAACAAGCCGATTGGTAGAAGCAGAGCGGAGGGAGCAGGCTGGGATGTAAGGTTGGACCATGTCCTGGATGTAGACTGGACCCGATCTGTTCGCAGCGCAGTACGCAAGTACCAATGTTTTGAAACGGATGCAGGCAGCTACTGGTAACCAGTGAAGGGAGCCGAGGAGCGGAGTAGTGGGAGTGAATTTAGGAGGTTAAAGACCAGTCGAGCTGCGGCATTCTGGATGAGCTGCAGAGGTCGGATGGCACTAACAGGTAGACCTGCCAGGAGGGAGTTACAGTAGTCCAGACGTGAGATGACCAGAACCTGGACTAGAACCTGGACTAGAACCTGGACTAGAACCTGGACCAGAACCTGGACTAGAACCTGCGCCGCCTTCTGAGTGAGAAAAGGACGTATTCTCCTGATGTTGTGCAGCATGTATCTGCAGGAACGTGTTGTTGCAGTGATGCTGGCAGTAAGAAAGAGTTGACTGTTGAGTGTCACGCCAAGGTTCCTAGCAGTCAGGGTCGGGGATAACACAGAGTTGTCCAAGGTAATAGTCGACCCACCAGGTTGAGGGTGGGAGAGTCTTTCCCTGGAAGGAAGAGCAGTTCCTTCTTGTCGAGGTTGATTTTCAGGTGGTGTGACGACATCCACTGAGAGATGTCAGTCAGACAGGCAGAGATTCGTGCTGCTACCTGTGTTTCAGATCGGGGAAAAGAGAGGATGACTTGGGTGTCATCAGCATATCTGTGGCAGGAAAAGCCATGCGAGTGAACGACAGAGTCGAGAGAGTTGGTGTACAGAGAGAAGAGGAGGGGACCCGGGATGGAGCCTTGAGGGACACCAGTAGTGAGAGGACAAGGTTCAGACACAGATCCTCTCCAAGTTACCCGGTAGGTGAGGTCGTTGAGGTAGGATGAGAACAGGGAGAGAGCAGAGCCTGAGACACCGAGGTCCTGAAGGGAGGAAATAAGGATCTGGTGGTTCACTGTGTCAAATGCAGCAGAAGGGTCAAGAAGGATCAGGACAGAGGACAGAGAGGCTGCTCTAGCAGTGTGAAGGAGGGCCGTCTCTATTGAGTGGCCTGCCTTGAAACCAGACTGGTGGTCAAGAAGGTTATTATGGTGAAGATAGGAGGAGAGTTGATTGAAGATAGCTCATTTGAGAGTTTTGGAAAGAAAGGGAAGAAGAGAGACGGGTCTGTAGTTGTTTACTTCAGACGGGTTGAGGGGGGTTTCTTCAGGAGAGGGTTCACTCTCTCCTTCAGAGAGTTCAGGAAACAGCCAGTTGACAGGGAGGTGTTGATGAGATGGGTGAGAAAAGGAAGAAGGTCAGGAGCAATAGACTGGAGAATATGAGATGGGATGGGGTCAAGGGGGCAGGTGGTTGGGGGGGTGGAGGTTACCAAGGTGAGAATTTAATTGGGAGACAGGGGGGGGTGAAAGAGAAAAGTGAAGGGGATGAAGATGATGGAAATGTAGTTACAGAAGCTGGGTTTGAAAATGAGGAGCGTATGCCATCAATCTTTTTAGTAAAGTAGCTGACAAAGTGGCTTGGTAGAAGGGAGGAGGGAGGGTAGGGGGAGGGGGTCAAGGAGGTTGGAAAAGATGGAGAAGAGCTTTTTGGGATTGGAAAATGAGGACTCAATTGTGGTTAGGTAGAAGGAGCTTTTGGCTGCAGAAATAGAGGCAGGGAAAGAGGAGAGGAGAGATTGATAGGTGAGCAGGTCGTCAGGATGGTTAGATTTTCTCCATTTCCTTTCTGCCGCTCTCATGGTGGCTCTCTCGGCACGCACCGAGTCAGACAACCACGGAGCTGGGGAGGACTTACGGGCCTGTCGTAACGTTAAGAGGACAGAGAGAATCAAGAGAGGAAGACAGAGTAGAAAGGAGAGTGTCTGTGGCAGAGTTAGGATGCATGAGTGAGAAAGAGTCAGTTGAAGAGGGGGCAGATAAAACAGAGGAGGCCAGAGAGGACGGAGAGAGGGAGTGAATGTTGCGATGGACAGGATCAGAGTCTGTTGGTGTGGTCGGGTTGTCAGTTTGAGAGAGTGGGAGAGAGTAAGTGATAAAGAAGTGGTCAGAGACATGAAGTGGAGTTACAGTGAGGTTAGATGTGGAGCAGTTTCTGGTGAAAATATAGTCCAGGTGGTTACCGGCTTTGTGAGTAGGAGGGGAAGGACTGAGTGAGAGAGCAAAGAAAGACAGTAAGAGCAAAAGGTCAGATGAATTCTCTGTCTGGATGTTAAAGTCACCCAGAAGGACAAGTGGAGGGCCATTTTCTGGGACGTTTGACAGGAGGACGTCTAATTCGTCCAAGAAATCTCCCAAAGGACCTGGAGGACGGTAGAGAACAACAATGTTTATGTTTGTACCGGATGAGTACGAACTGTCACAGCATGAAACTCAAAAGACAGTGAGGTAGGAAGTGGAAGTGGGTAAAGAGAAAAACTCCATTTGGGGGAGATGAGTAAACCTGTACCACCACCACCCCTACCAGTGGGTCTGGGGGTGTGGCTGAAGGAGAAGGCAGAGGAGAGAGCAGCAGGGGTGGATGTGTTGTCCGGTGTGATCCAGGTCTCAGTGAGAGCAAGGAAGTCAAGCGATTGCTGGATATCAAAGCCAGAGATGAAGTCTGTCTTGCGGGTAGCTGACTGGCAGTTCCAGAGTCCTCCTGTGACGAGGTGTTGTGTGTGTGTGGAACGGGTGGGACAGATAAGAGAGGAAAGGTTACGGTAGATATTCTAAAAAAAAACCTGCCCATTTTACAAATTTTTTGCACAAACTATTGAATTTAAGCTGTTGTGATACAAAATGTGTGTGAAGAGTATCAATTTGTTATTGTTCACATAAAATAAGCTTATTCAGCTGCTTTGGTTACAGCTCACCTGTGTGAATTTTTTTTTGACTAAACATGAGTAACTCTCGGTGGAAAAAAGGTTGAAGACCCCTGCATAGAATCCTAATTTTCAGGTAAATGTAGTTTCAACCACTTTCTCGATGCCACTGAGGTTTTGAGTGCACCATCCATAACAGTGTCTCTGCTCACAGCTGCTGTACCACATGACCATAAAATAAGAAAGATGCTTAATTGTTTATTGTGGTGGAGCATTTGAAGGCTAAGTGTAAAGTATCTTGAAACAAATGGATGCTGGTGGCTGTCTGGGAAATTGGAAATCAATTAAAAAATGTATGGTATGCATTGGAATACTTTTTCCAATAAGTATGATTTGCAGCTTGATTAAGTGCTAATGGGTTTAACAGGAAACCACAGATCCACAGTATGTCATATTATAAGCAGTTAAATGCAGCATAAAACTTCGACCTAATTGGAAAAACTGCATAAAAACAAATGTGTAAAAGCAATCAGAATCAAACCTCTAATGCGGGAAACATGTCACAGTGAACATAAACTTGTTTGACAGAATGGCTGTCAATAGATCATCCATGTTTGTTATCACGTGTCACAGCTTACAAGCAATTCCAAAAGTCTATAAATAGTATTTGATCTTTTGAAGTATTACATGCAGACTTCTCTGTTGTAGCCTGAACAGGGCGGCATCCCTGTAGTAGTCAGTAATCCCTCCCAAGATTCCTGAGCAGAGTCCTCAACGTTACAGCAGCGACAAGCTTCAGATGATATGTGGCATCATAGAGACAGAGAGGACAGGTTGTAGAGACGACAGAAGAGAGGAGAGGGGAGGAGAAGAGGAGGTGTCCAACAGTACGGAGAAGCTAAAACCCCCAAGGGGAGGTTTGTGTCAGCCACATGCTCCGGCTGGTCCTCACTGAGCCCGGCCTTTTGTTATGCTGATTTACTCTGCCTTTTGTCCAAGACACAGATGGAGCATGTGTGTGTGTGTGTGTGTGTGTGTGTGTGTGTGTGTGTGTGTGTGTGTGTGTGTGTGTGTGTGTGTGTGTGTGTGTGTGTGTGTGTGTGTGTGTGTGTGTGTGTGTGTGTGTGTGTGTGTGTGTGTCTGTGTGAGGAAAGAGAAGAAAGAAAGACAGACTCACATAGTTTAAAACAGACTGTATTTAAAGACATACTATGATCACATATTTAAAAGACAGAGAAAAAAAATAGGAACTATAGCCCTGTACAAGGATTTCTCAATACATACAAATGTTATTCATAAGATTGTGCAAGAAAGTTGTTCATGGACTCTAAAAGCATCAAGACAAATCAGATTGTGTCTATTATCTGATTTTTATAAGATGGACATGAAGATAGAATGTGAAGAAAGAAAAGCCAAAATTAAAGAAAAATCATTTATTGAGAACACCAGAAAAAAACAAAACTTTACTTAATCAGTTAGCAAAAAGGTTGCTGATTAACTTTCAGTTGATCAATTAATTGATGAATTGCCTAATTGTTGTATCTCTTTTATTTACAGAAAGAAAGCAATGATGAATGAAAGGAATTACTAAAGTCGCGATGGGATGAAGAAAGAAAGAAGAGGAGGAGGAAGGAAGGAAGGAAGGAAGGAAGGAAGGAAGGCAGAAACAAAGACACATAGTAGAAAAAGGGAGCGGGAGAGAGGGAAAGTGATGCTGGCACATGTCAGGATGAGAAGTGAACCTAATCAAGGGTATAGTAGAGTGAGGCGAGGGGGACAGGGAGAGAGTGGATGACCGAGGGTGGCCCTCCTTTCAGCGTCCAGCCCCCCTCCCCCTCCCCCCCGCGATATTGACGTCACAGGCAGAGAGACACAAAACAAGCCGCTCTCAGCTGAGCACCTCACTCGGTTTTCTCAGTCACACACACTCTCCCGCTCACACACACGCCTGCCCTCAGACACACGCCGCAACACTTGCCTCGACACCCGCTCAGCGAGTGGGCGCTCCATCATCTCCTCACCAAAACACTGCACTCTAAAGCCAGAAGACAGCCACTCCGGTCCCTCACTCCCAACGACTGAAAACATCCTCCAGCTATTGTGAAGGAATGCCTAATTTTGTGTGAAGCTGCCGACTGGGGGGAAAAAAAAAAAAAAAAAAAAAATAGGAGCGCTGCGACTCCCAACCCCGACCCGGACCCCATCCCAAAGAGCAGCAGATGTGACAGAAGAGGAGAGGCGGAGAGGGAAACCAAATCTTCCCCACCCCTCCTCATCTGGGAGAACAATACCCCGGCTCCAGTTGGAGAGGGTCGGCTTTTGTTCCTCTCCCCACGCTCCCGCTTCAGAGTGAAGAGCAGACAGACGCGCTGACACATTGACCCGCTGCTGCGAGAGGAGACGGTGCAAAGCAGCCGCTGCACTCTGCTCACTTTGATTCAGTACTTGGACAGTTCCTGAGCGACAACCGGCGGGAGTGTGTGTCTTCATGACCGCGTAGAGAGTCTGTCTGGCGAGGGACTGAAAGCTCATTTGGTTTTGGAGACCCCCAAGCACCACAAATGCAGCCGCCGTGTTCGCTCCAGCTCGGCCCCTGTGGCCCCTCTCCAACCCTGGGATCACAGCAGGGCAGCACCACCTCCAGCCTCCAGCAGCTGGGGGAGAAGCAGCTCTTTGAGAAGTTTTGGAAGGGGACTTTCAAGGCTGTGGCCACCCCGAGACCAGGGAGCGTCATTGTGGCTAGCATCACCGCCCGCAGGAGAGTCGCTGAGTGAGTTCTCTACTTTTTCTTCTCAGTTTGAAACATATGTCACCCGATGGTGTCAGTGAAGCTTCTGTTTCTAAGAAAGAAAGAAAAACCTCAGTCAGCAACTGGTTGTGGAGACATTGCTTATATAGTTGCAACATTTTTCTGATGTACTGATCCCAGGAGCAACAAAATGTGTCTTGGTATCATATAGATGTCATTGTTGTGTACTGATGACATGAGCATACATGAGCATGTGTGTTGATGTGAAAATGACCAGATTTATTTCAAATCTCTACACTTTGTAACGTATTTAATTCTCATTCATCAGTTTTCTTAGCATTGGCCAATCCGGGTCTTACCAACAACAACAGACATTTTTTTTTCTTTATTTAATTTTCTAAATTTGTTCTTGTTTTTTTTTTTTTTGTTTGCCTCTGCCAGTTTAATCATTTCGCAATAAAAGCACGTTGACACAATTTTTGGTAATTTAACGGAAAGACATCTAGTTTTCGAGGGTGAATTTACCTGTGGGGATGTAATAAGAACCCGTGTGTTTGAAATATAGTCAGCTAAACACAGCACTTATATGCAATCTAGACTTTTCACCAGATTTCAGCCCAGTTTTGACCTTAATGAAACAGACATGACTTCAACCGCAGATCTGCATACTGTGATTCAGAATGAGATTAAAAACTCAAAAATGTATTTTGTATTGATTTTTCACCAAGCACACAGGGCATCATCTTTCTTTGCTTATATATTCAGCCACATGTGACACACAGCCAGACACAGCTGGCCTGAGGACTGTGATCTTCAGTTATTTGTCCCCTTTAAAGGTCATGTGACAGCGTCTTCGTGCCACTAATGTCAGACTCGTCCCTTCCTCCCCCTGTGACATGGCGTTCTGCCAGTGTGTGTGTTGAAGGAGCAACACGTCATGTGTTTGCCCCCCCCCCCCACACACACTTCCCTCCCTCCGACCAAAGGTTAGGTGGAGCACTTACAGCCTCTGAGGGGAGGATGAATGTGCCCTTTTCCTTCTCATCCCTCTTCCTATGTTTTTGGCCCGTCTTTGCGCCTGTCTGCACTGCCAACCATCATCTGCTGCCTTTGACAGCTTTATTCAATCCATCAGGCACTCTTCTGCCTGCTTTGCCTTCTTTCTCACACACTACTCTATCAGTGGCAAGAACCTGTAAATGCAACGCCATATATAAATATAATTAATGTAACAATTACAGAATCACACTTATTAAGACACATATGCACGCTTACTTATCTACAGCTTGCTTGGGTGACCTGTGAATGGTTTTGACACCCACTATCAACTTTCTCTTATGTGAAATTAGCTATGTTAATGAGGATTAGAATGGGTCATTTCATCCTACATCAGCACAGGCGGTGGGGAGACACGGTGAACCAAATAATGTGTCTTTAATGGCTTCTATTACAGCAGGACCATAATACCGCACATGGCCGGGTTATAAAGGATTTTATTAGTTTGTAGGATACGATCAAGAGATGTTTTATTGTAAGAATATGACCAAATGTGCATTTGTTCCATTGTGGCTGAATTCTGCAATCTAACCAGATAACTGCACCCTCAATTTGTACGTCCGGTACAGATGGCAGATTCAAGTCTATTTGAGGCAAACTGGCAAAAAAATGAATTGTGAAACAATGTAAAAGGGCCCACAACAAAATTGAAATGTAATGTGGCTCACTGCCACGAACTGAGCAGCCTTTTGGAAATAGCCGGAGACTCTGGAGCGGGGCCCAGCTGTCTCTTCAACTTTAGCCTCTCTGGGAAGGAAGCTCTCCTCAAGTAGCTTTGCCCCTCCACGGGCTCCGTCCGGGTGACAGTGACGATGATGGCAGCATGGCAGGGGCAGGCGAGAGCGAACGTCCCCAGAGAGAAGACATAATGTTGCTAATTCGCCCGGGTCTGTTTGTGAAGAACAGCAGCAAGCGTCCCCACGGCCCAGTGTTTGCCTAACGCCCTGCCTTCGTGGATAATAACGGGGAGGGAGAAATACAGGGGGACTTTTGGGTGATACAGATTGTAAATAATGAGTAAACCACAATAAACAAACAGAGCACCCAGAGAATAAGGATGCAGGAGGAGGCTCGGGCATCCTGCCTCCCTCCCTGTTGATTCTGCCCGAGCAGAGTGTGGCTGGGGAATGCTTAGACCATCAGAATGCAGCGCCTCAGGCTTGCTCCTCTGCCTCGTTCTCTCCAAGAGGAAACATTATTATTCACCGTGGATAACTGAGGGCTGATGAACAATTGCAGGGAAAGCGAGAGGGCATTATGTACAACAAGAAGAGATGGGAAGAAGAAGAGGAGACAGAGGGAGAGCCACGGGGAGATGTTTCATGTTCATTCAGCACGAGGCTTTTTTTGTCTGTTTGTCTTTCCTTTCCTCGCTCCTTCTTCTTCTCTCTCCGTCCCTTTTACTCCTGAAATAAAAATGCTGGAGGGGCCGATGGCCACAGAGGAGTAATTAGAGTTCATTGTTGTCCCTCTGTCCTCGCTGTCTCCTCCTCTTCAGGCCAGTCACACAGAGGGAGGGAGGAGTTCACTGGCTGTGCAGGGTGGGGTTTCGCTCCAAACCATTATGACCCTGCAAGCTGTTTTGTTCATGGGGGGCTCCTTATTAAGTATGCAGCCTGGCTAACTTCAGGTTGTGCCATGTATGAATGTCTGTATGCGTGAGTGAGTGAGTGTGTGTGTGTGTGTGTGTGTGTGTGTGTGTGTGTGTGTGTGTGTGTGTGTGTGTGTGTGTGTGTGTGTGTGTGTGTGTGTGTGTGTGTGTGTGTGTGTGTGTGTGTGTGTGTGTGTGTGTGTGTGTGTGTGTGTGTGAATGTGTGAGTGTGTGTGCATTCATGTGCATCTGTAGTGCCGATGTTTTCCAGCAATTGCGAAGGTTTGAAATGAGGGTGCAAGCTTGTATGTGTGTGTGTGTGTGTGTGTGTGTGTGTGTGTGTGTGTGTGTGTGTGTGTGTGTGTGTGTGTGTGTGTGTGTGTGTGTGTGTGTGTGTGTGTGTGGCTGCTGTGTTAGTGGGGTCTTGTCCAACTCTGGCAGATGGCAAACTTGAGAGTGCAAAGGAAGGGGGGTCGGGGGACGTACGCGGGTCTGTGTGTCTTGTCTGTGTGTGTGTGTGTGTGTGTGTGTGTGTGTGTGTGTGTGTGTGTGTGTGTGTGTGTGTGTGTGTGTGTGTGTGTGTGTGTGTGTGTGTGTGTGTGTGTTTCAGGCCTCTTACCTCAGCAGATGCTGGTTTAACTAGGAAGAGAGGGAAAGGGTTTGGAGGGGCTTGTACACTGACAGCACCGGTGGGAATATACAGCAGGGCGGCCAAAATAACAGCAACACCTTTGAATAGAATGTAATACAATTCAGCTGCAGCTAAAACAAACAATTAAATGCTAATCTGAGTGACAGAAAGAAAACAAATCAGTAACAGATTCTCAGCTTATCAGAAGATTTTGTCTTTTTTTGGTCATAGATTAAATATCTAAAAAATGACATGATAAAATGGTAAATTCTATCAGTTATGATAAAACTTAATTTGCCAAGATGTAGGAATACACAAATGTCACTATAATGAAATCTGACCAGGCAAGGAGAAGTCTGACAGGATGTAGTCATCCCAGATAATCAGAGCCACGTGATTTCAGAGTAAAACTGGAGGTGAGTGCACCTGAACTGTCAGTAATGGTGTTGCAAAGCAGTTGGAGGTCGTGGTTCCAGGTTTAAAAGTCCCATTATTATTTTCTATTGACAGTCACGTGACTCACAGCTCTCTTGATTGAATCATTACTATGAAGAACAATTATTGTTTGAAAAACAATTTGGTTTTGATTAAAATTCAAAGGTAAAACCTTGAGAACATAAAAACCAAAGACAAGAAGTTAGCTGAATCAAATCTTAAAATGATTTTACATGTTCTGTTACAGTTAGTCTGGTATTACCAGAGCCAAATCCACTGTGTTAATATCTGGGTCTGATCATGCTCCATGAAAGATTGTTTCCAGTCGTTGCATCCTAATATACATACATGCTATTGGAGCAGCCATTAACTGACTAACTTGTGCACCAAAATCTACCACCAACGCCATTGTTGGAACTACTTCAACGTTGTCGTACTTGGCTGCACCCACTGGTGTCTGATTGGTGTGCTCTTCAGAGTGGCCGAGCAAACCTTCATGCGAACAGGGTTTCCAGACTATAATCACAGCCAAGACTGAAGCTGTGAGCTCAGTCGGGTCAAGACAGGATCGCTAACAGTGGGCGGAAGCTAAAAATTACAGTGTTGTGAAAACTAAAATTCATTTACTTTTCAATTTTAAGTTAACTTTGGATGAATTCAGCATCTATGGTGCTGCATTCTTTTTCATTTTTTTTTTTTTTATCTAGTCCAATACCGATGTCAGGGTTTTGAAAAATATTTATTGTAATATCTCAGCCTACGGATTTTCTTTTAAGAAGAGCTGTGCAGTACATATTGAGTGGTTCTTGTCAGTGCTCTTTGGTGTTATTGTAAATCTGACTAACATTGATACCGCTATATCTGCAATAAGCCTGACATATTCACTCCCTCACACAAGTGAAGGTTGTAGTTCTGTTGTTTGTGATTAATTGACAGTTATCTTTGTTTTCTCTTCAAAGCTGGTTTGACTGTTGTGGGGTTTTGTTTAAAGTTTGTATGGTTGTCTGACCGCTCATGTTTTGTACCCCATCATAGGTTTTTTTATGGATGTTTTTGTGTCGACCCCGTAGTGAACAAAATGTCCTGGGATTAAATCGCCAGCCACCGCTGCCTCTAAAGAGCGCTGGAACACACAGCTTCCACACATATAAGCAAATACAGACATAATAATGTACTGAGGTTAGGACTGAATGAATCCAGGATAAACAGAAGAGCCTCAAAAACATGAAGGAGCAGGAGTCGGATCTCCCCCTCGGACAGAGCTGCTCTCTCCTTCTCCTCTCTCTCTGTGAGGATGACAAACAGGATTTAGTGACGGACGCGGGGTTTGTCTGCCGTTGTACATCTCTGTCTTCCCTCTTCATCGCTGAGTATCTCTATACCCGACTTGTCTCTCTCCTCTCACATCAGTATCTGTCCCCATGCCTCTCCCAGTATCTCTTCAGCGAGCGTTAACTCGCCCTCTCTGTGTCTGTGTCATATTACTCAGAGCACGCAGGATGCGGCTGCTGAAGCATGCTGACAAGAGAGCAGGAGATGATACCAACTCCCCAGGCAGGAATCGGACTTATCACCAAAATTGATTCATATTTGATATCGATTGCCAAATCCATTTGAATTAAACTGTGACTCAACACTCGATGCACTGTTCCGGTGTGTCGTACAGCTGAGCGCATTTTGTATGTCATGGGAAGAGGAGCTATAGCAGAAATAATAATTGGTGGACTGGATTCCTATTTGATTATTATATCCGCATGGCTAATCCATTTGAACCAAGTGACCTCATACACCATCATAGAATTTAGCTGTGCATTACGGGACATTTAAGGAAACCCGCATGAATATGTGAACTTCAGAATATTTAAGTTTATTTATATAGAATTTATGGAAACAAGAGACGATTGGAAAAAAGATAACGTGAAAAGCACATGAGATAAATATGTCAGAAAAGTGAGGCATGGGAAGTTTAATCAGTTCACACATACAAACATACATGATGCTAACTGTTGACCAGTGTGAAACCATTAA
Source organism: Brachyistius frenatus (assembly GCF_029030835.1). NCBI lineage: Eukaryota > Metazoa > Chordata > Actinopteri > Embiotocidae > Brachyistius > Brachyistius frenatus. The sequence continues at coordinate 595,043 of NW_027210755.1, forward strand.
AAGGGATTACTATAATATATATATATATATATTATTTGTTTGTAGAAAGCTGCCACATTATGTACAATTTAAATCTGTGAATTCTTTTTTGATTTATGGTGAGGACATCACAGTAATTTAACTGTAGCAATAAATATAAGCATATTTGATGGTCTCCGTGAAATGGACTAATTTTGCTCAAATTTGTTGTGAAAAACAACATTGTAATTACAGCTAAAATGCATTTCTAAAGACTGGAAATAACACATCGAGATGTTTGTGAGCCTCAGTGTTGTTGGCAAAAGGAGTGTGTTAAAGTAGCTTAGATATACAAGACTGCTAATTTGTTGTTTGGCGGAAGACCTCATAAGCAAACATGCTTTTCAATAGTTTAGGGACAGTTGTTAGACATCAGGCATTCTTGAGTCTGCCCAATGGGATTTTGAAAGAGCTTCATGAATACTAAAACGTGTTGAACTTCCCCAATTTCCAAAGCAACACTGAGCCGTTTAGTTATCATAAACAGAATTTTATCAAAACCTCTCATATGATTAAAGGAACTGGTAGAGTGATTTATTTGCAAAGAAATGATTCTCTATTTAACAGAGGTCATCAACATGTCAAACATCTAATAGTAGATAACTAACAGACTTCATCAGAGTTGGTGCAGTAAATTCCTGCTCCGTGTCTTTGTCTCCATCGCTGAGAAGAATGAACCAAGAAAATGAAAAATGTTTCCTGTTTTCAGAGAGAAAGTACAAAACTCTTTTAGTTAGTCGCGGCAGGGATGTGGGTTTCTTTGGGTGAACCGCAACTGGATCTTTTCTGGGAAAATAATAACCTGCTGTGGATTGTGCTGCACTAGTAGAGTGATTATTGCAGAAAATTTGCTGTAAGGAGAACCTTTTTTAGGGCCATTAAAAGTGAAGGTAAACAGCAGCCACTGTGGGTGACAGTAAATGCTAAATCTTACTGTAACAGTAGCAAAAGTAAGGAAAGAGCCATGAAGTCAGTGAGCTGATTCAGTAATGTATATTATAAAGCAGTAACAGAAACTTCAAAGTGCTATGATTGAAATATATCACCGGGGGGAGTTTGAATGTGTTATTGATTAATGTCAATAACTCAACATTTGCTTCATAAGGTGATATTTCTGGCTTTTAAATCTCACTTTGACATTTCCAAATTTCATTCTCATCTCTGCATCTCAAAGACGCAGGCTAGCACCGACAGAAATGAGTTGAGCTTTAACGACGCACCTATTGATCCTGGCAGACGACGTGTGCGGCACTCGTGTGCTAACTTGTGATGGATGCATGACGGGTGTAATGGCTGTGCCTGAAAGCGGCGAGTCAGTATGAAAGGAGATCTCCAAAGACTCTTTGATATTTGAATTCAGCCAATCTCTTCTCTTTTGCTTTGTACTCACACACACACACTTCATGAAGTGATGTACGGCTGTGTGTTGGTTTTGGTTTTTTAAATCAGGGGATTGAGCTGCTGTGAAACCTTGTGGGCAGTGTGTAGACACTCACTCACACACACACACACACTCACTAACACGCACACGCACACGTACGCGTTATTATTCCAGTGTACATTGTATGAGTGCGTCGAAATCCCTGAAGGCGTCAACATGCTAGCAATGAAGAGGAACATGCGTAAATAGAATCAGCATACGAGTTTTGTATTGTTTATTGTTTTACTCTCCAAGCCTGGCGGGCAAAATGAAGATGCTGTAAGGAGGTGGGTGTCACACATATAGAAATGATATAAACTCAGAGTCACAGTAAGACTAACAATGGCTCAGTGAAATAGCGATGGAAATAGTTAATCATGTCCTCGTCTTAAAAACGTCAGAGTAGCTCTATTTCGTCATGGCAACGACTGTGTTTTTTTTGGTTTTTTTTAGATTAAGGCATTATACTTGAAGACAAAACACATATATAGGAACACCCACATGGAGACTCTGGGGGTGGGTGGGGGGTGGGGTGGGGTGGGGGAGGGGTTCAACATGATAATTCCTCCAGTGCTGAAGATGAGCATTTTTGAAGATGAAAGCAAAGAGCTGAGTGTTAACCCTTTCCTTTAAACATCAGCTCAAAGCTGCTGTGAAATTCCCTCTCCAGGGATCACAGTGTGGTCCACCTCTGAGAGGAAAATGACACATGCAGCCTTATTCCTGCAGCTGCTGGCTATCGTGAGGTCTCATAACCTAAGTAGCACTTATGTAATGTAACATGTAGTCCAGAAATGTTTTTCTAGTTTCAGGAGGAATATAACTTGATTAAAAATCATCAGGTGTCATGGCAATCTGACAAGTCTGGCTTGTTTATAAGAAGCTTGTTGGCAAAATGCCAGACATCCACTGGTGCATCAGTGATCATTTATATGTAATATGAACTGTATTTCACTTTACTTACACAAGTATTCATGTTATGAGTCTTATTCTGGTTGATATTCAGTATGCTTCCTGGAACCTGCTTGTTCATAAGAGGCTCCATGATAACATTATCTACATATATGATCTAAGCAGGTGGATGTTTCATTTATGTACTAATGTGCAGGTGTTACCAGTGTCAGACTTTGCCTCCAGGATATCATTATCATGTTTTTTAAATCAAATATTTATTTTCCCTGTTCTGTTGTTTGTAATAGAACTGACAGTGCATACAATGCATACAATTACACTTTATATACTGCAGATATAAACTTCAGGTGTCAGTCATTAAGAAAAGTAAAAGCAGTTTAGAACAAAATAGATTTGCTAAAAGTAAATCTATTGACTGTGAAAAAGAGCCCCTTACAGTTCACCGTCATGTAAATTTATTGGGCACAGAAATACACTTTGATTTTTTAACACTTCATTAAGGGATTTTTGATCATTCTTAATTTTACAGTGACTACATATTTACCTCATTTTGCGGAGACAAAACACATCTCAATTTTAACAATGCATCATATTGTATAAGATCATTGTGTATTTTCATGTAAAATGTTTACTCAAAGTAAATGTCTTGTAAAGTTTGAATTCAGTGGGGTAAAAAGTAGAAAAATACAGTTGAAGATGCAGTGAAACACAGAAAGTACTTGAAGGATGACGGCTTTTCAATTGTACCAAATGTCAAACATCTATATTCCTGCTCTGAGCACTGACATGTATGCAAAGATGTAGATGCTCAATCAGAATCAGTAAAACATACGGCAAGGATGTAATCTATCACGGTGTAAAGACACATTTTCTGCTCCAATGGTGGAGGCGGAGAACTGATTTTGTTTTTATGCTTGAAATAGTTTAATTTCATAATGATAACAGGAAAAAAATTAAAAAAAACTTTAGCGCCATTTGAAAGTTAATGTCTCATTCATTTGAATTTGAAGTGTTTGTGAGCACAAATCCAGACTCAGCTCGAACAATATGGATCTACTCTGCACCTGCTGCACTTAGTTTATGTTAAACTCGAGTGCACTGACATTTTAAAGGACTCATGGCATTTAAGTCCATTAACACGGTAAATTGTGTTGCTTGTTCGCAAGATGTGTGAGTATGTTTTTGTCATTTTGTCAGTTTGCTGAGTTCCGACTCTGCAAGAATAAATACAACAGACTGAGACATAAAGGCAGAGAATCATAATCAATGCATTAAAATCTCTGAAATGTAACGTTAGGACAGGATGCCTTTTTGTATGTCTTTGGTTCATACAGACTCTGGATGTCTGTTTTTATTTTTTATTTTTTTAAGAAACTGTCAAAAACTGTTAACTTTAGTCTTTCAAATCTCATTAAGGGTTTCTTATCTTTATGAGCCACGTCCCGATTGTATTGTGGCCACTTGACTTTATTTGAGGTTGTAACACATACAGACAGATGTTGCCTTAAATACCTCAATGTACTTTTCAGCTTTGTTTCTTTTGGCGGCAGCATTGTCTGACCTTGTGCAAAAAGAAGATATTGTGTAGTTTTTTTTACATTTAAGAACCGGTACACAACAAGGTCAAAGCTGACATGACCGAATAAGCAAAAAAGGACACAGACTTTGTTTCTTACATTTTGTAAAAAATATATACAGCGTTATGTGAAAGTAACATGCTTTGGATACTTAGGAATGTAGCAGCTTTATGTAATTTACTTTTTAGGTAAAGAGAGACAGAGAAATGAAAAGGAGAAATAGTTATTATTTTCAATAAAGAAGTGGGATGGAAATCAATATAACAGCAGTGCAAAGGATGGCTATAATAACTGTGGGCAAAAAAGAAGGAAGGACATAGGACAGAATGAAAGAAGGAAGGAAATAATGAAATAAAAAGGGAGTTTCTGTGAGTGACATTTTGAGATTGTCCATTTCAGGATTCCGGAGCAACCAAGGTTATTACATTTTACTGAATATCACATTCCATCCCATGAATAGAAAATCCTTGCTTGAGTCTTGGCCAAAGGGAATTGAATTATATGTAGGCACATAATGTACAGCATTGAATAAACTCACAATGGACGACGAGAGGGAAGGTGAAAGTCTTCTTCTTCCTCTGCTGGCTCTACATGAAATGGACAGTAGTAAATCTTTCAGACAGTAAGAGATGACCTGTTCTTTTAAACGATTCATTACCATGGAGTGTTGTACTGAGAGAGGGACGGCTCGCTCATTATGACCTATTAGATCTTCACGAACCGGAGATTTTCCTGGACAAGAAAAAAGTATGATCCAACTTTCAACTTTAACTGCTATTTATTTCTGCCTGCAGCAAAGAGGCACCACAACCAGGAGAAATAAAAACAGATGCAAATTGTAAGTGAGCTGAAGACTTCTCTTCCTGATGTAAAATAGGAAATTATTATTTATATAATTGGAAGTGCACATGCACAAAGATCTGAAATGTAACCTCTGGATAGATATTATATACTGTATTTTTCTACTTATTACAGCGGTCAAAGACACATCCCCAATGACTGCAGCTTTTTTTTTTACATTTGATTTACATGATAACTTCATCTTGACCTCTAATTGGACAGTGAATCCACACAATTTATTCAAGAGACATATTCATCATATCGACTACTTGCAAACGACCCCTCATTTGTGGTGCAGTTTCTACAATTGCAGAGCAGGGTTATACAAACAAGGCTAGTGCCACACAATTAATGATGTATAGTGACTACCTCTGTGTTTGACTTTCTGGCTGTCAATTCCCTCAAATGTCAAACCTATCCTGGTATTACCAGACCCAAATTCCTTGTGTAAATCTGCTTCAATGAGGATTATTTCCAGTTGTCGTCTCCTAATGAGTGTGGGCCTCGGTTAATTTTCAAACATCATCACACTTAGCCACTCCCACTGGTTGCTGATTGGTCCCTCCTTCAGAGTGTTTTAACGGGAGCAGGGTTCCCAGACTGTAGTCACAGTAAAAACAACAGCTTTGAGCAACATTCAGACAGCTTGCCCTGTTAAACTGCACACATTTCTTCACGAGTTTAACTCACCGCAACAGACATGGATTCACTCCCACCAGTGAACGCAACATCCAAAGCATGTTAACGCTGAATACGTCTTGTCACAGCTTGTGTCTTACCAACAGTAAGCACTGGTTACTTAAAACCATAACTACAAACACCCTCAACCTCAACAGTTTGTTAGTGAGGTACCTTAATGTGACATGTAAAACATTCACTAATTGTATGGAGCAGTTGTAAAGTGGGTTTTAAAGGCACTTCCTATTTCATCATTTTTGCATGAGGACATATCAATTTGAAAGCTGGTTGGTTTTGTGCTATTTAAAAAAAAAAAAAAAAAAAATCTGTCGTTGTTGACATGTAAGTCTTACTGCCACTTTCAAAATCTGCTTTGGTCCAATTTGGATGGGAACTATAGATTAAAAGGTTGTTGTTTTTTTACCTTTGTGGTCTACAAAGATCTTTACAATGCCCCCACCCCTATTCACACACACGCTCACACACCAATGGCAACAGAGCTGCCATGCAAGCTGCCAACAGGAGCAATTTGGATTTCAGTGTCTTGCCCAAGGACACTTTGGCACGTAGACAAGAGGAACTGAGAATTGAAACACCAATCTTACAATTAGTGGGCAACCTGCTCTACCATGAGGCACAGCTGCCCCAAGCTGCGTCACTGTTTGAATTGGTTGTTTTATTTTCTTAAAGGAATCTACACAACACAAATTAATATTTTGCGTGATGAACTCCCAAGTACGGATCCAACATTTTGTCCATCAACTGAAGAGATATTCTGCAAAATAATCAATAATGAAAACGGTCAGTTGTGGCCTTAACCCAAGAGCTTCAATATAAATGATATACTGATGTAAGTTTTGAATATACGGCAGCTGAAAAAGTCATAATCATAATAAGATCAGTGGTGCTTTAGGGGGTAGTCAGATAGTTATTGCCACATCCAACTGGAATGTGCCATTAGGTAGCACAATCACTCATAATGACGGTTGCTGAAATCTTTCTCACTCTAACATCACACTGAGGCAAAGGCCTCATTAAATATGCATGCACACCCCAGAGTTGGCATATTGGAAAATCTGAATATCCACATAATAGGCTGAAGCCCCTTTTCCCCCGGCAGCAAATTTAACTGTGGAGTCAAAAAACTCCCAGGAGCATCTTATTTACTGCAGGTCCACACATCCACACCGACACACTGAGGGCATTCAGATCAGCTTCACATTCAGTTTTGTCTCACAGTCAGCCTTGTTGGTCTCTATTTTTTTTTTTTTTTTTTTTGCCGAGTTTGCTACTTCTTTGTAACTGGACCCCTGAAGCGGTCATAGTGTTCATTATTAAAATGCAAACTTATCAAAGTCAACTCCTCATCGCTTAAATTAAATCATTTCAAGGCTGAGTGGCTCCCACGTCTCAGCCTCCTCCTCCATTTTTCATTTTCGCTTCTTGCCCATCCTCATTTGAGGAAGACGATCTGCCATTCATGTGGAATTGCCACCATTTGCATAACTGATGCAGGGGTAAGGGTGCAAACTGTGGCGGTGTTGATGTCCCAAATGCAATTGGAGATGGTAGCGTAGGAATTAATTGGCCCGCTGCATTACTTCCTTCCTTCCGCCTCGTTCTCACCTCTGCTGTCGCTTCCTGACGTGAAATGTCAGACAATGACAAGCGATTCCAAAACTATGACACCTCTAAGGCTCTCGCCAGTTGAGAGACAAGTTAGCTTTGCATTTGGTTCTTTGTAGAAACTTTCTGGTGAAGTTGCGTCAGAAAGTGAGTGTTTTGTTGAGAGTTTGAGATGTTTGCTTTTAGCTGCTTTTGCCCTTTTCAATCAAAGAAACTTTTCATACGGCCACAAAATATCTGCAGTACATTAAGAATGTATACCTCTAAACCTCCCATGATTCCAAGTAACGGAGCGGTTTGTAGGATTTACTGGCATCCAGTTGTGAGGTGGTAAATTTGCAACCAACTCAATATCACTTGCCTCACATTTCCAATCGAAGTGTATAAGAGACCACCATGGCTGTAAAATTCACAAAAACAAACCTCGTAAGAACCTTTCTCGTGTCAGGGTTTGATTTGTCCCTTCTGACCTACTGTAGAAACATGGCGGTGCAACATGTTGAGGACCCGCTCCTCGTGTAGATAATGTATGAAGCGCTCATTCTCAGGTAATAAAAACAGGTTTCAGGTGATTATATACTATTGAAAATATAGTTGTTAATTATAAATGCATTTCTGCCAATAGATCTCCCTCAATCCTGCACACTGGACCTTTGAGTAGTCCTAACATGTTAACTTCATTAAGATATTATTTCTGTTTTCAATATTCAGTCATAAATAATGAATCAATTTTCCTGAGGGCTCTACTTTTCTTATATGAGCATAAAAATGCACCCACCTGCCAAGCCACAATTCATTTTGGCTGCATGCTTTCCTTAAAGCGTTAATTTTTACTGCCTCTTAGCAGTAAAAGGACTGTATTATATCTGAGGGGTTGACAGGGTTGTTGATCAATACCAGTGTAAGACCGTCCGAGCATATAACAACCAGTCATTAGTGCAGCTACAGCCACTCCAGGGAAGATTTGAGTGTACAGGGCACCCTGTCATAGAGGGAAGGTATGTGAGTGATCCTGGTTCAGTCTGTTTTCTGTCTCTTTGTAAAAGCAGCTGCAGAAGGGAAAGCTATCTTAACCTTATTACTTGTTGCATTTTTGTTTTTTCCTTAACGTCCTCTGTCAGCATACAAACTCTCAGACAGTTAGGAGTCAAGCTAGTGAGCTTGTTAACTGACAGCAAGTCAGTCGCTACTTTAGCGAGCTTCGGGAGCTATTTCGCCCTATTTAAACAACTCATCTTAAAGGTTTTATGCTTTTCTGCATTTTCTGTCCTTTATACAATACAATGTTGAATTTTGATAATAAATGTGGCCCAAAGATTCAAGTAATTAGTTAAAAGTAATTACTGTGAAAAAAGCTCAGGCTTCAGACTCCTCTGAACATTTGCTTCATCACAGCTTTTCTTTATCCCTGTGGCCACCTGTTTACACTTTGCCTCCTCCCGTTCTCCACTTTTTGTTATTAGTCATTTCTGTTGTGGTGTCAGTTTTCTGTTATCGTGTCAGTTTTCTTGGATCTTGTCTGAATCTTGGAATCTTGGTAAACCTCTACCTGCAGCTTCGTAAGTAAAGATTGCATTTTTTCTCCCGGCTCTGTGCAGTGCATTTGGGTCCTCCATTGTCCACCATTAGCATGTTCAACTGTTTCCCTCTCTCTGTGGTTCACCAACCTTCCCTATAAAAATGTCTGTTCAGAAGTTGCCTCTTTCTGGTATGACCAGACCTTAAAACTATTTATTTCTCTTTTGTCTAAATAATGTTTGGCTTGGACAAAGTAAAGTTATCCAGGTTTAAATCTTTTGCACTGCATATAAACTTTTACATTTACATTCCGCTGTGAGTTTAAACAACTAGATCCATGAAATGTTGCGGTTGGATTTTGACACGTTACAATATTTCTTGATATTAAAGTGTGCATTTCAGCTTCCATGCTCTAATTGCAATTTTGAATTTTGAAAAATTTCAGAGGCAAATGCTCCCTAATGTCACATCAGACAAACATAGATCAGGAAGGCCCACCCGACAATCTGATTCTGAGTGGGGGAAGATGCTGCCATGTCAAGGTCAACCTCAAGGTCAAAGAGTGACGGTGTGGCTGAGCAGAGAGTAGAGGCTCCAGACTTGTTGTTCAGAAACTCATCTTCCCAGTGTACTACTTCCCAGTGTGAGTGTTATTCCCACTGACATTCCAGTAGCCGGCACATCCCACTGAGGACTGATTAGGACAAATGGAAGTGACAGGTTTGTCGCTGTTCGAAGGAAGAGAGACGAGCTGGGAACTGGAGTAGAAATCTCCTGTTCTGTCAGGTCAAATAACACAGAGGAGAGATAGCTGAAATGATCCTTTGAGCAGAGCTGGGTGCTCTATGGTCTATATGACCAAACAATTATTATATCTATTTAGACATTGTCAGTTATTTATCATGTCTTAACATTTTTTTAATGAGATTTTCAGTTGAATTACATTTAAATTCAATGAAATACAGTGTTAACATTTTTTTTTTAAATATTGATAAATACATGACATTACCAAGGTCAAAGAGTAATCGCATCAAATAATTTGTATCTCAATATTGACTAAAATCATTAAGATTATGATCTAGCAGTCTGACATTTTAGCAAAGTTAGTCATCTGTTTTAGAGAATGTGATAGTACAGTTTTTCAGACAAACCAAATGTCTTAGCCAGTATTACTTTTACATGACATCAGCATACTGCCCGGACACCACAAAATGTGTGATTCTGTTGCTGAGGTCTCTGGAAATGGCTCATTTCTTTCCTTAATTAAGTTTAGTAATAGCCTTGTTAACTGCTCTGTCGTTAGACATGTTAAATATATTCAATGTGCCATTCAGTAGCTCTGGATGTCGTCAGTGCAGGAATGACTTTGCAGATGCAGTTCAGGAAATTCCTTGCTGGTTCATTCACTCATTGACCACTTTGTTTGGTCTGACTTTGTTAGAGTTGTTTGTGATGAACTTGTCTGCCAGGAGTATTAGTTTACTGAAAGGAAGGCTGCAGCAATTTTAGTTTTTTTCAAAAAAATGATGTTGTATTCACGGTTGCTATGTTTGTTAGTAAAAGTTGTTTAGTGCTGGTAAGATATAGAACCTGTGTTGACTAGATATCTATCCATCATGTTGCAGCACGATGAAATGGCAGTGTCGGTTGAAGGCCCCGCCAGTTTTGTCCAGATTGAAATAACTCAACAACCACTCAGTGAATTGCTATGAAATGTTGTTCCGCGTGACTGCGGTTACCCCCTGACTTTTCCTTTAGCGCCACCATAGGGGTTTTATGGGCTATCTGGTTTTGGGTGAAGCATTTGGTTCAGACATTAATGCCCCTTCAGAATCAGTTATCTCTGTGATAACCCTGGCTCATCAAAAGACTTTACAATTCTGTCCATTTCTTAAGTTTATGCCAAATACCTGGAGTATTAATGAGTCCCACCAGCCTCTGCTACCAATGTAATGCTAGCAACTGTTAGCATGCTAACATGCTAGTCTGAGTTGTGAACATGGTAAAGATTGCACTTGCTAAACATCAGCATGTTCGCTTTGGCATCGTCAGCAAGTTGTCACACACTAGTGTTTCACTCACCTCACTATTGTGCACAAGTAAAGCTACAAGTATGGCTCCAGAATTGTGGAAAGAAATATATCAGCTCTTTATTTTTCTACAACTGTATTTTTTCTTTTAACCGAGGTACCTTATTTTACTTTTAATTCTCTAGATAATCAATCAAACAATTAATGTCATAGTTGAATTTAGAAAATAGGAGCTATTTTCACTTTATAGCCCCCAAAGTAAACTCTATTCCTCATGGAGAGGTGAGCCGTTATATGTACAGTGGCAGTAATTCATTAGTTATAGACATCCCTCCTGAAATGAATCACAAGCTCATTCACTTGATGACAGATTTGCTCTGACAAATTCAGTTCAAATAGAAGTCACCGGGACAGTCATAGAGTGATGTGAATATTTGAGCATTAAAACATTTGAGCATTTATTTCACGAGTGGACAAAGTCATGTACCTGCCTGTGAAATGCTGCTGTTGATCCATTTTTGACTTGAAATCTGCAATCAGCTTTATTTCCTGCTGTGGTGGGAATTTGTTTTGGACCACACCTTGACAGAAAACCATAAAAAATAAGACATCTACTGTTATCAGAAGAACTGCCTTATTAAGATATGGACACTGCACATGCAGCTGAATGTGTCCACTAATTAAATTTATCAGGCAGGGATCGAGGTGATCTGAGGATATTCTACCTAATTATAAGAAATATAATTAATGTCTCTGGCATGTGAGCTCATTTCAGTGGCTTCATATCAATTTTGATAGAAGCGGGGAGACAATTTTTCAGTTTCGCATCGATGAAAGAATCGGTTATCACACTCGCCCTAATTCATTTGGAAAACATGAAAGCCTCTCCGATAGCCACATAATTAAACAGTTATTTTGGGGCATTCAATTTAAACTTGGGCTCAGCAGTGCCCTTGTAGGAGAAATAGAACTGCTTTGTCTCAGCATTTTTTTTTTTTTACTCTGAAGACAGTTTAAGGAAATCCAGTCGCAATAAAACACCAGATCTGACTACAACTCGAGGCCCAGAATTAATGATTTGCCTTTGATCCGACCAGGGCGATGCACGAGTGCCTTTTGTCCTCATCTAAATGAGTTCCAAGTTCTTTGGAGGACTGCTAAATTATTAAGACTGTGCTGGAAGTTTGACTTTTTGATGTTTTTGCACTGCACTGAGGGAACATTTGGAGAAGAATTCAAAGGTATGAAATAGAAGAAAAAATCAGAGCCAGGTTTGCAATAATCATGATGCCTTGAAGGGTGGAGTTATAGAACATCTGCCTAATCTAATCAACTTCCACATTAACCTACATTGTTCATACTTGGATATTGTTTCCGAACTTTCTGCAGTAGAACACAGCACAGTACATATCATGTGATGTACATCGAGTTGCCAGCTACAATTTGACTCCAGGACACCCTCATTCTGTTTGATATATTCAGCCAAGGTGGTGGTGGTGTGTGTATGTGTGTGTGGGGGGGGGCTATCAAGAGATGATTTGCGTAAACAAATAGATCCTGACTGGTGGCATAATCCTTCTCATGATGGCCAAAGGGCAAACTTAATGCAAGGAGATATCAACGTCAAAGTCAAAGAGCAGAATAGAGTCTATTTTTAATCCACTTATCTGAGTCCTTAATTTCCTGCACATTTGCTTCATTGCTGAGCCTGATTAAAAATGCTTTTGAAATGCAGTGCTCGGGAGATACAGTACAGGTGGTGCACATGAATCAAAACCGCTGCGTGTGTGCTGGTAAGGACATTTGTATTAAACTCATTCTGCACAGAACTATCCAGGAGATATGTGTTCTGGTGTATTAATAAGGGCGAATGCTCTGAATGTAAAGATGATGGAGCAGAAGAGAGGCAATTGGCTTGTTGACTTTTTCCCCTCCTCCTCAAGAAAACCCGTCAGCACTTCAAGTGATTGACATATTTACTCCTTCTCCAGCAGAGTCCTCTGCCATCCCTCTCTCCGTCTGTCACTGCCCTTAACAACACCTCATCCTGTTGAGAATGGGCCGAGAGACGCAGGAGATTATGGGCTAATACTGTATTGGAAAGGACGAATAATCTCACACACACCCTATCTTTTCTCAAACTCCGAGGCGAGGGGACAGTCCTCCAGCCTGAGTGACAGACTGGTTTACTCTTTGACTGACAGCCGCCAAGGTTAGAAAATGTCAGATTGGAGGAGTCGAGTTTAAATACCCATTTAGGAACATACCGTCTTCGCCCTCTGGTCATCATTGTGGATGACCGTGTGCGCTATCAGCTCTAATCCTGGCCTAAAGCCTCGTTCCCCATTCCAGAAGAACCAAGATCACTAGTGCACGTGAGATGGTTTCCCAAGTATTTCAAATTTTCCTAATAATTCGTAAACTTAAATCATCATTGCAAATGTCTGACTGTATTTGGATGAGGTTAGATGTCCCCTGATAACAATACTCTAGTGTATATTTAATTCTTCAGTATTTTTATTCTTTTAAAAAAAGACAATATCAACCTTGCAAAACAGAACATGTACTTTATTAACATTTAAACTAAAAGCAAGATCTTTCTCTTACCTTAACCAAAGTGCTTTCGTTGCTTAAACCCAGGCTACACTTCTCTATAACTCCAATGCAGTACAACGGTGTAACTCTTATGTAACTCATACATGTTTCCCTCAAAACTTTATTGCAAACAAATTAGTAGTATATGAACATGGAGAGAGGGTTGTCTAGTCTGACTGTCATAAAAAAAAATGTTGGCAGAGGTCAAAACAGTTAATTAGTTTGCATACATTTGAGATATAAAAAAAAAAAACACATCTGAGAGCGTTGCTTTTTATCACTAATGTGTTTAAACTATGTCAGCCGGAAGGTCACTGGATGTTTCCCAACAACTTGCTTACATGTGTGAATGAAACATTATAGATTTACATTTTTGCAGTCAGGGATAGTGAGGCTGATGGGGTTATTTATTAATTGCATAGTTCCCAACAATACTGCGGTAATTTGGTTCTATGTGAAAAGAGCTGAAGTCACTTTTCAGACCTCTTCTGTTTTTCGCTCCAAACACGGCAGGATCCGACTCACCTTCTTTTAAACCCTGTCTCCTCCAGTTCCCCCGAGAACAGACAGGGGACTCCCCACTCCTGGGTCACTTTTACTTCGCCCTTCCCTCGCTACTATTTCCTCTCTGGAAAATGCGCCTATAGGATTTCTGTGTCAAAAGGAAGAGATCCAAGTTTACTACTCAGATGCGGCGGCTCTCCAGTTCACCCATGAAATGGCGATGTTTGCCAGCAAAGTGACAAAAAACATGCTGTCAAGACGCTGGCGACGTTTGAAGCAGGTGACAGGCTTTGCGCTTGATGTCACATACATGTCTTAAGGGATTATTTTTTAACATATCTTATTTCCCAATATGTCCTGCACAGTGGAAAATGAAATGAAATATGCAATTTATAATATTACATTTGTTTACCTGTGATATGAAGCAGCGATGCCTTCTATACAGTCCTCAAAATAGATCATAATTCAGAATGCTCAGTATGACTACACTGCATATCCTGAAGCACTGATGGAATCTATTTTCACATTCAACCACAACCCAAAGATAACAAGGCAGAACTTAACGCTAACGAGCTTGACCTAGTTTCTGAAAGATTTTGACAACTCGGTTTTGGTCTTTTCGTGAACATATGCTGCGTTCAAATGGAATTCATCTGTAAGAAGTTGTACGCACCATGTACTTGTCATTTAGGTGGCTAAGTCGTAAAGACACCATTGCTAGGCAACATGGACGGTGTCGAGAAGTCAAAGAGGCTAACAATTTAGCAAGCCAACAGAAGGGTAACGTAATGCAGGAAATGCAAAGGCACGGAGGGAAAAGATAAAGCCGTTGGGAAGATCAACATTTTCCTCAGACATAGGCTATTATCTAAGTTATAAAGGCAAACTCGACATGAATAAAATTACCATATAGCCTTTTAGCTTAACAAGCAAAGAAAAACTTACATGGCCTCTGGCATTTCCAAAGACGTCAGCAAACACATCAAAACTCATGAACACAAGACTTAAACTAAATTTTGAGTTCCAACGTCGTGAATACCTCACGAGGGAGCCGTTCATATGGACTCTTCTCGTGTACACGGTAGATACGATCCCATTTGAACGCAATGTTCTTGCCAACTAAAGCAACAGTTAGATATTTGGGGAAGAGAATGATAAAGTACAAGACTAATTCTTGGGCAGGAGTAGCAAAGATAAGACGCCAGGAATTCACTTTTCCTGGCCAATAATAGCTATTGTTTCGGTGGAAGTCTTACCTTTAGATTACTAAAAACAAGAATCCATCTTGTCTATCTTCAGGTTATTTGTCCAAACCAGCAGTCGTTTGGACCAATCACCGTCCTATGAAGACCAGCTGGCAGCTGCAGGTGGTTTTAGGTATAACGACCCCAAGAAGCAACTGTTTGTCCAACAACAACAATGATCATCTGTTAGTTCAAAGTTGGCTCACAAGAAACTGTAATAGGTTCATCCAATCACCTGCCAAGTAAATTTTGAAATTGCTGGTCCAAACAGTCCATCTAGTGAAGGGTTAGCCAAAATCTACCAACTGAACCAATCACAAGACACAATACACCAAGCATACGTGCCAAATTTAGGTCTCAAAATGGGGGAGGTTTTTTTTAGCAGCTCGATATTGCTGCCTAGTGACATACGCCAGTTAGTCACTATATTTGTGACATCATCATGTCATACAGTATTTGCATTCTGCCTTGTGTCAGATGGAGTCCGCCCTTTACAGCTGATTGCTTCTCTCCTCCTGTTCACATATTCAGTTTTAATACAGCTGAATTCCCCAAAAAGCTATTCTCATTGACACATTTTTTTCTGGTGTACTAAATGTGGCCCATTAAAACTACATTCAAACCAACAGTTAATTTCATGCCATTTCCAAGCTGCTGCTCTGCACTGCTTTTACAACTGCAGTTTTGTTTGACAAAATCACCAAACACATAGTTTAAATAAACTGACTGTGCTGTGATTCCAGCTGTATTTACATGTATAATAATCATGCAAAGAGAACGTTAGAAGAGACAGAATGTCTTTTGCACAACTCGTTTGTTAGTCAGCATCATTACATTACATTTAATTTAGCTGACGCTTTTATCCAAAACGACTTACAATAAGTGCATTCAACCATGAGGGTACAAAACCCAGAACAACAAGAATCAAGAAAATACAATTTCTTCAAGAAAGCCAAACTACAAAGTGCTATCAGTAAGTGTCATTTTAAGCGCTACTAAAGTGCTACTGTTCAAGGTAAAGTCTGAAGAGGTGTGTTTTTAGTTTGCGGTGGAAGATGTACAGACTTCCAGCTGTCCTGATGTCGTTGGGGAGCTCATTCCACCATTTAGGAGTCAGGACAGCAAACAGTCGTGATTTTGTAGAGTGTTTAGCTCGCAGTGAGGAGCAACAAGCCGATTGGTAGAAGCAGAGCGGAGGGAGCGGGCTGGGATGTAAGGTTGGACCATGTCCTGGATGTAGACTGGACCCGATCTGTTCGCAGCGCGGTACGCAAGTACCAATGTCTTGAAACGGATGCAGGCAGCTACTGGTAACCAGTGAAGGGAGCGGAGGAGGAGGAAGAGGAGAAGGAAGAGGAGTGGAGTAGTGGGAGTGTATTTAGGAGGTTAAAGACCAGTCGGGCTGCGGCATTCTGGATGAGCTGCAGAGGTCGGATGCACCAATGTGCATCACAAATGTTTGGTCGCAGTGGAATTTAGGTTAAAATTGTATGTAGTGTATGGATCATATGTTTATATTGTGTTTTATTGACAACCTGGCAACTTGAGTTACGTCAGGAAAACATACAAACAAATTCTTCATAATTAAGTTAATTACCTGGGAGAAACTACAAAACAAAGAGGGCACCAGGAGATGGCCTTCCAATACGGGAAAAACCCAAGAAAAAAATGGGAGTGTTTGCAGGTATGATACCAAGACCTAGGTGGCAGCACCATTTCCTAACTAATCATAGGAGATATTGTGAAACACACTATCATAAAAATACTTTTTTCAAAAAACATTGCTTTAACTGCATGATAGTGCTTAACTATGTGTTTTATTTGTTTATATTGAGTACTATTTCATTCATAAAACCTCCCCACAGTTGGTGAAGTTAGTTCATCACTTGTCATGGTCAGATAGCTGTGAACCCTACAAACTACATTCATTTGGATTCTATGGACTACAAAAAATACAAGACCATATGTGCCTGTTGCTTTACCGTTATGGCATGTATTACATCCACATCAGTATAGTGCAGTGCAGCCTGATGCTGCTGCGTGATGAATCCTTTTAAACAAAACCTTTGACATTTAGGGGGATTATCCTTTAAAAGGCTTTAAGTCATATATAAGAATACTCTTTAATTAAGCCAAGGATTTCAGGCCATGTGACCGTGATACTTTATAATTAAATGTCATTACAGTTTTCAGTTTGTCACATTAGCCTCCAACATGGAAACCAAAAGAATATCAGGACAGAGCATCCATGCAGTTTACAGCACTTAAAGGTAACTACATAAAAATGACAAGTGACATTTGGTATGTTGTTTATTTATTATTTTATTAATTTCTGTCTGTTTTCAGTACAATAAATAGGCTGAAAGACAGAAAAAAATTATAATTTTGTAAAAATCTGATTTGGAGCACCTTTGGACGAGGTTAATCCCACATTAAAAGAAGATACAAGTAAGCATAGTAAACAGGAAGACATACTTATAATCAATTAAAATACTCACATGGAAGTCTGTTTGTCAGTTTTTATTTAGTCTCATTGTTTCTTCCTGAGGAACAGAGGTTACATGGCTAAATAAATCCCTTGAGGACCTTGACAGCGTTTGCTTCCCACGCATTAAAGATAATGGAATAATTCACTTGCCCTTGAGCCCCCTCGCGATGCATCCATACAGAACTTCTTATTGGGTCGCCGGCAAATTGAATGAACCTTCTTTCCATAAAAAGGTAATGGACTCTTTCAGATAGCCCTCTAAATAACAGGGACGGTAGGGGAGGAGAGATGAACCAATTTATTATCCGACTTTGAAGAAAGTGCGTGCGGAGGGTAAGGTCACGCTCTCATTGATCACCAGTTCTTCCGTAGGGAAATGATAATTATGTGTACCAACATGGGCTGAGGTCACCTCCAACCATCATCAGGAGCAGGTCAGGAACCCTCCAGGGAGGATGTGTTTACAGCCCCGCTGGAACAGATTCAAACTGGCATTTGTCACAGAATTTGATTTATCTTATGGTGATTTGCAGATTTTTGTCTTCATTAAAAAATTCAACAGAAATTGATTCAAAGAAAGCAGTTATTCTTTTATATGTAGGCTGGTTTAAAAGTGGAGTGATATGTTGGCATGGGCGGAGAAGATGCCAAAAATATTCCACTTAAAAAGAAACACTGTTACTTTGCTGACATAAAATATTGGGTGTAAAAATGTGTCCGGCATTTCAAATGTAGTGACAGTATTTACCTACAGTCTGCATTCAGTGCAAGAGAACTAAAAGGTGTGAGAGGTTAAAGTAAAAGCTTTTAATGGGGCATGTTTCATATGAATTTTCTCCCTGCTAAAGGCTCCACATTTGGTCAGTTTGCTGTGCAGTGAGCACCTTTCTCTTTGATTGATCTGTGGTCTGTAGTATTGAAATGCATCCCATGTAGAAAAGGGTTTTCAGATGTCATGGAAACCTGCAATAAATATGTTTGTTATGCAAACCCAGTCTCACAAACCTAAATCATGGTGTTGGGCTGAAACACAAATCTCCCAATTAATTGAGAGGACAGACAGGTAATAAAGTTTCCATCTGGCATGTGTCTCTGCCGGTACAGCTTTAAGCAGAAGGAAAAAAAAACAAAGCCTGTTATTTTATTTAACGATGTGGGGTGATTGTGAAAGCTGATAGAGCTGCAAATAATGATTACTTTCATTAATCCACAATGCATCTCTCTATGAATCAATGAACTGCTTGGTTCATAAATTGTCAGAAAATAGTCAAATGCATTCATCACTATCTCCAAGAGCTCAGGGGGTGTCAACTAATGTCTTATTTAGCCCAGGCAACAGTCCAAACACAAAGACAGTGACCTTACTGCCTCAGGAAGCAGAACAAGAAAACTTCACAATTTAAGAAGCTGAAAATATTTTTATATATATATATATATATATTTGATACATGTTTGTCCGACTTGTTTCAGCTTTACCTTAAACAATATTTCATGCAAGGTTTTCCACCTTAACCTACAGAATATATATAAATATATATACAAAACAAATATATAAAATTCAATATAGTGATATTGAGGTTAAAGGACTACATGAGTTGTCGAGATAAACTTTATCATATCCTCTCTGGCTAACGAATACTTAAACAATTTAAAGTAGACAACTCAGAAACACATGCACTGACAATAATTACATTTTCTGACTTGTAAACAAGCTAAAAAGAAAACAAGAAGTACTTATTTTAAGGTCACCAGAGGTCATACACTGTTGATGCCCCGTATCTCTCTAAAGCGTGTAATACACCCGTCAATCCATTAGAAGACACCGTGTCAGTGTCACGTTCTGGCTCGCTCAGGCATGAAAAGCACATGTATGACCAGGCTTGAAGAAGGGTCATGTCATAATGTACAGAGAGATGAAGTCCATGTAGGGACGAGATCAGGGGTGGCTGGACAGAACAAACACATGCCTGGTTGACAGACTGGGATTTAGTCTGTGAGAAAGCAAAAGTCAACATTTCTTTACGTAATATAAGTAAGTTACCTACATAACATACTTTAAGTAACTCAAGTGATGAAAAAAGGGCCCTTTTTTTGTGCCTGCTTCTTCTTCAGCCATTAGAAACTGACAATACACTGCGCCACAGCGGTTTAAAGGGAATGAGAGGAGCTGATTTGACTGGTCATGATTAAAGTCAGTTGTGACACACCTTCTAATTATATATTCCTCCTACTTAACCACGGCGCCACACTGGGCTTGCGCTGCACCTAGGCAGATGAAGTTTATAAAAAAAATACTAATCCAATCCAAACAATGACCTTTTCCTAACCATAACAAGTAGATTTAGGGCCTAAACCTAACCAAACAACAAACATGTCACATGTAACCCGACCCAGGATCATACCAACGCTGTTTTTAATGCCACATTTGAAGGGTATCTTGTATTGGACTGATGGGTGTGCTACACAGGTTGATTGCTGGGATGAAATGCTTACATAATAATAATGGTGCTTACTAGATGAGGGTGCCTCCTCCGATTATAGTGTATTGTGAATGCTGCTGTGCTTATCTTTTACAAGCTAAAAGGATTTCTGTCTCAAAATCAGATCAAGTCTACTGACAGCCAGCAGCTCCCACACTGATTAGCATCATAGGGAAGAGGAGGGTGGAGGAAGGGAAAGTCAGTGGGTGTCTTGATTGCTCTCTGTTGCAGTCACATCCTACATGCCCTGCTCCATTTTTCAGATGATTATTTTAGATGTGAATGTGAGGTTGCATAGCTAATGTCTCCTTGCAAGCCAAAATTGAAAGGTACCACTTGTAACCAACACCTTTACAGACATCTGTGTACATATGCATACATGCACAGTCATGTAGACTGGGTGGTATATGTGTTTCACAGACCACTGTCAGCCAGGGAATTGAGGATCTTCCCTGTGTGAGTCGTGAGACATGGCGAGGTGTTTGAAGGTGAGGCGATACGAAAGAGCACTGTGAGGGTAGTGCTACAGCCAATGTCTAACATTTGTTCTTTAATGGCATTGGAGATAAATATGAATGGAGATAAACTGCATAGAGACACTGTGAGAGACAAAAGAAAAGCAGAGAGAGATGGGGAGAGAGATATTACACTGCGGATATGACATCCGTGGCCTCCAGGGTGTAGCGGTGGATGTGGGAGGAGGTCCTGACTGTGATACACCGCAGACAGCGGGTGTTACGAGACTCTGGAAGTTTACTCAGGAAAGTGAGACTCGGCTTCTTGGACGAGACTCAAATAGACAGAGACAGAAGGTTAAAGCAACACGGAAACAAAGTCGAACAAGCCTGGAGGTCTGATACAAGCATATGAAGAGAGCGGGGAGTTAGTTGGCTGGAGATTTCATGTGATGCCATCCACCGAGGCACATTTATAGCATCAAAAATAAAGGTGGTGGATCTGCTGGATCTGTTGGATGCTGTGCCTCCATCTGCCTGTGCGGCACACCTGGTAGGTGGCAAAGACGGAGCAGTAATGAGAACATGAGGACGGATCATGGGGATAGCTCACCTGCTCGTGTATCCACGCCAAAACCAGCAAGAGAAGACAGAGTGCATCGTGTGAAAACTAGAATGAGAAAAGGGAAGGAGAAAAAGACAAATGTCAGGTAATTCAAGCTTTATGTTTTGAAGCCTTTCTGGTGATGGTACTATTTTTTATAACATATTTTTTTATTTTATATATGCACTTCTTTTTATCTGGCAAGCAGCTCAATTTCAGCAGATATTATGTTTCTGTTGCTAATAATAATGTTTTTGTCTTAACTTCAATTTAGTAAGATTTCTGAAGTGCAAAGTAATTTTAACCTTTTCAAAATGTAACTTTTATTCAATGTCCTTTGTATTGGACAGTAGGACTTGCTGACGGTCATTCTTAACCTATTTCCATACTTCAGGAAGCAAAGGGAGGCAGAGAAGATTTTACTCAGAATTGTGGAAAGAGACTTCGAGCTGTCAGGAAATTAGGTGGAGGAGGGCCAGACAGTAGAGCAAGAAGGTGGAAGTCCAGAGGAGGACACATCAGCTTTTGAGAGAGACTGAGCAGGGATCCGGATGTACTGGGTGGCGAAGACAAGGGTCCATTATGAGATGTTGTTTTTAAAATTACATTTTAGTGTTCAGACGTGTCTCCTTCATCGAACATCAAATTAACATTAAATGAAAATAAATTTGAACAGAAATACACGTGAAAAATAATAAAATACCATTACGATCTGTCATCAACAGACCTGAAGAAAAAAAAAATGTAAAAATAGTATTTTAGAATTGTTTCTTTCAACCTCAATACTTAAATGATCTAAAAACATTCTAAATTGCAAACAATTTTTTTCCTCTGGGTCTCAGAAGGATACAATCTTCCGCCTCTTTGTTTGATGTTTTCTGGCGGGGATGTAATATATTATAAAC
The DNA here is from genome assembly GCF_029030835.1 of Brachyistius frenatus. Taxonomy (NCBI): domain Eukaryota; kingdom Metazoa; phylum Chordata; class Actinopteri; family Embiotocidae; genus Brachyistius; species Brachyistius frenatus. The sequence goes on from NW_027210755.1 coordinate 616,937, forward strand.
ATGACAATTTGTAATTATATCAGAGCAAAGAACGTGACACAAGAAAGAGTGAAAACACTCCAGAAACCATCTGTTCCTTCATTCTTAAGCCTCACTCCTCCCTATATTAGACTGCTTCTACAGTATGAGGGGACATCAATCCACAGGGAGGAGAAAAGAAGGAAACATCCTGGTCCACTTTCTCTTCTATTGACATTGATTATCTAATGAGGGAACATATATTGTGAAAGGCGGTCATAAGCATAAGGCTTCATGAATAATTCACACAGCTGTTTTGCATAAGAAAGGGATTCACAGCTGAGGAAGACGTCGAAGAAAGTCGAGGAACATGTTTTATCCACTCTGAACCTGTTGTCTAATTACCAGCATGCATCTAGATCTTGTCAGGAGTCTCCTCACTCTCTCTTCCACACCGAGGTACCGATGGGCCCGTTGAGCTTCATGCTGCCTGCTGTGGCCGGCTGCAAACCTGATATGTTTACTGACACAAATTAGGGTGGAACTCCAGCAGCTCATTAGGACAGAGGGAGGAGATTGAAATACCGAAGTGCAGGGTCCCAATCTGTTTGCCCGTCGAGGTCCGTGCATCCAGACAGGTGTGTGGAGAAACCATTAAGTTAATGCAATGAATTATTCTCACTGGGCAGCTACAAGGAATTGTGATGGCGGATAATTGGAGGCTGAAGTGGGGAATGGCAGCTCAGGAACACATGTAGCTATGGCTGCTGGTCTGTCAAAGCAGATTTTAAATTAGCTTCAGTGTCATTGAAAAAGTTATTTACGGTTTTCTTTGTTGTTGCTGGTAAATAATATTTGTTTAATTGGCTGATTAAGTCTCAGCCAGATGGCAGTTCTATTTCATTTCTGTTCTCTCAATTAATTGGGAGAGGTGTGCTGCAAAACTTCTCTGTTTAGTTTCTCGTAGAAAACACAGTTCTTGCTCACAGACCCAAATTCACATTTAAAAGGGATCCACCCCAGAGCACATCTGTCAGCTGGGTGTTGGAGTGGTGAAATTAGATTTGCAGAGACAATTTCCCCCTAACTTTTTCTGAAAGACGTGACTCTTTGTCTTCTTCTTTGGTCAAACTCTGCCGGAGCGCCTCCTGCCAGTCATCCAGAGCCTTGTTCCTCGGCAGCTTCCTCGTGCTGCGTTCTTCATCTCTGGTGTCATAGTTGTGCTAATTAAACACAGGGTGCACAATGATTATTGCTGGCTGCACTCCACATACATTAGCATCTGCAGAAGCCTCTTCAGTAATCTCCTTCACACAGGAAAGAAGTGCAATGAGGAAGTGTGGCTCACAGGCTGCTAATTAAACCCAACTATGCCCACTTCCCTCCCTGCGCCTTTACACAAAAGAACCCTCTAATCACTTCTAACTCAATTTGGAAGCAAGTAATTGATGCACACGTAAGATTTATGATGCATGAAAGAGGAGAAGCCCCACCAGTTTAGATGTTAACAATCTGTGCCAAGGGAACCGTGTGACGATTCGGCTTCTGAAATAGCATGGTTGGTTTTGACCACGGCGGAATGACGATGAGGACAGGGATGTTGTTGATGATGGTGACAACAGCAGTAGGGTGTTAACATTCATATGAGGTTGCAGGCAAATCAGTTGTCAGGGGAGCTTTGTTGGGCATGTTGCTGTTTGCTGTTGAGCAGTCTCTATTCCCACGTTAAAACCCCTTTCTTTTGGAATTTACTTCGTCTGCACGCCCCACCGTGGAATATACCTCGCCTGATGGGCCAAAGTGACTCGTAACAGGAATGAAATGTAAAACAGCGGCTACAGGGAGTGATGCCATCATCTTCACAGCTTCAAGCAGCAGCCTCCCCTTCGCAGGGAAAGTGCTGCAGCCACATTTCACATGTCACAATCCGATGATACATGTTCTACTCTGATCACACTCAGCATGTCGTATGATGTTATTCAGCCGTTAACGCACCTCAACATTTCCTCCTACACGTTCTCCCCTCTGCTCAGCCTGAAGTCGCTCCTGTAATGAACCAAAGCGCTAACAGCTCTTGTGAATTTGAGCACTAACACTGTGGTTTGATTTGATTTTAGCTCTACAGAGAGAAGGCAAATAGAGAGAGCTGCCAATGCAATCCAGCAGGTTTACCCGTCAAGTGAAGCCTTTAGGCTATAATTCACTGGCTAAAATATTACATTTATTTTCATCTTCCAGTTGATATTACAGTTACCATTTACATAACTCTGGAGAGGAACAGATATTTTACTTTTAATGAGGAGATCTTTAGTACTAAAGCTGAGGATAGAGGGGTTTCATTTCACTGATGCTCCAGTGTTTTTTCGAGTAATGTTTTTTAATAAATTATAAATTATTACCTCCTTAAACTAAGGCTAATAGCTTTTTTTAAAATATTATTTTGTATTACAATAGCCGGTTCTTGACTTAATGTGCGGTATTTTAAGATCATTCTTATCCACTGTCTGTTTTGACAGTGCTTGTATGGAGGAATTTCTGTAATGTTTGTGTTGTAGAATTTTCAAAAGCAATATGTTCTTGCTTACTTTTTATATGCCAAGTTTTAAGCCTCTGAAAACTTTTTCTTCAAACGAAATAGTTGTGGCTAAATAGGAATCAAGTAGGTTAAGACATCTTGAACAGCGTCCTAGATTGGTTTACCTGCACCCAATAGAGTAAAACTACTGTAATGTGCTTCTGATGTGTATTGAGTGAGTGTGTCTACTTTGTTAAAGAGTAAAGACTCTCAAACTACGTGTAGTATCACTTATGAGTACCTTTAAACTCACAGAAGAACTCAACATTAATAACCAGTAGACATTTTTAAGGTTGTAAAATATCAAAATGTGAAGGTTAATTACCCAAAAGCAGGCATACACGAATATCAAAATCAAACCGATCAATTTATCTTTCGTGCGAATACCAATTAAACAAAAACACCAGTTATATATTTTACTCTTTTCCCTTTTGAATTCGGTAATCTACTAGAAAACTAAATAGAGAGAATGTGGTTATTATTTATCAGATATATTTGCTGCATTAATTTGTTGTGAGGTAGAGTATTTATCGTCTAAGACATACAGTTGATTAAAAATTGTATTTGAGCCCAATTTGACTTGATCTTACACATTTATTTCAAATCAATGAGGCTTGTAACTAAATCCACACTGGTGGATGGAGGAAACCAGGTTTTGCTCCTAAAGAGCAGCCGTGTTAGGACAGAGTGCAGAGGTCAGAGGTCAGAGGTTTCGTTCTGTAGCGATCCAGACAACTTCACCTGATCTCAGCCATGAAGCTTGTTTTTATATTGTAAGTCTTTTAAGAATCTCTTGAAGGAGCAGTGTCGAGCAGTGTAGTGGCATTTAGCTGTGAGTTTGCAGGTTACAACAGTGGAAAGTGGTCCTGGATGTGACTGGAGATGGTGGAGTGGTTAATATTCTGTATGATGACACTTAATTACAGCTTCACACTCCCACAGGTTTCCTGCTGGTTTGAAGCGGCCCGTGGTCGAGCTTGTTGTGAGATAGAATGATCGCTTTGGGTGCGTGAATTCACTCAAGTCCAACACAGCCTCAATCATGCTGGTGTTATAAGCGAGAATTCACAATTTCTATTAAGATTTCTGACATATTCAGAGCTTTCTAATCAACCTGAGTAACCTTTGCTTGGAGTTACAGTTGGGAGGAAAACACTTCCCTGGCCGGAGGTGGCGGTCTGAGCCAATCGACTCATTTGTTCTGTTTGAAAGTGATTGCTACCGAGTGGAGTCTGCTTTAATTTGATTGATGTGCGGTTCACCAAGCGGTGGATTTGGTTGTAATTACTCTTTGTGCTCACCGTGATAAGGAAATTAATCAAGCCATTATGTTGCTCCCATTTTATCATCAGGACACAATAATTGAATAAACCAACCTCACTTGTCTTCAAAGTCACTCCGGCCTGCACCATACTCACCCGCTGGAAAGGTAAAGGGCTCGCTGTTGCTGATTGGCTGATAGGGAGGCGAGGATATGGTGATGGTGACATTCTGATTGGAGTAATACACGCCCGTTCTTCTAATTTAATCACAAAGCCACGTTATCAACTACGCGGAGTGTATACAACCAAACAAGCTGCTTTGTTTTTAGCAAAAATCTTTTACTTTATTGAGAGTTGTAAGTGGAAGTATCAACACCACACTGGAAAATTACTCTATCACAATGAATAAAAAACTTTATGTAACTACTTAAAACTAGTAATAGTACCAAAGTATCAAGACTAAAAGCACTCTTTACTGACATGTTAGTATATACTACCTGTAAATAATGCAATATGTAATATGTTCATAGTAATGCATCAACGTGTGAGCAACATAAATCTGAGGGCTCGTGGCATAATTAGTAAGGTAGAGAAGAAGATAACAAACGAGGTTGTGCACACAGGTAGTGTTGTCGGACTGCCACTGCTTCTGTCTTTTTATATTATTTAACAAAGCATAATTATAATGAGCACGAGTTCCCTTTTTGAATGTTGTAAAATAGAAGTATAAATTGGAAATACTCAAGTAAAGCACCTCAAAACTGTATTTAAATATAGCGCTTGAATGAATGAATGTACAGTTGATCATCATTAACACTGTTCCTTCGCACACCGCACGCAGCTCTTCGGTGTTAAAATAATTCATTTATAGATAAATCATGAACCTTGAAATTAAAAAGAAAACATCTCATTGTTACATAATTGGAGCCTAATGTACTGTCAAAGCTCTGCGCTCAAGTTGGATGTTCGATTTCGGAGAAAACTGGCAAAGACGGAAAATTGCCCGGAGCCACTGATACCTCCTAGTTGGGACTGAACAGCCATTAAATCTTTGATGTTCACTTCTATCATTCTACCTTCCCATCATGCATTGTAAGCAAGAAGAGGCGGCCAATTTGGGAATGATCTCAACCGCCCAAAAGGATTTGCATCCATCGCTGCAATTTATTCTGGCAGGAGGAATGTCACCAAAAATCTATTACCCATCTGCGCACGTTTGGGAGAAAAATTGCTTCCCTTGGGACGAGAATACACGAAGTGATTTTCTTAAGCCCTAAGAAATGAAACAACAGTTTAATACGGACAGACATGTTCCAGGGGACATGACAACCCTCGTAATGTCTTCACAAAAGCAGCTATGAAAACTGGATTCATTTCCTGGCAACATAACTGTCTTAGAGTCTAATATCTTATTAAACACCCCGGCTCATCCAGAAGCTAATTTAAATGAGTACCTCCCAAATTTCCAAATGTCATTTCATGATTCGGAAGCCTTTAGTACACAAACCTATTGACATTTTCCTGAAGTTCTGAAGGCTGTTCTAATGATCGAGTGGTTGGAGCTTTTGCTCATGTGCCTAATTGATTGAGACTGCTTAATTGCAAGCGGTGTTTGTGTGTTTCTTCTGCTGAATGACTGCCTCAAAATCTCTTAACATTTAATCAATAACACTTGAACTAAAAGGATCCACTTCCACATTGCTCTGAAAAGTTTAATCAGGTTCTGAGTGCCCCGAGGCCATGTGAGCAATGTGTTTCATTCACTTTGTGTGTGTTTAATTGCTCGCTGGTGTCCTTTGGGTGGTGATAAAGTTGGTCTTGACTCCAGTCTGAAACTTGGATAAACACTCGCAGTATAAATTAAAGCAAAGTGACTTGGGACCACCCTGTTGGGATTATAATTGTGGTAGTATATCATTTTTTTTTCCCAAGTAATTATCTCAACTATCATGACTCCTGTAATAATGATAATCAATTGTTCCTGGTCACTCTGACAGGGATAATGAAAAGTTTATTAGCCTCCATGAACCTCACATGAGTGGCCGGGAGAACTCTTAAATCATCTGCGGAAATGAGATGAAAACAAAATAAAAGCATCCCCCTTCTGCACTTGTACTGATTCTTGAGAGGATGAGGGCCTTGCAAGCTTTCCCTTCTCCATTATCTGCTGCAGTAGGCTTGACATGTTTACAAGCTAGTAACTTAGAGCTCATTTGGTGGTAATTTTCACAATTTGTCGACCCTCCACTTTGAATAATCATGATGTTTAGGTTGTTAGACAGAGTGCCACTCCACTGTACAGAGAGAGGACACACTGAGGAAATCCAATATACTGAATGTCGAAGTAAAGTTTGAAGAGTTTTGCACATCAAGTCAAAAATTCAGTGATTACTGTCAAGAAAGAAGCCTAAATGTTACATTTATTTTCAACATGACTCTTCACCTATAATAAATCAAGATAAAACTAATTAATAGTCATTTTTTTGTTAGCTTGTAACTTCACAAAATGACCTATCATCCATCTGGTGCCACATGTTGTTTTCCTGTTGTTGCTTTAGCCTTAGCTCTATTGATCCTTCCAGGTCCATCCCCTAAATTGTTTGCCCAGTTTGTTTTTCACTTGCTCCATTAACTGCGAGTCTTCTGGACTCACTCACTCAGCAGGACGGAGCACCCGTGAGGATGCCATAGCAACCAAAATGACAAGTAGGGTCGACTACTATGGATTTCTCACAATAAGAATCTGTCAGTATATCAAGGTTTCATACCACCATCAGTTTGTTTTTGGCATGTTGGTTTAAACACACCTTTTAAAACACCACGAAGAACATTACACAAAGACATAATGTTGCTCATATAATCAAAACTAATGAAAGTCTTTACAATGAACAAATCCCTTATTTCAGTAATACAAAGATATATATATATATATAAAGACTTTATTCTGTTTGCATTCAGTTCTCTTTTTTTCTAATTTAAAATTCAAAGTGATGACGACAATTCTCGAAGTCATGGCACTAAGCCAGGCTAACAGGCGACCGGCAGCAGCTTAATATTCACAGTAAAGTAACGAAAGAGTGAAAACAATTGTATCATTTAACTATTTGGAAAAGCGAATGAGCTTATTTACCAAACAGCAGAACTATTCTTCTAAGACTGGAAAAATCAATTTAGATAGTCAGGGGTTACCATACCACCTTAGCATGAATAATACATTTACACAAATTAGAATTAAAGGCACATGGACAATTAAGTGGACATATTTTTTATGATTTTTAAAAAAATTAAATTTTAACATCCAGCAGACCCTGTCTTATTTTTTTTGGCCACATCCACTTACTAAAGTTATGATGGAAATAAACAAATCAGAGTTTAATGGTATTGTTGTAATTGTGTGTTGTGTCAAACTCTCTTTCTTTGCTACTCAGTCGCTGAGCAGATGTCTGTACTGCAGAGGAAAATAATTGTGACTGGCCCTGATAGATAGACTTTTCACGGGCTCCTCCCCTCACATTTCCCAGCATACCTTATTCCCTCTTAACGTTTGACAATAAAGTAACCAAATGAAATAGGTTTAAGTAACAGAAAGTGGTTTACACAATTCACATACAAATAATAAGTGGTCAGTCCAGTATGAAGCAATGTTTAACAGATAATATAGAACTAAATTGGTCTTAATGGTAAAATACCCACCTTGAAACCACACATAAGCTCCTGACTGCTTCGGCTCTGGCTGCACTGGTGATCATAAAGCCATGGCACATGTTCGCTCAACCCCACCGGACCCGACCGGTGGGCGGGTGGTTCTACTGCACGCTATGAAATATAGTCCTGCTGGTGCCGCTGCTTGTAAGCAACACTTGCAAACATGTATAATTAAAGATGAAATGAACTAAACGACCTTAGAAGCAGGGTTTGTGAAGGTGCTCTGGTTTACTGAGCGTGCATATCACAGCTGAGAAGGGAGTGCCTTTCTTTATTTGTACTTTAAAGAATAGATAGGGTCACAGATTTGAAAATGCACAAATGCCCCTCGAGTGTCTTTCAGCTCTCTCTTGTAAGATCTCTTTCTGTCACAGTGGGGTATCTATACACAGGAGGGTTAGAAGGAAGTGCTCTGTGTTTCGTTGTGTTCCCATAGAAGCTTTAGACTCATTGAGCTTTGCACACTCTGCATCTGCCAGAAGGTTCGCTGAAGCAAACTGTCAGGCAGTTTTCTTCACACTCTTCAAGTAAGCACTTGATTTGAAATAGCGTGGTGCAGATGAAAATAGGAAAACATCTTGCTGAATAGGGGCGGCTGACAATGCAATATGCATTCATCACCAGTGTGTCTTTTTTTTTAATATATATATTTTGGAATGCAGAGCTGTGTAACAGTGTTTTTGCTGGCTAGTTTCATGGCTGCCTGTGTGCTTCCTGCACACCTGTATGGTATCAGTTGATGTTGTGAGTTTGAGCCCTCCGACAGCAAGCCGGTGTTGTGCAAAGCAGCTGGCAGATTACTGAGCAGCCCCTGGCAGGTACTGTAGCAGTTTATCTCAATTTTACATCGTAAATGGGGTGTGGACAATGAAACTGTACACAAACTATGATGATCCTCCTGTGACTCTGGCAGTCCATGATGTTCTAGCTCAGCACAGAGCTGGACGCTCAACAAACAAGCAGATGGTTAAAAAGAAAAGAAAAAGAGGTCAGACAAAAAGGTCAGACAAATTATCCCATTCCTGCACACATGTATCAACTCACTCTGTCTCCTATAAATTACACTCGCATATGCTCCAACTAATAGTTAGTTTTGCTATTCATTAATCTGGCACTTATTTCCTACAAATCATCGATAGTCAACAAAATGTGAAAAGGCTGAAAAAAGCGTGACACCTTCAAATTGCTTGTTTTGTTCAACCAAAAGACCAAAATTCAAAGATATTTCATTAATCATTAAATGAGCAAGAAAATTATGAAAACTGCTTAATGAAAGAATGATTATGTTTCAGCTTGATAAAATGATTTTGACGATTAATCAATTACCACAGTAGTTGTTGATTAGTTAAGTAATTGACTGACTGATTGTTTCTGCTCTAAACAGATTTACAGTAACATATTATATGAAGAAAATATATTGCTGCATTGATTGTGCTTTTTTTTTTTTAAAGTGATGATGTTCAAATCAATGCAAAATGTTCAACTGGACAAAATTTCTTCATGTTTGTTTAACATTTTCAATTAATTCTCCAAAGAGTATTCACGTGTATGGATTGCAAAACTGACACATTTAGGTAAGAGCATTGCCAGTTATTGAAATGAAGCTATTATTAAAATAAATGTGCCATAAATTTAAAGAATTAACCATGATATTTTTGTGACATGTTTTGGACATGCTATATTTTAGTTTTTGTCAACAAATTGCATACAAAAATGAAAACCAATAATGTTTTAGTTTGTCTCAGCTGTAGCTTCAACGCTTTTATTGTTTTTCTTCAGTGAACTTTGGTACTGACTCAAAATAAACCACTGAGCTCATGTTCATTGTGCAGACTTGTGACTGTGTGACGTGTTGATATTTTTTGGCAACAATGGAGCACAGACCAATGAGCTATATGAGCCTTCAATTATTTATTTTTTTTAATTGTAGGATCACATCATTTGTGATTTGAGTATTTTCATAAAATTTGTTGACAACTAAAAAAGAAAAAGGTGGTAGCCTAAAACTCCCATCTCACGCACTCCAGGCATCAACACCAACCTCCTCCCTATAACTGTCAAAATGTATTAATCAAATTAGTAGTGTAAAAACACATTTTATTAAAACCAGCATTAGCGCACGCACACATTTCTCCATCTAGATTTGGAAGCACGCAGAAGTGGAAATCACATCATCACCGCCTTTAAGAAAGCTCTGTCGTCCTGTTTGCAGCATGTTTTTGTGCACCATCTGTCAGTGTCAGTATCAGCATCAGTGGTGTATGATGGAGCCGTGGAGCCCCATGTTGAGAGGAGATAGACGCTCCCCCTGTGACAAAGACTAGAAAAGGAGGTAGTCACTGCATGGTTACCGCTCCCACCCTCCTGCAACAGAATTATCATCACCAAGGGAGCAGTGCTCAAGCCTACATGTGCAATATCAAAATATGAAAATGTCAAAAAGTTAAGAAGTGGGATACTATCTGTATCTGTAGTGTCTGTGCAGATAATGGTTTCAATCAGTGGCATTCCAATCCTATATTTCAGAAAGGAACATAACGGACCTGATCTCTGCTGAAGTCTCCATTTGATCTGTTTTATGGTAAATAAATGCTGTCAACATTTCAAAGGATTAGTTGCTGCCTTTAAACAGAACTCATTATCTCATGGTTATGACATGGTAAATTGTGTGCAAAGTATGCTTGGAGTTAAAGTGGTTAAATCATGAGAACGCCGTTGCTAGACAACGGCAACATGGACAGCATCCAGAAACCACAGAGGTTTAAACACAATTTAGCAAGCAGGTAATGTGATGCAGGAAATGTGAAGGCATAATGACAAACAGAGAAGATGAGATTATAAAGAAAGCCTCTAGATGGCTAAATTAATGATACATAAACTTAACATCCAATGAAAATGACCCTCCATAGCCTCCGTCATGTCTCTAAATGTCAGCAAATATGTCACAACTGTTGACATATAAGCTTTTAGAAAATTCTGAGGTCGTGAAAGTTGTTTTTCAAAGGCAGGGGACACGAATGCACGGCAAGGTAACAGGAGGTTTTGTGTAACAAAGGCTTTAATCACTACAGGCAGGAGCTGGATGTCTCCATACAAATCCCAAATACGAAATGAAACACAAACAGGCAATCCAAAACTCAGTGAGTCAGCTGGGACTGGATCCAAAAAGGAACTAAAAAGGCAAAATCCAGAACTAAGACACTAAGGCAAAGAAGAAGTGACAGGGACACAGAACTTACTTGATATGATCACGCACAGGAACAAACAGCCAACTGAAAAGAATTGATAAAGAGGGAAGATAAGCACAAAGAGTAAATACAGCAGGGAGAGAAGGACAACGAGGGAGAGATGAAACTAATTAGGGAGGGCCAGACAATTTCACAGAAGGGAAGTAACCAATACAGAGGGGGTGAGTGACTACAAAGTAAAACAGCAAACACAAAACCCAGACTAGAGCAAGAAAGGCATCAAGTCCTGAAAGGGGAAGGGAGGGGGGGGGGGGTTAATGGGATTAAAGCCTCATATCATTTAGAAAATAGACCTGATGCGTATTTTTCACATGTGCTGTGCCAGAAACGATGTGTGATCACGTGCACTGTATAATCATGGCAAAAACCCAGCGTAGGCGCTAATTATATCCTGGTGATACTTCACCAGATGAAGGGTGTCATTCCCACCCTCCCCTCCTCCTCAGTGTCAGTATGAGAATCACGTGCTTGCTTTTGGGATACAATTTAGCACTTGTCAGACCTCAAAAGTTCAATACTGATGACCATTATCAAAGAGAAACGGTGATTCAACGGTAGGACCTGCAGCCGCAGCACTGCAGCTGACACGCAGCCGGTGTGAAAACACGCACGCAACCAAGCTGCAGCTGCACAGCGTGTGTCAGGTAACTAACACACACACCAAGCAGGCAGTGTCCCAAACTAAAGAAATGGAGAAGCGCTATGTTTGAGATGGGTAAAACACATTTTGCTGTTGACCCGGTCCATAGCAGTGCATTGCTTAGCCTTATACCGGTATGGCTGCAGGTAGTAATACATGGACTGCAGCTGAGCACTTCGTTAAACCTCACTTCAAAAGATTTGAACTGTCCCTTTAATCCACACAGTATTTGCATTAATTTAAAGCTTGTTACCAGTTTTTTTTTTTCTTTAACTGCTGCCTGGTTATGAATTATGGCTACAAAGCGAAAGCCCGTGTCTTAGAGACGGCGAGTGGACATACGTGTATGTGTGTGAGTGAAGAAGCAAGAGGTGTTGTTTGACAGATACAAACAGGCTGCAATAAATCCAGGCGCTCATAGCTTAGAACATTTTTACGCCATAAATTGCAGGGCCGGATCAAAGAAACATACGTTTGTGATGGCAAAATCGATTTCATTTAGAAGTCATCAACCGCTGCTCTTACAGTGACAGCAAATTACAAAGAAGCAGAAAGGGGGCCAGTGAAAGAAGAGAGCTTTGAGACACTTTCCACTCCGGTTTTATTCAGGGACACAAAGCGGAGCGTTCAACAGTGCAAATGTTTCTGCCTTTTCTTCTTCTGTCTCGTGTAAATTGTGTATTTTGTTCAAATCTTCACAGAAAGCATGCCGCTTGTATTACCACCGGCTGGAACTTCATTATATTTAGTCAAGCTGAACATGTTCATTAACCAAAGATCTCTGCATGCAATCAAAGTTAGATAAATTACCATTAGAGAAGGAAGGTTCCATGGCAACCAGGAAAATGTAGATTCAGACTGTATAATGTTGTTTTTTATGAAGAGCTAAAAAGTCTGCTTTATATCTGCGAATTGACTGTGATTCTTATGATACATCCGACCGGCACAGATTGAGAGGAAATACCAGTTTGAAGTGTTCTCGGCCTGAGTGGCCTGGACACCTACAGAGTGAATGACGTTGAATCAAATCAAATCAAATCTGGAAAGGTTGATTGTTTTGTCAGATTGCACAAAACACCTGCTCAAATTACCTGTTGGATTTTTGTTTTGTTTCATATATCTGAGCAGGATACATGTACATAAAAACAAACACATTAATATGTATTAAATCTAAATGGTAATTTTGTTCATGAGAAAGCAGAGGCGGTGGAAAGAATTAGAGGGCTGACAGAGGCTGTAGTGTTGTGCAGTACTATGCGGTATAAATATTATATATATTTGTTTTTTGAGAGGGTAGCTGTTTCAAATTAGACCGAGTCATACATTCATGTCATAACTTGCTGGTCAAGTGTATGTCAGCTAACACTTGGGCATATTTCATCCTTCTTCTTTCACTTGATTGTGTCTGACACTCATTTTGGTTCCCAGCAGCCAAAGAATGTTATGGAGGTAAACCACAGTGGACATGTTGTGTATTTGGATTCAGATATCAAAGATGAGTTGTGATCATTTGTGATTGAATGACACAGCATGTTTCTATTTCTGCCTGCCCTACCAAGATGTCCCGTTTTTACTTTGTGTATGCTTTCTATTGGCTTTATAGTTGATGAAATAGTTACTGCAGCTACTTCACCAAAGATGTTTTACTTTGCTACATAAGTAAATACTTACTATTTGTTCTTTTTTTTTGGTATATAAAATCAATAACAAAATTTGTAAATTCCCAATATATTTGTTTCCTCGTAAGTGGCTGTTTTGTTCAACCAACCGTTTTACTTTTTGGAGATTTTAAATTTGTTTTGTTAACTTGGAAAACAGCAGTTGAAAAAATAGCATCCATTAAGTTCCGCAGCTTTAAATGATATAAATTCTAACATAATTTCATGTCAAAATACACAACGGCATATAACAGACAAAACCAGCACATCATCAGATTTTAAGAAGTCTGAAAAAAATTATGTTTGGTATTTTTAGTTTAAGATTAAATAATTAATCTATCAAGATTCTTAATGATATATTTTCTTTTGTATAACTGTTCAATTGTTTCAAAGAAATTTAAAGTATATGATCTAATATCAGTTTGATTAAAGCTCATTTTTCAGTCTGTCCAACATTTTTAATAACACGAGAGTGTAAGCAGACGTTTCCCGGGTTGTCCATCCACACCAGCAGATAATTAGCCAAATCACCAGGTTATTTAAAGGTTCCTTTCCCATCAGCCTCCTTCATCAGACTAATCATTTTCTGGTGGCTGTCTTTATTTCCCCTATCACCTTTCACACACTTGGTCATGTTGGAGCATCCAGTCTGCCGTTTTACATTATTAGTTCCCTGTCAGCTGAACTCCTTCTTGTGCTGAGAAGCTGAGGAAAGGAAGGTGAGGAAGATAGAAAGCGACGGCTCCTGCCTTCTGGTTGCTGGGGGAAGAGGAGGAGGCAATGTTGACGGCCTAATCTCTGGCTCTGATTATCTTCTCATTACAATCAGACGGGAGCCACTCGATGAAAAGGAGAATGTGTAATTACGCTCAAATCTCCCATGACTAAAATAGAGAATAATAAACAGGGCGAGAACCGTGTCCTCACATGAAATCATTCCGTTTATTTCGTCGTTCATTCTGTAGCTGCATTTGACATAGGATGAAGATTGGATGGGGGCTCAGGTGGTTGAATAAGGAAACACCTGACTTATAGCAGCTTTATTTGAATACCAGAATAATTTGCCTAATTTTTAAAACCACAGAACAAATGTATAAACATGAGGCTGAGCATGTGACTTCTGGCGTTTCTTGATTTTGCTTTCATCTCCTGAATATACGGTGTGTGTCAAAGATAGGAAAAAAAAATTCAAGAAGAACTATTCTAATGACTTTGTCTGCATCTGCCCGGCTCGTGATAGAAAACACCATCTTCCGAAATGTCAGGGCAACTGAAGCATGTAAATAACTACATTTCCATTGACACATTGATTTGAATGGAAATGGCTGACCTCCAATTTTCGTAGAGAATGGCTGGCAGGAAGAAATGGAGGGGAATAAAATACGTAGCCAGTAGACCACAGGGGATAAGGCTAACCAAGCATGTTAAATCCCCCGCTCACTATTGCATGATGGAAGCGTTAACTGTGTGGACAACTACAAAAATCACTCTGGGAAGTTCTAACCGAAGCCTCAAGAGCAATACTAAATCTTTCTTCTTTTCCTTTGTTTTCTTCCACCTCACAGCTCCGAAACTACAACCTGCCAGCCGCTTAAGACTGATGACAAGAAAGCAGTGGACACGAGGGTGGACACCACCGACAGAAATGGCTGCATCAAAGGACACAGGCGTAAACACCACAGCCATCGCAGGGCCAGGAGGTGAGTTAGTCTTTCTGCTTTCACAAATGCCACGCAGCAACGCTTCAAAATCAATAAGAAGGTTTTCTGAGCTCAAAGAACAAGTGCTTGTAAAGAGATGAAAAAGTGGAGAAATCAATATCCTTTAAAGATGTGGGATAGTTGATTAAAAGGAAATGTTTCTGATGATGAATGGTTGAAGTTTTGTTTTTGTTTTCCGAGGTGCTTTTGTAGATCACAGTGCTGATGATAAAGCCTTTTAACAGCACACCAAAACTCCTCCAGGGCCTTACTCTCAGTGAGAAACCAAGCTAATCTCTATATTCTGGTGCTGGGAATGTAAACAGTGTTATCAGGTCAGGCTCAGTGGAGAAATACAAAGATGTTGTGAGGAATTCCACACTGTCATTCAGATCAACTCTTTCATCAAAAACCTCCTTCAGAAAATAGTTGTTAGGCTTCTTATTCTGAAGTGAGAAAAATTAATGCAAGCAGAGTTTTATTTTCAAAATAAATTCTGAGGAAACTTCTTAATTAATCTGACACCTTCAAAGCCTTTTTGCAGTTACGCAGGTTTTGCAGGGAAACATCCAGCGATATGTAAAACCTGCATCTGAAGTGTAAGAGAGGATCCAAAACACAAATTGCTTGTCTTTGGATGAACAATACCCGGTGGCTCTTCCCTTCCCCTTTGTTTTTAAATTTAACAGAGAGCACAGAGAACATGGAGGCATGTAAACTTCTGATCATCATTTTTTTCTGGTTGGTGCATGAAACAAAATGCATCCGATAGGAAAACAGCATGGTGAGAAAGATTTATAGTGTTTGTTATCAAACAAAGTCATTTGATATTTAAGTACTCAGTAAAGTGTACGTAGTCCGCCCGGGATCATGCCAGAGCATGTAATACACCTGCCAGTCCACTAGAGGATACAGCGTCAGTAAAAATTCACACATATAGGGCTATGTCTAAGGAGGTCATGTAATGAAGGTCATGCAAAAAACTTTAAAAAAAAAAATGGTGAAGTGAAGTTCAATGAAGAGAGATCATTAGGAGAGGAAAACAATTTATTGAAGTAATGACAGTTTGACTTCAAAATTTTGGTGGTTGGACTCCGACGATGTTGAGGTCGCCCCGTAGAGTGATATCCCCGATGGATGTAGTAATAGGACCAGAAACAGGAACCCCCAGAACTTGGATGCTGGAGTATATGGGTTGAAATTTGTGTTCAGGTAGTGCAAAATAACAACACAAGATATCTCAGCGCACTTAACAAAGGAACCTAAAAAAAAAATCCCACATTAGCAGGGTGGGAGGAAATGACACAGGAAGAAAACCTCATGAAGTGGGTAGGAAAAATGTAATTTTTAACAGGAAGAAACCTCCGACAGAATCAGGCTCAGAGGTGAGCGGTCATCTGTCTCAACCGGTTGGGGAGAGGGAAGATCGGAGGCGACTGACAGGAACTTTGATAGAGGTTCTTAGGAAAACGAGATGTATTAGGTGGTGATGGAAAGGAGGAGTGCTGCACATTTGGAGGTCTGAATGAATGAAAGAATTTTGACAATATTTAAAGAAGAGGGATGAGATTGGCTTAAAAGCGCGGGCAGAGAATCATTGGGAAAAATATGGTGATGACAAGGATGGTAAAGTGGAAGTGACCCAGAAGATAGCACAGCAGGAGTAATTCACCGGGGTTGGAATTAAACCATGATGCGAGGTTACAAATCTTCCTTATTGAACTTCCGTAAAAACTTAATTAGAAAAAGTAATCAGGTCCAAGCATGGATGCAGGTTGTTGGAGGGAGCAAACCAAAGACTTTCACCCAGAAGACCAGGGTTTGAATCTGTGAAAAGGTAACATGGATTTCTGTAATACAAGAAAGTTACTTACATAATGTACCGTATTTAACTATGTAACTTATTTCAACCTAAACCATGACCTTTGACTAACCTAAACCATGTCGTTTTTTCTGAAACCAAACCCCATGGTTTTTGGTGGCTCAACCTAAGGCACCTCACTTTTCACGTCTAGGAAGCAAAACGTGATACTGACACGAGGCGTGACACACAGTGGACACAGTAAGACCAGTTTTATTCCAGACAAAGGATGTCAAGACCATACCATAGTTGTATCTATTTACCAGATGATTTTAAGTAATCACCATATGCTTTCTAATATAGCAGTCCTGCAGTGTATCCATCTCATCTGAAAGTGGCAGAGATAGTCTTGATGCAGAGATGTCAGAGATGGTCAGATTTGAGGCTCCCACTCTAACATGCTGTTGGAAACCTGACGTTTACTCCATATGATTCGGTGCGATTTAGACTGATAATGCGATGCACGGTGCTGCGGCGGTGTAGCTGCAGGCGCTGGTGAGACGATGAAAGGAAGTCCAGTTTGTCAAACACATCCATGGATTTGAAGGGTTATCAGATGCCAAAACGCCACACAGCAGTGTATAATCCTATGAGACAGGATTTTACTGCATAACGTTTTCACAGTTGTCATAGAACTGAAACTAAGCCTGACACCTAACACTTTAAGAATATACCAAAATAAAAGGACTTATATCTCAGAAGGATTTATAAAAGCTTTATCTTCAGCTACTGTGACAGTGTCTTTGTTTAAAGGTACAAACCTCAGCCTCACCAACATGTTCACCATTTTCTTTATAAACCCAAAAATATAGTGCAACAAATGTGTACTTGATATGGCATTGGTCAATGCAATGCATTGCCAGATGATGTAACACTGCACTGCTTCAGTATTTGGGAAACTCATTAATTTGGCTCCACTGTTGTATTATGTTGTGCGAATGCAGCAGTCGCATTAAAATCAATGAAGAACCTGAAGTATTATTGTTAGTTTCTTTACCCACTAATAGTATAAAACCATGAAGACAAGGAAGTGGACATTAAAATGTCTGAGTCTGTTTCCTGGAAGCTAGATTTACTAACATGGAACAGTTTTGCGCTTTATAGAAATGCGATGTAAGTTATTATGCTTTTATCAACAAAACATTTGACATGAACATACTGCAGCTGAAAAGTGCCAAAATGTTGATAGAAACATAGCTTCTAAATATTAATTGACAACATATTCTTGTTTACCTATGATATCTGCTCATGGCAATTATAGATTACATTTTGTTTTATTAAGTTTATGTGCAGGCTCACAGCACATGGTTAATTTTAGGGAAAGATCATGGATTTGGTTTTATACCTAAATGTCCAAAGTAACCTGAAGCAAAAGACACAATGTTGACAACCAACTAAGTAAAAAAATTATCTTCTTAACCTCAACCAAAAAGCTTTTGTTGTCTAAATCTAAACACACAAGATATTCAGGACACAAATCTGTTCCCTGGATTCACAAACTTGATTGTCATGGCCGCAATTTTATAAACACTTCGCCTTTGCCAAGATAATCCATCCACCTGAAAGGTGTGTCATATAAAGATGCTTATTAAACAGGTTGATTCCTCTCTAAAAATGTACAGTTTAATCATACAATACAATGCCACAGACGTTCCAACTTTTGAGAGAACCTCCGAACTGTTGTCCGTAAAATGAATGTTCATTTCACTACTGTCAAGACATTTGAGAAGAATTTAGCCATCGTCCCTAAGTGGATCTTAAGCCGACTGCAACTCTTGCATCACAACTGACTTATGTGGGAAACGGTTCTCCCTCGATGGCATCTGGCACTCCGGAGAACTGTTCTCTTGAATTTGAATGCACACAGATACCGCGATGAGATCCCGAGCCTCATTGTAATGCCATTCATCTGCTGCCATCGCCTCATGTTGCAGCGTGATAATGCTTGTCCCATGTTGCAAAGAGCTGTAAAGAATTCCTGGAAGTCGAAAACATCCCCGTTCTTTCATGGGCTGCATATTCACCAGCGTATACGATAGTGTGTTCCAGTTCATGTCAATATCCTGCAACTTCGCAACAGCTATTAAAGAGGTTCGGAGCAGCATTCCACAGACTGCAATCTACAACCTCATCAAAGCTATGTGAAGGAGATGTGTCACATGCAATGCATGAGGTAAATGGTGGTCACACCAGTTACCGACTGTTTTTCTGCTCCATATCCAAAGAAAAAAATGCAAATCTGTACATACTGTGCATTTATTAAGATAAAACTGCACATTTTAGGGTGGCCTTTTATTGTAAGCAGTCCAAGGAACACCTGTGCAATAATCCTGCTGTTTAATCAGCATCTTGATGTGCTACAGCTGTCAGATGGATGGGTTGTCTTGGCAAAGGTGATGTGCTTACTAATACGGATTTTCATAAATTTGTGAAGAATATTTAAGAAAAATTTACATTTTGTGTAGACAGAAGAAGTCTTAGATCTTTAACTCAGAAAATGAGAGCAAAAATAAGTGTTGCATATATATGTTTTTGTACTTTAAAAAAAAGTTTATATTAGATTATATTATCATATCACATATTATAATAAATATAATGTTATAGACCACACCATGTTAAATAATAAGACAAGCAGACCAGGCTGTAGAATGATCCACATGAAATAGGCACAACCAGTCTCCTGTTTAACAATATTAGCAAAACTTTTAACCACAAGGTCAGCAGAGCGGAGGGATGGTGGAGGAGGAGATGCAGCCGCTACATCCAGCCTCGGTGAAGGCTCTGAGGAGGCATCGGAAATACCCCAACAGCCACCACAAGACAATGCATGAAAAATATTGTTTGTTCATTTCCATTTACTAAAATGTGGCTAATGAGCTAGATCCATATCCAAATACTTTGTCTCAATTACAAAGCAGTGAGAAAAGACTCCTCTGTTGAGAAAGACATTTGTTCTTTGGATTCTTATCTTGCTAATTGGCCAACAGCGCCCCAATTCAGCAGAGAAACTAAATGTTAATTATAACATGAAAGCACAAGTCACCGACACTGGGTTCCTTCTAGAAACGGTGCGTTGGATATGGTGAGGGAGTTTTAGAAAGTAGGCCGGGCCAAACTAGAAAAAAGAGGAAAAATCCATTCATTTCTGTTTAGTAAGTTAAAACATTTAATTACCTGAAAACCCTGAACTTCACTAGAAACACAGAAATCCACCACCACTAAACATACCAGAGTGCCTGACACCAAGCAAGTAATATTTTTTTTTTCTGCAATTAAATATCGAGGATGTGTTCACGTGTATGCTTTCATGGTGTTCATGCATAATTATGGGTTAGAAAAAAAGCAACACACTCCCTCATTGAGCATATTCTCATCAAATGTCCCCAAATCCCCTTTTCATACGCCATTGTTTCACAAAATCACCATTCCCAGTGTAGCTGGCAATTGACTCTCATTCCCCCCTTTCATTCTCCCCACCTCATCAAGAGAAACTGTGTCTGCTGGCAAGACGAAATGCAAAAGCTTGCGTTGTGCTCTCTTACAAACCCAGAATGGTAGAAGTGTTAATGAGTGACAAAGCGTTCTCATTACCAGGAGAGGGTACTTGGGCTTGGTCTGTCTAATCAGCCCTAATGCATTTCAGTTCCTAATGCTCCCAAACTGCCGACTACACCAAGCAGGGCCATTTATTATAGGAAGACACTCTTCTGCATCCAATGAAACAGGCACATAGTCTCCAGAGCTCTGTGGTCACATATATCAAGCAGGAGTGCAGTTTGTCACTGTCTGGATCAGTCCTGATCACACTCACCTATGTGCATGACCTTCTGTTTGTGTAACACGGAGGTACATTTCTCTGAATCTGACGTATAAATGGCAAAGATCATTTTCTGTTAGCATGATAGTCACTAAAACATCTTACACTGCTGCTATTTTTTTTTTATTATTATTATTTTTTTTTATTGTGGATGCAGAAATATACTCTTTTTGCAATTTTCGAGCAGAAGCCTAAAAAATAGGTGTGTTTTTAAAGGGTTAATGCAGTGCTATTAAAATATGATATGGATATTGAGAATTTGATTTGGGAAAAATAGTTTCTCCTTAATTATTACTTTTATTCACAAAATCTTTGTTTTTGGTTTTGTCTTTTTTTGCTTATAATCTCACGCTAAAGAGGCTGCCAATTTAACAATTTTATTATAATTAAGATGGAAATTCATTTTTAAATGATTATATTTCAAAGCACTTTTGTTGAAGGCTTGTGCCTTGTTGACACATACTGATTAAACATGGATGGCTCTCTCATGGCTCTAATAAGCCTGAAGATTTTGTGTCTGATTGCATTGAGCGATTTAGTTTCCGTACATTCTTTTCTCTCATTCAAGTCCTTGTCGCTGGTTAAAGTTAGATCACAGTGAAGTGGCAACTCCGTGATATTAATAATTAGCTGTTCCTCCATTTTGTTTGAAGTGCTTTTACATTGTTGGGTTGAGTATAAAAACAGCAGTGGGCTCTTGTTTCATGACAGACTTAAGCACATCACATGAAATTTGCATTTACCCAAGCCTCTCCCACGGTCACGGTTTGTGGTGCCATATGTTTATTCGAGGTTTAATTCTGAATTAACGCTCTCTTCACATCTCCTGCGTTTGAATTCAAGCGTGAACAACCCATCAGATCTTTCTCTTAAAGATAGCAATTCAGAAGTCAAGTATTGCTTTTGTGAACGGCTGTTGTCCCTGTTGTAGGGTTGAAATCACTGTAGCCGAAGATGTGATGTATGACCTTACCATTATTTTCTATTCGGTAGTTGATGAAGTATTTGTATAATGATTTAGTCCATAAAGCATCAGAAAATAGTCACGAGTTCCTAGAGCCCATCGTGATGTCTTCATCCTCGACATGCTCGCTCGCTCGCTCGCTCTCTTCTGTCTTTGCTTGTTATGAATTTCAGTCACTTCTGTACTTAGAAGCCGGATTCTGTGAGCCTGAGGTGCTTCAAAGGCCTTCATCTCCTCTCCCAGATCAGTCATTTTCAGAGAGTAAATGAAGTGGACCTCTGGACGGCAATCAAGCTGCTCAGCACATGGAATCTGACCATTTTCTTTTCAACATAATGATAAGTTCACACTTGAAGTAAGGAAGAGGAAAAAAAAAAAGGATGGATGGCTACAATATCTCAGGCTAAAATTTGAATATTTCCATGCACATGAAAATGTGCGCAGGCTTCTGGTGTCTGTGAAATACAGGAGAATGCAAATGTATTACAAATTCCATTCATTCGTGGCAACGGAGATCCATGTGAAAGATCAAAGAAAGCCAGAGTGAAACATGTTTTTTTTATTTGGAAACTGTAAAGTTTGAATTCACCACCGCTGACTGTTATACTCATGCATCACTGGTAGCCCCTGCTCAAGGAATACAGACGGAAACTCGCTTTAACATATATTTGGTACAATAAGGGCCTGATTTACTAAAGGTTCGCATGTAAAATCATGTGCAAACTCCACACCACCCGCAACAAAGCAGATTTACTAATGACGTGCAGTGAGGATTGCTTCTTTCAAATGTGCAATTTAACACGCTTTGCCCATTTTGCGTGTTTGTCTGCATGCATATGTAATATTGGGCGTTTCTACTTGAAGGTGTAAAATACTGGGAGGGGACATGAAAATATAACAATTTAGCACCCGCAACGATAATGACTAAACCTGAAAGTAGAAACAGGAGAAGTGATTGCGTGTGTATCTTAGTCCGACTGAAAGGAACTTATTAATCAGATCCGCAAATCTGGAGAGACGGCTGCTGTTATTGTGGTGAGAAGGAGACGCAGAGAAACTAAAGAGTACGTAGAGAACGTGGTTTTACACCCGTGGAAACATTTTGGGAAAAATTATTCAGACATGTCCTCTGTTCAGCGATGACATTTCTGAGTTATTGAATGAACTGAATGATGATTGACAGCCAATAACAAGAAGGAGCCACGAAATACCAGCAATGTCAAAACCTTTTACGACTCAGCATTTTCCTGCCTCTGAGTCATTCCAGCGTATCGCTGCTTGGATATCCCACCCAGTCCCGTTATTCAGGTGTGCTGTCCCAAATTTAATTTCAATGGGATCAGATTTCCTTTTCCTCTGTTTTCCATTGCTGGAATCACTTTAACACACAAAAAAAACCCTCATTTAACTACAGCGATTTGTACCTGATATCAGTGACGCAATTACTCTGAGTAAATCAGCCGCAAAACGGGTGCAAAATAAATGTGCAAACTTTTAGAAAAAAACATACAATTTAGTGCCCTTTATTTGAGATCTTAGTAAATCAGGCCCTAAGTGTATTGTGCATCATCCCTGTTAAACAAATATTAAATGAATAAATAACTATATCCCAAGAGAAATCACCCACTGTGAGAAAGCAGTCAGCTGTTGAGGAGGCAGGCGCTGCTTCTGAAGAGGAGAAGTTTGTTTGTCTTTGCCTTTATTTGATAGTAACACTGGAGAAAAGACAGGAAATGTGCAAAGGTCCGGACAGACAGGTATCGAGCCTGGGAGTTGCTGTTCAGGGAATTAGATCCCAAGTGATCTGCTCTCTAACTCGACTATCGAGATGCCCCTTGCCATCCTTATTTTTTTTGTCTTAAGCTCTTCTACCTACTTTCTCCTCTGAGTGCAGACATGTTGCTGTCACTCGTGACTTGAGTAAAACTCACTGGCACGCGATGTATTTTGTGCTTTATACCAGTCTGGATGGGATTTTTATCATCCTGTTGTGATGGGATCATCTCAGGGACATTTGGCTCACAGATAATCTTGTTTATGATTGTTGTGAGAGAGAATCAGGATGCATTAACGTGCAGTTATGCGATGCCGGTGATGAGTCATGTGGATTATTTTACCCCACCCATTCTTTTAGGGTTATTTGTCTGCAAATATTGTAGAATAAAATTATTACAGCAAATTCCCAAAGAATATATTTTCGTAGTATTTTGTAGATTACAATTTAAACGAGTCCCATTTTGGACTCCTATCATCTAAATGTTTGCAACCCAATCCGCAAATAGTGATGCAGGGTTTAAGAGACCTTGTAGGCTTTAAGAGAGGGAGTTTCACACTCGGCATGAATTGCACAGAAAAAACAACAGTATAACACTTGTGTGATATCAGATGGTGAAAGGAGGTGAAAAAATACATTTCACATTTTACAATAATGTACCAAAGTGTACAAAATACATCCTTTGGGAGTCCTCTGCACCGCTTCTCTGATTTTAAGCACTCACCAGTTTGAACTCGAAGCTGTTAACATGGTTAATGTATGTCTCTCAGTAATGCCATATTGTTTGGGTAAATGATCATGTTTTTGTTTTATTTGTCGAGGTTTTAATATTTTCTTCCCTTGGAGTTCTGCCTCCACTTTAATACAGTGAAGATGAATGGCAAGGATCCAAAAAACATGCTGTGAAATGTTTGCAAGGGGATTATACAAACATTTTGTTTATCCATTGCCATTGTTTTTAATTTCTTGCTTCCAATATATGTGCATGGCAGCTCTAGCACTGTTTATATTTATGGTATTGAGGTATGGTTGAAACAACTTGTCTTGATGACAATGTAAAACGTGAAAACAATGTGATAATGTGAACAGTGTTTCTTATAGTGGTGAAACTACAGAGAATTATGACCTGAATCTGCAGCCCCTCTCAGCTTTACAGAACCTATGAGGACTTACAGCTCATTGTTCAGCTTTACAGCTTGAAACATTATTGTTTTGGTTCACTCTCACTGCCCTCCAGGTGCCGATTTTGGCTGCAGCAGACAGCTTCCTGTTTTCATCAATACTTTTCTAAAATCCCACTGTACACTACCTACTTGGCAGCAAACAGCACACAGAAACAGTTTGAGATGAGCTGGTGAACATAATGGAGCATTTAGCAGCTAAGGTGCTAGATATTTTCCCCGGGAGGCGGTGGAGACCAAAAGCAGAGCTAAAAGGAAGCGAAGGTTGGACTTGTATTCATCAGATGGAGACAAACACATCTTTAAATGAATATAAATGTTTCTCTGTAACTGCTGGATGTGTAATAATCGGGCGACCCGGTGTCCCACAACTGCACGACGCATGTCTTGTCCAGTGTTCCACATATTGGGACGATTCCACACATTTTTCTTAGGTCTTTTAAAAGTCAACACTGCAGATGACACTTTTCTAAAATGTGGCCTCTCCGAAAGCTGTGCAGGCAGCAGGGAATGCTGATATTATGTGTCTGTGCACACTTGGGTCAAGTGCAGGTTAGTCTGCCACCATCTTTGCTGCCAACGCTGTACCCAGTGGGGAAAATTCAGAGTCACCACAAAATCCCAATCATGCAGATTTCTGCAGAATATGATGGAGAGTACCACAAAGAAAAGTGTGGTACAGAAAAGTCTGGGAAACTGCTTTTGACTGGGTGAAGCCAGTGGAAGGTGATTCTCAACAGTTTTTGTCTTTCTTGCCAGAGTCATGTCTAAAATTCACAAGTGAAGCAGCATAGTCTCAAAAAGAGTTGTCCTGCTGTGTGGATGCATTCCCACTGAAACCCAAAGATGATCACTAGACAGATAAGGAAATAGCAGCTAAAATAGTGAGCTGGCACCTATATAAGTCAGTGTGAAACTTCTGTTTACGCTTACTGTATTCACTTAGTGTGGGAGTTCTGAAAATACAACATATGTGTTTACTCCTTCACATGTAAAGGCCTAACCTGTAACCTGCATTTTATATTGTATGTGATTTTTCCAAGTTGGAAAGAAATCTAAATTTTAGACAGCCTGTCAACATCGGTAACGTGTCCCACATTGTCCCACACGAAGATACTTTTTGCCCCACATTTGATTTGTTGGGATCAGGTCACCCGAGGAAATAGGCAACTGTTAGCAAACAAGTTCTCCATATAAATGTATTGTAAAAGGTGATGACATGTTAATATTCTGTTCACAGCTTGTTTGTAGCCCCTTTTAGTAAAACAAATAAATGGCAGGTTGAATGTTTTAAATGTGTCCAGTATAGACGTATAACTCTTAAGGATGTTGGACTGTTGAAATTCAGTTTGCCTCAATTATGTGCACAGGCTAAAAAACACTCAAAACGGGGTGAACTTTTGTAACTCGAATGTTGCTATTGAATTGCTGAGAATTTGCATGTTATATCCCAACATAACTCTGAATGTCCTCTGCACTCTGTCTCTGCTTTCAGACCCTCCTTTGATGAGGAAGCCTCCCCTCGGCCGAAGGGGAAGAAGAAAAAGAGAAAGTCGGAGCGGAAGAGAAAAAGGAAAAGGTCAGTTCCCAAAATTGGAAAGAGTCTGCGGGTTGATGTATTTTTGGACACCCATGTCAGAGTTCCTGAAAAAAATTAACTGAGACGTGAACAGATTTGTTAATGGTATTTATTTTTTCTTTGACATTTTTTTCCCTTTAGGTCTCCTTCCTACAGCCTGTCGCCACTGAGGAAGAAGAAAAAGAAGAAGAAGAAGAGCTCAAAGAAAAGCAAGCGCCATAGGTAGTTCTTGTTTATTACAACAATACTAGAAAAATGGCATGACGTTTATTTTAAGGTGATCCAAATCATCTTTTTCCCGCTATTCCAGGTACACCTCCAAGAAGTCAAAACACAGGTATGATTATAATTTTTGCACAATTTCCGCACACCTTGTGTTGGTGTGTGTCTCTCATTTCTAAAGGTTAAAGTGTTTCTGTGTAACAGTTGGTGGCTGCTTTCAGAAGGAGTGCTGGATTTGCACCTTAAAGGACGATTCTCTTTGTGTATCGGCAAGAAGGCAGCTGTATGTGCAGGCTTTGTCAGTATTAACACCTCTCGCTCATGACTCTATTCTCTTTCATCCCATCAGCTCCTCCAGTTTAAAACATAAGAGAAGGGATGAACGCAAGCACAAGAAAAGGTCAGTGTGTGATTGTTGCATCGGAATAATGTACTTTGTTGCCCCTCCCCCTCCGACCTCTTCGTTGTCCCCCAATCGTAAGCCGATCGACCCTTTTCAGAGCACCCATTGCTGAGGAAGAAAGAGACGATTCTCCAAAACGCTCTCATGTAGGGGCACAATGGGTGAATACAGAAACGCGCAGCTTTTATTTTTATTTTTTGAGCAAAGCATGAAAAAACCCTTGCAAAAAGGAAAACTGATAGAGTGCTTGAGCCACAAAGAGAGGGAAAAAGGAGTGTAAGAGGGTAAGAGAAACCAATTTCATGCTGTGATCTCGCAACATTTTATAATTCGACTTTGGATGAGCGCGTCGTTGTTTGTACGCACGGAGCCAAGTTCAATAGCTGCTTACTTCAACAGAAACCGCTGCTTTCCAGCTCACTGCAACTCTTTATTCTCATTTCTTTCATTCTGATCCCTTCACTCTTTCATGCCTCTGCCATTCCTTTACACTCGCACCTTCTCTGTTGTGCTCTCCTACTTTTCAAACATGGTTCATGTACATTGGTAACCCTCACTAAAAAGCTGGCTGAGAAAATATGAGGGGAAGATCTGAATTACCCTTGAAGTTATCCAGGCTCAATATGAATTGTGCCTTTTAAATGCCGTACACTGCAGCTCAGAAAAGAAAACCTAAAGATTTGGCAGTGCCAGCACGTGCTCTACATTGCTGAAAACAACGACCGTTTTGATTGTTGAGTAATCTATCCATCGTATCCAGAATAACAGATCATTTGTCTGAAGGATGATTCCAGTTTATTCAGCCCGGTGTCACATCAAAGCCTGTAATACACTCGTCAGTCTGCTAGATGATGCGATAAAGTGTCAGTATCCTGTTGTGTGACATGAAAACTTCGGTACCTTAAGTTTAGGTATCAAAACCCACACGGTCAGGTGTAGGGAAATAAAATAGTTTTGGTAAAATGTGAAGGAGTTGCAGCTTGGTTGTGTCTAAGTACCGAAACTACTTGGTCAGGGTAAGGCACAAAAATGACTTGGTTGGGGTTGTGATCATGGTTTGGTTTAGATTAAGCAATTTCATGTAAGTAATGTTACATATTGTAAGTTCATGTATGCTATGTAAGTTAAGTAGTTACGGTAAGTAAGTAACTTGCGTTGCTTAAAAAAATATCCATGTTTTGCTTTTTCATGGGTTGAATAACAGTTCCCTGTGTCTGACCTCCTCCCCACATGGACTTATCCATCCTTTTATGGGCTGGTCATACATGTGTGTACTTTTCACACCTCAGCGAGGCAAAACGTGACGCTGACACATTATCTTCTAGTGGACTGATGGGTGTATTACACGCTTTGGTGGGTGACAGGGATGATTTATTACTTTTTGAGTGCATTTTATTTTCTATTAGGCCTCATTCCTTACTTGAACTACAACTATCTGTACTGCTGCATTTCTGTAACAACTCCTGTTAGGTGAGGAACTACGTGAGCATGACACCAGACCAGAGCTCATTTCTGTGGTCTGTGAAAGTGTCAAACACAAGCGTTTGACACTTCTTAAGCTACTCGATAGCTGACAGAAAACCCAAGGAGACCAAGATGGAGAATGATAAACAACTATTGAATTGTTGGGAATAAACATTGCACATTGTGGTTTGTGGTTGGCATCTTAAACCCTCAGGAACTCCAAGTTAGCCAAACTATGGAGGACAAAATATAGGTGCTTGAAAAATCATTATTTATTGTTTAGTGTAAACTTGTATCCGTTTTTTAAACTTTGTAGTTTAACTTTGACTTGTTTTATCTTCCACTGATGTGCACACACAGTTTACCTATGTAATGAAGGTTTATTACAGACATTTTGGGGTGTACCTAGTTTCAATTGTACCTTCTAATTCAATAGTACAGATAATACATACTAAAATACAAACAAAAAAATTAACTGTTGCCTCATTGCAGCAATTTATTTTGCATGGAGCAGAATGTTCATCTTAATCCATAAAATCATCAGAACAAAAAATACAATATTGTGAAAAAAAATTAATAAAACCATAATTATATTTTGTTCTATTAAATGCTAACAAATGGAACAAATGATGAAAATTGTTTTCAGTCCCCAAGGTGGTGTTGTTTTGTTGGTGTATCATTAAATACAAATGTAATCAATTCACAATGGTATACAACAAAGAGAATCAGCAAATCCTCACATTTCAGAAGATGGAATTTGTGCTTGGTAATTTATTTGGTACTGATTAATTGCTGTCAATGAACTAATCATCGTACTCTTTGCTCCTTATCCAATTGTTTGTCTTCCCCTGTGCTCTCCTCCAGTTCACGGACTCACTCACGTAGGAGACGACGCTACCGGAGGTCAGAGTCGGACAGTTCCTCCTGTCAATCTTCCACAGAGGACAGGTAGGGTCCTCCCCCCCCCCCCATTCCCCACCCCATCCCTCCTCACCCCCTGCTCCCTTAGTTTATCTTATCAGCCAGAGGTGTCTGCCAAGTTCTTGGTCACAGCACAGCGATGACTGATAAGGCAGAGGTGACTTCCTGATCTCGGGTACAAGCAGCCCTTATCAGAGCCTCGCAGGAAACAGCCCCAAATTCACTCCACAGATAAATGCACTCAATTATCATAACATATAGCAAAATATTGGCTGTGTGATGATATGAAAGATGTTGTTTTTGACAGCTTTTATGGATTACACTGTGGATAGCAGAAGGATCGCTACTAACCTGTGGAATGATTTGATACTGGTGATAATTAATCCTCAAATAATCATTGATAGCTGTTGAACGCAGAGGATTGCATTTTGAGTCAGAGTGGCATCCTCAAGAACAACTCAATCAGTGAACTTTGAGCCATGAGAATAGGTCAAATTCACTTTATCTTGAGCTGAAACTGAAACAAGGGTAAAGAGCAATACAAATCAATAAATGTTGAGCTTTAAACTATGTTCTCCCAACATGTTTGTACGGATGAATTTCAGTTCCTCATCAGTTCAAATTTTCAGGTGGTTTCACACTCGAGAAACTATTTCTTTACAGTTTCACAAGCAATTCCGATTTATTTTTCAAAATGGCAAACAAAAAAACAGAAAAAATGTTGCTAAAGTAAATTAAGGTGTTTCATTGGCATCAAATGTGCATGAATATAACTTTTTATCTCATTGTCTGAGGTGCAAAATTGGCTGTAATGGAACATGAGCATCTCCGTCACAGTGCTGTGTCATGAAAACTAAACGCACCATTTTTCCCACAGACGGCATCTGCAGAAATCTGTGGTACATCAGCCCTACGGAGATCTGGCAGCTGTAGGAGAGGAAACCAGCGCAGTGCTCAACCACGTGGACATGAAGTGGAGACCTACAACCAAATCAGTCTGTAAACCGGCTCCAAAATATCGCTCCATCCTCTCAACCGGCACCGTAAGTACTCTTCAGGACTCTCATGACGCTGCCACCAGTTCAGTTTGATTTCTCAGTTATGGCCATGTCAAACAGCTCGTTGTCAGTCAACATGAAATGCCTACAGTTGTGAAGCAGTTCATTTGGGTTTGGAAAGTCATTCTCAGAAAAAAGCATTTTCTTATTTCGACCACTGTTAAAAGAGATCCTGGGTTTGAGATATTTTTCCATTAATATTCAACTGAAATACAATATACTTCAGAAAATGATTTGTCTAAACCCATTTAACTGCTAATGGATGAATATTTAGAAAATTGAAACAACTGTTCATGGCCTGACTCTGAGCTCATTTTATGAATTCTTTATTTTTGCAGCAATTTTGTCAGTTCTTGCTTCTCTGTTTTAAAAAACTAACCCCATTAATCATGTTCATATTTGGTAGAAAGGACTCCCCACAAAATAACTGTTGGCTAAACACGCTGGCTAAATTATAACACTGTCTTATTTTCCCTTCTGTCATGTCCGGTTAAAATGTAAATATTATGATGATTAACAAACGCTTTTTCAAGTGTCATTTTTCACAGGCAGATTTCTCTATTTGTACGTATGTAAAGAATTCAAACAGAAACTTGAGAAGGAAAAGTTGTGCAAAGAAGCCTAGTTTAGAGCCAGAGACGACAAACAAATTGCCTGCCATTTCCCCTGAAGCTCTTTATGTTAAACGTTTCCACGTTAACCCTTTTTAGTGTGAAGCTGCAGCGCTGCATGGGATAATAATATTTTAGAATCAAAAGCAATTATAAAAACAATGTCCTTATAATTGCCTTAAACCATGATCGTCATCAAAAGTGGATGAGACTGCAGTTGTGTTGAGTCAACACAAAGAATTTTAAGAGATGGGGCAGTTTGAGAGCATTGCATGGAAATCATATATTTGACATAATCAACAGGGAAACGGGTTGAACTAGGAGATATAATGGAAAACATTTCAATTAGTAATCATTAGTGGTTTTCCCCTTGCGCCTTTGGAACAAAACAAAAACAGAAAAACATGCTAATAGCCTTAGAGATCTTTTGTCAAATAAGACTCAGGTGCAAGCATGTTTTTACCTTTTGTCAATGGCCTCCATGTCCTTGCATACTAACAATCTAACAAAACATAAAAAAATGTATGTAATTTTGCCAGTTGAGCCCCTCTCAGTCCCCTCCGGTCACTGCATCTGTTTTATGTTAGACTTCCAGCTGTTCCAGTGGCAGACCTGACCCGAGGCTGAAATGAAACCATGAAAAAAAAAAAAAAAAAAAAAACTTAAAGTATGATTGGCATTTTCTAGAAAAGACATTTTGAACTATAAAATAGTTTATTGCAGCTTGATTTTCAGTTTTTTTTTTTCATAAACACAGCTATGTCCTTAAACTTATTCTCTTGCTTATTGGGGCATAAAATACATTTAATTTCTCTCCAGCAATCATTAAATTATGCTAATTGCACAGACAGATGTTTTTAATTATACACCACAGGGTTTTAATTGAAATTCAATAAATTAATCCATATATCGAATCGTGCCTGGCATTCAATTTCCCTAAGTCTTTCAGGAGGACTTCATAGTTGGTCGCTGACTTACTGTCAGAATTACTCAGTTGTGTTTTATTTATGGGGTTTAATTTGGTGACTAAAGGCACAACATTTGAAAGTAAAGCAGGATGATCTTTGCTTAATATTTCTTTCCCAAAAAAGCAATCCATAAAGGGAGAGGTAGGTATGAGTGGACCAAAAAACCCACAAAAACATGTACAATCAGTGCGATTGATTATGAAATATGTCGGCCTTTACTGTAATAATAAGTGGGGAATTTTGTTGTGGTGGTGAATGTTTGGGGCAACAACAGGAAAAGAAATACACACCACAACCATGTGCCAGAATATCAAAGCAGACATGAAATGTTTACTTAAAGGCTGCCTTGTCAAAAACTCTTGAGGTGACATTGAAGAATGTATTTGTTTTTCTGTAAGTAAAATCTTTTACCCCTGAGTATACACAGATTGTGTGTAGAAGCGACTGTTAAAGACGATGGTAGAAGCAAAAAAGATGTGTTTAAATTTCCCTCAGGGTCGGCCTGTTGTGTTGACTGTAGACTCGATAACGGGAAACATTCGGTAGGACCGGATGGATTAACGTTTTATATGTGTCTCGCAATCAAAATCAAAGTTTAGTTATAGCTATCAGTTTTGGCGAGCTAGTATCTGTTTTCCATCTGTGGACTCTTGGCAGTAAAAAAAAACTCAGTGTGCATTGGTTGTACTCACTTACAAGCACAGGGTTTAAGTCCTCTCGCTTCCCAAAAACTCCTCAATAATACACCACTGAGGAAAGAAAAGGAAACATGCCAATATAATTCTAACTGGCTCTGGGTTTGAAGAGAGGGTTATTGTCTTTTTCTTGCAATTTACGACTCTAATGATGCACTTATGTTGCCCGCTCTTCCCTTTTTTTTACACCTTACCTACTTAAGGAGGAAAACTTGATTGGTAAGTCGATGCTATCCGCAGATTTAGGGATTTACTTGTAGGTCGGTGCAGGCTAATTGTTTACTTCTTACAGGAGAAAGAGCACAGTCATCTGTCCTATTCTGAGGTTTTTCTTAGTTAGACTGATGGGATCTCTCTTTGTCTGCAATCCTTTTCATTTCTACATAACACCCATTTTTGTGATGTTTGTTCAATGTTCTTTAAATGAGGCTTTTCAACGGGGGCTATTGTTTACTCCTTTTCTTCTTCACTGGAGTTAGAGCCGGTAGATCTTTCCACGCATTCGTTTTTCTTTCTTCTCTGCTCTTTCGTTGTTCCTTTCATATAATTGTTTTAGTGTAGACTTACTTTAAAATTTGCTTTCTTGTTGATTTCTTTGACTTTAGTTGAGTTCAGACTTTCTTTCGAGGTTAATCGCATGCTTCAAATTTGCATGATGTCTTTATCTTTCAAAGCTTTCTGTCCAAGAAAAAAAAGAAATCTCTTCACAGTTTTTTTTTAAGGGGATATGTGCCTTTGTACTAGAGTATTCACAGTGCATCAAAGCAGGTAGCAGGTTCCATTTATCGATACACGACTGGTTTTAAGCTGCAGCTTATTTGTCTGTTTGCAGATTTCATCGTCAAAACCTGGAAGCGAGCTTTTACACGGAAACGGTTCTCAGCATTTATCGAACCAGACCGAAAGGCCGCATGATTATGATTCTGGGAATGACACGTCTTCGCCGCCATCGAGCAAAACTGGTGTTTCTCGGGCGAGTGTCACTGACAACAAGAGGAGCCACTGCCAACGTCTGGCCTCGCCAGAGAAGGTGAAGTTCACTGACAGAGACAATGCCTCTGATTCAGGAAACTCAGTGACCAGCTACGCGTCCTTGTGCAAACCTTTCAGGGAGGACGGCTTGTCTGCAACCCTTTTCAGTGGAAACAGCAAGAGGTAATGTTGTGTTCATAACAAACAATCCATCTGAATGAACGCTTCCAAGGAAAATCTCAAGCTTGTTTATCTTCCGTTTCTACGCTCTGTTTCCTCAGTTGAAATATTCATCTCTTGAGTGGAGAACAAAGGACAGCATCTTTTAATAACCGACCCCGGCTACAGTTTGGGCTTTATCACTCAAAGCAGTGAGACGTCTGAATGTGTTTTCTTTGCAGAGGACAGATAACCTTGGGGTGCCGGGTGGAGGTTGTGAGATCTCCAAAGACTTCCAGCTGTTCGCGGAGGAAGGGCAAGTCATCTCGAAGGCGAGCGAAAACTCGGTCATCCAGCAGCAGGAGCAGGAGCAGATCCTCAGGGAGTTCCAGATACTCGGGACGCTACTCTCGAAGCCCCTCAATGACATCATGCAGGTGCGTTTTGTACACCATTAATATCTAATAATAGCCAAGTTACACTGACTGCTTTTCTGTTCACTTCTATTTCAATTTACATATGCCAAATTTCAGAAATTTACAATCAAATTTTTCCAATGTTTTATGGAATCATTCTTTTCTCTTTGCAGCTCGTACTCCCGCTCACCGAGTAATTCACCTGATCTGAGGCAGAGAGGCAGCGTGGCCAGCCTGAGCTCCAGAGGAAGCTACTCCAGACACAGTGCTGACAGGTGAACTTTACAAAGTGTTTCAACTGTAAATGACTCCTCATTATTGGCGTATAAGAGTAAAATACACCGTATATTGACATCGTTGGTGATTAAAACTTCACCCTGCAATGTCTGCTTCCCAGACTACGAGACAAAAAGAGAACAGCGAGCTCCAGAGAAACAGATGTGAAGCACAAACATAAGGTTAGCGGGAAGAGACAAAGACGCAAATCCTACTCTCCGATGAAGAAAAGGAGGAGAGACTCGCCAAGCCATCTGGAAGCACGCCGAATCACAAGGTACAGCTTTCCCTGTCTTGTCATTTATAGCTGTTGTATGTTTTTATGCCTAAAGGCAGCAAAAATGCACTGCTGGTCCCACCCTCCTCCCCTGGAATTTTTCACTCGTGTTGATGACCTGTGTACCATGAAATGGCATTTAGCCTAAGGATGAGATCACTGTTGGCTCTAAAGCCACCACAGGCGCTGAGGAAACAGATGGTGACCATAGGCAATTTAAAATGTAAAAGAAGACGACAGTCTGATGTTATCTTTTTCAATAGATCAGGCCCACCACACAGGAAGCATGAGTTGTTGTTTTTTTCTCATTTCACACAGCTATTTACAGACAAAAGATATACACTCAAAAAATAAACAAAAGAGCACATGCAGCCACAGAAGGATTACAAAAATGACCAGATTGTATTTAGGTATTCTTATATAGCTAAAGCTAGAGAATCTAGTTTCCCTCGGAAGTTGAAGGAGCACAAAAAAGGAGGATGAATATTGGGTAGATGTAAAAAATAAGCACAAAACTACGGGAGCAAGAAAGCATAAAGTTAATGAGGTGCAATGTTGGCATATAAATCCACAGAGAGTAAAAGAGAGGAGAGGAGCTCAGTGCATCGTGGGAGATCTCCCAGCAGCCGAGGCCTCTAGTACAACTCAAGGATGGCTCAAGGTCACTTGAGCAAACCCTATCTATATACTGTATCAAAAAGGGAAGTTTTAATCCCAATTTTAGAAGTAAAGAAGGCGTCTGCCTCCAGAGTCCAAACTGAGAGCTGATTCAGCAGAGGGGCCTGAAAGCTGAAGGTTCTGCATCTCTTTCTACTTTTGGAAACTCAAGGAACCCCAAGCAGGCCAACTTTCTATGAAGTTCTCTATTGGGATAGTAGGGTACTATGAGATCTTTTTATAAATCATGAAAGGAATATTGAAATCAATTCTGAACAAATCATAATTTTGTAATATTAACATCCAGCCAACACAGCAGCATCAGCATTCATTTAGTCTTTTAGCCGCCTGATAAATTGAAGGCCTGCTTTGGTCTCAGCGCCACTTAATGGTAAAACAAACCAGTTGCTTTAGCTGCTACATGCTCCACTGGGTTCACCAGCTAGTTGCTAACTTTGTCTGTCTGCTTTTTTGATTTTGAGAAAAATTTCATCTGAAAACTAAAACAATTAAATTGTTGTAAAACCAAAACAACGTGCTAAAAGATGCTAAATTGTACCGTAAAGATGAAGGGAGCTAGAGAGTAGGGCGATAATTATAGCTCTTTCAGCTGAAACATTTTATATCCTGTTCGTATGAATCGACAACCAGCAGTCGTTATGAAGCCTCGAGTTCGAAATATGGCCGACGCCATCTTGCCAGTTCGTAGCGTTTTGGAGCCGGTAGTGACCATATTTGGGCGAGCTGGGGAGGAGCGAGCGGTGGATCTGACTCAATCTGATTGGATACCCATTGACACAACATCCTGCCCACCGATAGACGTAACCTGATTGCACCATTGGCCTGTCAATCAAACACACACGCCCCCAAAAACCCAGCTTTCTGAGGCTTATTTTATAGTTAATGGCGGTATTATTTTCAGATGGACAGCGGTGGACTGGTGGTATCACAGTTTAAGGCTCTTCCGCATCTGCCTGGTTTTTCTGAGCCGGAACCTACGTCCATTTTTATACCCAGTCTATGGTTCATATAGAAATTTGTTTTGTGCAGCTTTAAGGTCGAGGCTACACGTTGCATCTGTCACTTTCTTTACACATCTTCTTGCTCTCCATAGTGCCAGGAAGCGACCCATCCCTTACTTCCGACCCAGCCCTTCCTCCAGCAGCCGGTCCACCAGCGTGTCGTCCTGGAGCAGCCTGTTCACCCGCAGCCGCAGTCGCAGCCCGATCCACAGCATTAGCCGCAGCCGCAGCCGCAGCTACTCCTCCTACAGGAGCTACAGCCGCAGCTCGTCATGGAACTCAATCTTTGGGACCCGCAGTCGCAGCCGGAGTCGCGGTTCGTTGAACAAACGCAACAAAACGAGGCATTAGAATTTCTCAAGGAACATTAAGGGACTGAAACCGCGGCCGTGTTTTCAGTTGAGAACAGTGGATGTCGAAGCGATCGACTGTGTGCGTCCCCGCGCTCCGCTTTGACGCTCGAGTGGAAATGTCCCAGCAGTGGTCTTTCACTGAGGCCGTCTCGTTCACTCCCGCCGCCCGCAGAGACCACTGGAGACTGAATGTCTTTTTGTTTGTTTTTTGTTCCTGTACTGCATCCTCTTGCATCAGCACTCACAATGGCCTGGGACTGTTCATCTCTTGGATATTTACAATAGAAACTGCACAGAAGAAAGAAACACTATTCCTGTATTTAGTCAGCTACAATCTCTGTTCCATTTCTCCCATTGCACACATCTGTGCACTTCAAATTAATCTTGCAAATGCTTTAAAATAGTTTAACAACCTTATATTTATTTCATAATTGATGGTACATAATGTGGCTTAATCAGAGGTCCAAGAAGCATTGAAATAACTCCCATTTTGGTTTTCACTTTCAATAGCTACAATGTTTTGGCCTTATGCAAGTACACATGAACTAATTCCCAACAACTCATCAGACATTCACTGTCCTGCGTCAGGGCTGTACGTCCTCGATTCTGCACCGAGAAATTAAGTATTGAGATAACGTTCCAACCGTTTGATCCGAGTGTTTACAAACGGCTTCACAGGGATCGTTATCGGGAAGTAGGAAAAGGTTTATTGGTCTGATCTCAGCACTTCACAAGGTGGAGAACAAACATGTTTCTTCAGCGAGGGTGGCCTGACGGAGAGCAAACGGCCTGTCAGCTCAAATGCCAAATTAATTTATCCTTTGATCAAGTGGAAAACAATTGAAATGTCAGTCCATGTAATACAAGAGAGAGCGATCGAAACTTCGGGGGGTTCTTTTGACAAAATGTTCTCGGTATCAGAGGAGGTATTTCCCTTAACAGCTCATGGTGAATGAAACATCCGATGGATTTGTTCTGGGAAAAGGGTAAAGATAGCGAACTTTTTATTTGCTCCAATGCTTAGATTCATATTTTGAGCTGTCCATAGTTATTTTACTGAATGAGTCAGTCTCTGATTTTTGTTTATTGAATCATTTTATTTAGAAAATTAGGCCCAGACAGAAAAGGCTGTGCCTCATGTGACTGCAACGTGCTGAAATGACATCTGAACTCATGAATAGCATTGGTTCTCAGTTTACTTGAATAATATTTTCTTGCTGTAACACTGGAATCAAACCAAACTGTTTTTGAGTTTTATCTCAACAGAAGGTCAAGTTTTGAATCGTGCATCACCATGCATATTTATTACTTATTTAATATTTATTGGTTCGTTGTCTCTCTCAGTAGTGGTCAGTCTTTCTATGCAACACTGTCAATTCATAGTTTTTATGACACTGCTTAATTGACAGCAAATTTTTGGTTTGTTGTAAATTATTCCTGGGTTTTGCCATCGTTCATGCGCATGAACCTTGAAGTAGGAGCAGATGTTCAAGAGACAGAGGAGCAGGAAAAAAAAAGTGGAATGGCAGAAAAGATCTGTTTTGTCTGACCTTTCGTTTTAGATACTTTTTGTCTTTTAAAAGCAAAGGTTAAACATTTGGGGAGAAATGCTTATTTGCTTTCATATTAAGAGTAAGTGGGAAAAAAAATCGATACCACTCTCAGGTCTGTTTGCCAAATATGAAACTACAGCTATGAGATGGTTTTGGCTTTGCATAAAGACTGGAAACAGGCCGCCTAGCTCTGAATAAAGGTGAGAAAATCCCCCCACCACCCTCTCTAAAGCCTCCTTATAAGCAAGTGACATGTAATTTGTACAAAATTGTAATTTCATTGCACCATCCAAGAAACATGTTTAGTAGTAAGTTTTAGTGGTTTTGGTGGGTTTGACTCCAAAGTTTGAAACTGCCTTTTTTGCTTGTAATTAAGAGTTATATTTCTCGAACATTTTAAAATCCATCTTCCCGTCTGTGTTACTGCTTCAGGGCAGATAGACTGCTCTCTATGCACTCAATACTCTCAGCTTATTTATCTGAATGTCAACTAAATTAGACGAATGAGGGAAATATGGCGCGGGAGTCATCCATAAACTCACAAACGAATGATGGCTAGTGTGAACCAGTGTCATCGAGGTGCCGGTGGGAGATTTGTGCAGTGATGTTGATAGACTTTCTAGATGGTCACCCAAGGCAACGCCCCCCCACCCCTCTCCATCTCCCAATGTAAAGTTTACATCAGTCCTTGTGCAAAATGATTTTGAATGTGTCAGTACTGTGGTGTAAATAGGCATTTGCATTGTAAAAAATTATACAGAAGGTGTAATTATTTGATTGACAAAATGTGATTGGGGCCTTGTTGGATGTTTAAAGGTTTTGGATAAGATGCATTGATCAGTGAAAAAGGAAATTAAGACAATATACAGGCATTAATTAGCAGACTCTAGATGTCCTGTTCCCTCTGATCATGTCTTCTGTTATTAAAAAAAAAAAAAAATCCAATAACAAGGTCATATAGTGATCCAGTGTTTCAGTGTTAAATTATGCATATTCTCCCTGTTTTCCATAAGCGAACATATTGAAACCGCAAATATTCGTCATGCTGTCACATTCGATCTCGTGTCAGTGTGAACTTCACAACGTGTCACCTAGAAATTGAATCGTCCCCACTTGAACCCCATGAAATCAACTTTCCCTTTCACTATGTGTTCAGAATAAGCTATATAAAATCCTGTTCTGAATAAAGTGCCATCGTCTTCTTTTATACTTTAAAAACAGATTCGTCACAGTAAATAGATGACATCTTCACAAAGTTGACTTCTTAGCCGGTTTGTTTAATCCGTACTGTGACATCAGTGTGTTTGACATGAAGCTCTGCGTTATCTTCTATTAAAAATCCTGAGTCACCAAGAGGAGGGAGCTCCAACTCTGTATGAGTTACAAGTGGACACTGCGCAACTTAGTTTGGTCAAAAGTAGGCTGGTCCTCGGTCAGCTGGTGCTCCTCCACTACAAGAAATATCCACACCAGCCACTCATTAAGTCTTCATTTAAGAATTTACATGTCATTTGTCTGTAGTAACCATCTTAAAAAGTGAATTGGATTGAAAACAAGACAGTATTAAATTATAATTTCCTCTCCATTAAAGGTTTTAAGATTTTGTGTTAGTGTAAGAATGCATTTTTTGCAGTGGGAGTGCTCTCCAGATCCTCCCCGCACTTTCCCAACACTTACCCCGAGCAGCCTCTTCGTCTGGGAAATCTCAGTCCAGTATAAAACCCACAGGCAGAAGAAATTAGATCAGTTCACTTAGAGCTTTAAAAAACTCAGTGCCCGCTTCAGATTTGGATCAACAGTTGACTTGTTGCGTAACGGTGATGTGCGTAATTCTAAAGAGATAACGTTTTGATACACCAGAGGCACTTCTGTTGTTACAAAGAAAGAGTTTTGGGTTCGTTTGTTTTTTGTTTTTTTTACACGAATAACAGAAAGTTTTCTGGCTCTGAACTCAGTTGGACATGGCTGAAGGAGACTTTTACACGATGGGAAGCCGGCAGAGGTTTCCCAGAGATCCGTTTGGAGAGTCGCCGTTCAGGGATCAGCTCGCATCTCGGTTTATGGACGATGACTTTGGGATGCCCCCTTTCCCCGATGATCTGGCGATGGACTGGCCGGGATGGGCACGGCCGGGCCGGCTAAGCACGCGCCTCAACCCCTCGCCCTTCAGCAGCAGTTTACGCACAGGTTTCCCCCCTCGTCAATCCACGGGAGGCCCCGCGCTGTACACCAGCAGGTACGGCGAGCCTTCCTCCAGGAGCTCCCCCGTCACCACCGGGGGGGAGCCCTGGAAAGTCTGCGTGAACGTCCACAGCTTCAAACCAGAGGAGTTAAACGTGAAGACGAGAGACGGGTTTGTAGAAGTGTCAGGTGAGTTGCTGCAGACATCATAACACAATTTTGCCTTTCTTTTCCTGGAAGATAAATGTCGTTATTATCAGGTTGATTTGGGAGGAAGGCCTTCGGGGGCAGGAAAACTTTTTACTTGTCGTTTTTGTGACAGCTGATAATGAGTGACTGGAGGTCAAACTGTCCCATTTCCCATGACACTGTACAAACCATCAGTTTAAATTCCAGAAAGTCTACCTGGATGATTGCCCACGCATCAAGACATCAGTTATAGTCAAGACATAGTCAAGTAAGGTTTAGTCATAAAACAAATTGAAATACATCATCTGCAGGCCTGTACCCTGGCCAGGTAACCAGTTAAATAAATTATGTGAGGCATATTGCACAGGCAACACATCAAACAGAATATGGACATCATAAATATATCATGATTGTGTAATACAATAATCTTCAGAGCCGCAGCCGCCCTCAGCACACTGAGGTCATGGCCTCAATATTTTCTATGGGAAATTAGTATGATAAAAATCAATCGATTATTTCTCCTGAAATATCATTAGCTGTGTGGAAAAGATGAAGATATAGTTAGACTAAAAGTTAAGGAGATACAATTAAGACGATAGAGTGAACAATTAGGGTGTTTGGAATTAAATACATTTTAATGTAAAGGCCTTTTTAGAAGCTAATCTAACATTTGTGTGTTGGTGGGATTATCATGTGGAAACTTGAACTCGTGGCCCGAGGTCTTCAAAAATCTTGGCAGTGGCCCTGTTTAATCATTCAGTATTTTTTTATTTAAAATTAATCTTTTAAACGTAGACACCATTTCAAGCAACAGCTAAGACAAAGCAGCATGAAAAAATTCAAAGTTGTGTACAAAACCACTTCCATCCAAGTACATGTACAAACACATTTAAAAATCATAAAATAGAGCGTTCAAAAAGCTGCAGTCCACACAAATCAAAGGACAGAATTCACCAGATTTTGATTAAACAAAACGTTAACAACACCTCTGTGTCTCTCAGGATCCTCATGTCAATCTGGTTGAGAGATATCAGCTCTTTGTAGCACAACTGATGGAGTAAAATGAAAACACCTCATTGATATATTATGGTTTCAGCTTTAGTGAGTCTTGATTTGGAAACGTGGGATGGATTTTGGGGACTGGGACAAGCAAGTTGGCAGGCAGATTCTCAAGCTTAGACACCTGTTTCAGATTCTTGGAGAATCGCTCCCTCCACCACCCATGAGCTCGATTTAGATTTAAGGCAAGGCCCGTGACAACAGTCTCTGTTTACAATAAGACATGCCGCGCGCTACCGTTAAACACCGGAGAGAATGTTCTGGAAGCACAAGCTCACTTCTCCACAGCCGTCCTCGTGCAGGTTTTGTGTCTGCTGATGTCACGTTTGAGCTCAGACACTCATCACGGGAGTAAGTTGTACAAATTGCTTCCTCAAATTGAGGTTTGGGAAGAGAGATGGATTCCAGGGATACCCAGAGCAGGAGAGGGCACAGAGGACAGCAGGCCCCCCGGCTCTGAGTTTTTTATAAGCACATTGTCGGTATGCCAGTTGGGTCATTCAATCAGCGCCATGTTGAGCCCGCCTGCCACAGTGACTCAACCTGTTCTAAAAGTGGGACGGGGAATGTGGTACAAGCATGTTCGAGGTGTTCAGTACATGAATGAATAAATCTTCACAGACAAGTGTGTTTCATCTGGTTAACAGGTTACTGAAAAACAGTGAAAAGTGGGTGAAGTCCAGGAATAAGGACACAGGACTCTTTCTGAATGCATTCTTTTTTTAAATATCTGAATTTAATTTGACCTACTCTCACAAGGCTCACGCTGTTGGTGCACATCTCAAAGCAAAACTCCAGTTGA
Organism: Brachyistius frenatus; assembly: GCF_029030835.1. NCBI lineage: Eukaryota > Metazoa > Chordata > Actinopteri > Embiotocidae > Brachyistius > Brachyistius frenatus. Next base: position 659,117 of record NW_027210755.1, read on the forward strand.
TCAAATTACCACAAAGCAGCTGCAACCCAATGAATATGGGGCGAAGGCAGACGGGGGGTTTCTGGGCTATTGCTCTGAAGAGCAGAGACTGCTCCCACAAGGAAAATAACAGCTTTGTTAGAATGCTTAAAATGACTACTGACTGTTGGCTCAGAAACTGCTCATATGGAGAGATTTGGAGGACAGCAAACCTTTAAAAGTAGCACTAAACTGATGGACATTTAAAACCAGAAAAGTTGAACTTGCTGAGGATCCAATACTTAAACAAAGAAGACAGAAGCAGTGCTAAATAGTGATGTGATAGATCAGCGACCTGTGTCCTCACTGCATTTGAACAATGATGCGATTGTGTTGCTGACACAGCTACAGTAGTCAGTGACCTGAAACCTTTGAGATGAATTGCTTTTGAAACACAGTGCATAGCCATGTCATAAGAAGCTACAAAGTTGCAAATATGAAAACTACAGCCCATCTCTTTATACTTGTGGTGATAGAAAAACGTATCCATCCCGTTTCAACACCACAATCCTCCCAAAACATTCAGTCTAACACATCTGGAATTTAACATCTCTGTCGTAAGAGCCTTGAAAACAAGGAGAGGCAACTCCCTGCTGAACCTTCGTTATTCATGAAATGTCTCTGGGAGATAATTAAGGGACCAGTTTTACTTCTTTAGTTATGATGAGGTTTTCATAACAATCCTCTGACTTCATTGGTGCTCACTCCTCTCCAGAGCCTCGCATGTTCCATCCTTGATCTCTGGTAGAAGTCCAGCACTTTCTGCCGGGGAAAGACGTCATTGCGGGGGGATAGGGTAGCACATAGTCGAGCCTGGAGTGCATAAGGGGGTGGAGGGCGTGGAGGGACGGCCATGCTGCTGGCGGCGGCGGCGGCGATGACATTTAGCAGCGCGGCAGCAGCTGCTAGCGAGCCCGACAGACAGACCGACCGACCATAAACAGTGAGGGAGAAGCAGGAGACAGACACAGACAGAAAAAGAAGCGGAAAACATTTCAATATGTTCATTGCAATCCACCCAACAGGTCAAAACAAACACACAGCAGAGATTGAGCAATGGAAAACTGTGAAATGTCATTCGAGCTCTCGTACATCAACACCTTGTGATGGGTGTTGTATGATCAGTGTCCTTGTGATAAGGACATTCATTTATGATCTATCGCATGCTTAATTATTGCCCAATATGAAAGTTATTCATCTCTGAACCTCGCTCACTTATTTGCTCATGTCTTTCCAAACAGGAAAACACGAAGAAAAACAGGAAGAAGGAGGCATAGTGACAAAGAATTTCACAAAGAAGATACAGTGAGTATGATTTCAGTGAACTCAATAATGGCTGCATCCTTTATTCTCTGGATTTCTGCACACCATGTTTCAGACAACGTTTATTGGAGAGATGTTTGTTAAACCACTGAGCTGTTATGACTCCGGGGTGGTACAGGTTCGTTTTTGTGATGGCAACATTAAATTAAAGTAACCTTTCTACTATGTGCAACTGCAATGAAATTATACATTTCCCATCAAATTCATGGTGGAGGCAGCGGGTCAAGTACCAGGGAAGAAAAAAAACAAAAAAACATACAAAACTCTTAGTTTTTTAGATTTTCCTTGATTGCATGTTTAACAGTTTTACCTTTTCAATTCAGTCTATCTTCAACTCCACTACTGACTTTATTGGCACAAGTAGGAGGCACAAGGAGGGATGGCTTTATATTTAGAGGAATAGAGGAGGGGTCTCCAACCAAGTAGCTTGTGAGCTTTGACCTCATGTGAAATGATCACGACCTCTTAACACATGTTAAAATAACGTGCCGAGACAGTGCCGATGAGAAGTCATTTCCTTTGTCACTAATGTGAGACAGAACAACGACTCAGTTTCGGACGAGGTCGTCTATATTGTGACTTTTTCCTTGTTTGAATGAGGCGGATTGAGTGGATGGTTCAGCCGACGTGTGTGCAGGAAACAGCTGTTTGCTTCTCGTTTCCAACCAGTTGGGAAACTTTTTTGGGACATTCTGTAAAAAATGCATTTACTGTTGCCGTGACAGCAAAGGTTTCATAACTTTAAGGAAGTTGTAACTTTAACGCACAGCACATTTCAAGTGCTCATTTTAGCCCAAATCATTACATTTCCCTAACAAAGTGTTTAATGTACAGGGCCGAGGGTGTTGATTCAGGAAACACTCCGGTGGGGTGTATTTAGGGGGGAGGAACAAACGACCGACATGGTTGCATAGTTTGGAGGACTTGTTGGTAGGATTTTTGATTTTAATCAAGCTTTAGAATTATGGACAAAAAGGCCAAGAAACATTGAGAGGTAAATACTAATTGATAAGAAGATAACCTCAAAGAAGGAAAGAACTTAGATTTTTTTTTTTTTTTTTTTGCAGTGAATTGTACACGCAGATGTTCAGATATACTTTTCTTTACTGAACAACATGACAACATCCTGCTTTTTGTTATCTCTGAAGAGTGTAAAAAGTTCCTTGATTCTGCACCTCTCACTCAGAGTATCTTTAAACAGCTGCTACAGAGTCACATTCAACTCTCCAGGCAAAACTTGTCATCTTCAAACAGTACTGGAAACCTGGAGCCAGCCCTACCCAGATGAAGTATTGGTGTGGAGAGCAGGAGAGTTTTCCAGAGAGGAATCATATGTAAGCCAAACAGGCCACACAAAAGTCTCCACAGCCTCCACGTCTGTGCACCTCTGCTCCTTTAATTGGGCACGAGGAAGACTCCCAACAGCAGCGATAATCGCTGGTGCGTATCGCCGTCTCGCTGGCACGTCAGTCCCGTTCTGTTAATTTCCTGTTGGCTAATTAAGCAGGTGCCCTCCGCCCGCACTGCTTATATCACAATCATTTTAATTGGAATGGCTTCAGATCAGGCCTGTGCTCCCCAGCAAGGCAAAACCGAAAATCAATGAAAGACTGAACATATAGAGAGGGGGGGGGGGGGGGCAAATATATAAATAACCGCACTCGATAAACAAACCCACTGGCTATATGAGCGAGAGAGAAAGATAGCATAGTAAGCACATGTCTTTTGCATGGGTCGTGTCTGAATGTGCTTTTAACTGAAGGGCTACAACTTTTTGTGCTTTATTCATCCAGTAGCAATAAAGTGTGTGTCACTTTTTAAAAAGAAAAAAGCATAAGGCAGGAAAACAAACTTCACCAAGATGATGCACTCAAAATAGTCCAAAATTAAAACGTTAAACACTGGACACTTTTTACCCTAAAAAGTCGCCATCTTGGCTACGTAGAGGAACTTTACTTACTGAAACTTTTAAGTCTGAGGAAGCTGCAGCTGTTCCTGAACTCAGCACACAAAAGTGTGTATTTTGCACTTCTGCTGCTGGACAGAAGCCATCAGTGTGTTTATCAAGTGTTAAACAGAGGACACAAGAGCAAGTTAATTTTTAGGTGAAATAATTAAAGCTGCAGATATTTCAGCAGGTGATGTATTTGCATGCTGAGGTTCTTTGCGGTCAGTGCAGAGCGGCAGTGTGCAGTTTGAAACAACACTACCCTGTCAAAATTCCTGCACTACACAGATAAGAGTCCTCACATGTAAGAGCGCAATTTGTTAGTTTACTAAGGGAAGTATGTCATTTAAAACACAGCATAAGTTGTTTAGTTTTGCCCCATCTAAAAGGAAAACTGACAGAACTCTCGACTATCGAGAAAAAATGGTTAAAAACATAAATAATCTGTAGTCAGAGATCTCTAAATGAGAACAAGATGTCCCTGTTAGTATCAGTGCGACCTCTGATTCAACATAGTCACTGATCAATGTATTCCTATATTGGGCTGACATCAATCCTTGACTTTAAATCTATATCTTTGGTGATATCTTTTTCAATTATCAAAAAAAAAGTATCACGCTGGCTGACAATAAAAACACTATTAAGAATAAGGAAGCAGAATTTGAGTCTGATCTCCAGGCGTCAACTATTTAACAGCCTCATCTCCTTCACTTCTATTTGCCGCAATACATGAAGTAACACAGTACTTAAGTGTAATTTCACAGCTAATGTACTTTATAAATGTTGCACACCGCCTGTGCTATAAATAAATGGAAGGAGTTTGTGCTTCGGGGGAAAGTACATGCTCTTAAAAAGCAGACACCACAAACTGATTGATGTAAAGTAAACAGTGCTGCCGAGTCCAAGGGTTCATTCTTCTGTTAGACCATCCGATCCAAACCAGGGAGAGATGTGTAAGTTCTTAACCAAAAATGTGGCTGCTAAATCGGCTCTGAGGGCAAAGGTAATGTTCTGACCTCAGGTCATGTAGCAACACAACAACCCTGATCTGTCTGTTATTCAGACATGTCTCCTTCTGCTTCCGTTTCTGGTCTCATGAGACACATGATGCTGCTGGACTGACTCAATCCAAATGTGTACTGTGTCTGAGTGAGTGGGAAGAAGCATAGGGGTTACATGTTCTACACACACACACACTTCAAGAACACACACCATGTTCGGTCTCACTGTCTTGTTTCTCTGTGGCTCAGAAACTCTGCAGCATATTGGGACAGTTTTTTGGCAGCTGTACAAAATCAATGCCTGAGATAAACTGTACGCTTGCCAAAGTTAAATAAACTCCGCGAGCTGGACAGATAAGGTTTCTGCTGGAGTCCCATGTAACAGGCCGACTGAGTCATTTGACTTTGTCGGAAGGGGCAACTTTACTTCGTAGCAAGTGGCTCTTTGAAGGAAGGGTTGGGACCACAGATATATGAAAATGATTCAAGATTAATTCTGGCTTACACCAACTTTAATCAGTAGCTTTAAAATCCCCCCCCCCCCACACTTTATTTATTTACGCAGTCTGAATTACATTGAACAATAAATGTAATTATTATTGGCCACTGCTGAATGGAATATCAGTCAGTCCACCACTTTAGTCTAGACTGAAATATCTCAACAACTAAGAGATGGATTATCATGAATATTGGTAGACATATTGTTTCATCTCATACGATCTATTATAAGAGCAATATTGATCCCTGACTTTTCATCGAGCAATGCCATGAGGTTGAATTTTGTGGTTCAGAGACAAAAATAATTCAAAGGAACACCTGCAGGTCAAAGCTTTCACAATTTTACAGAAATATGTCAAAATCTACTGGATTGGCACAAAACGTCTAAACAAGCATTCATGGTTTCCAGAGGAATCCACTGTCTTTCTCTGTAGCGCCACCATGTAGTTCACATTTGTGGTTTTACATTAAGTGAATAACTACTGGATAAAGTGCATGAAATTTGGTACACATTCCCAACAGGATCAATTGTAATGAATTTGGTGAGCCCTTAACTTTTTCACTGTCGAGCCACCGTCAGTTCAAAATGTAGAAATTTCAAATACTCCACTACTTTACAACCTAGCTGCAAAATTGATGATCTTCCCAAGAGCCTCAGCAATACTTTTTGATGGTAATTGAATGTCAAATAGAATGTAATATCAGCATGCTATTGTGCTAAACTAAGTTTCTGGTGGAAAAAAGCGCAATTGCAAAAACAAAAAAAGATCAAGCTAAAAACAAATAATAGAAACACAAACTCCAACAATCGGATTATACCTAAACATCAACATGTTAGCATGCTGGTTTAAGCATGTAGCTACCAGCTGCACGCTCTTCATCTTTTTTCAACATTTCAACTGTAGGTGTTCAGAGGCAGGAAGGACCACAACATACGACACGCGAACAGGAGGTTTTATGCAAACAAAAAACTTTAATAATCAAAAGCCAAAGCTGGATGCTGATGGGAACAGACTGGCCACTGAAACAACAAAGTGACAACAAAGAAGGGATGGGAACACAGATTAAAAACACGAGGAGGACAATGAGGGACAGATGAAACTAATAAGGGCAGGGCAGACAATCACAACAGCAGGAAGTAAAGTCGACCAAGGTGGTGCGCTAAAATGTAAAACTCGAAACCCAGACTGAAAAAGAGAAATTACAAAATAGAAATCAAATGCAAACCGTGATGGAAGATACATTACATTGCAGTTTTAAAATATTTTTCTGCAATAAAATCAGAAAAACTAAAAATGTCCTCAAAATAGCCAAGAAAAACTGCTGACATCTGATTCTGAAAATTGTGTTGAAGATGTTTTGATTAATCAATAATAAATCAATAATAAATAACACAAAATAACAAAACTGGAATTTTCTTTTGAAAAACCTGCAATGAAAATGACAGAGTTCAATGCCGGCGTCATCCAGCATAGACAGTAATCGACTTTAGTTCTGAGTGTTTGTTTTTAAACCTCTGAGCCTCCATTTACCACCTGACCCCACAGCGCCCTTCGCCTCGCAGCTTATCTCTTCAGACCTATTGTATCGGTCTTGTTCTATCTAAATTGGATTTACTATATTCCCACTGTTGGATTCTGTATTTTTGTATTATAGTTACAACGTTCTCTCTATTTTTTTGTAATTGTCGTCTCCCCACCTATTGCATCCTTAGGTATCGATTTTGTGTTTCTTTTCTGTGTTCTTTAGTTTTTCTTTGTCTTGATCTTTGGCCTAAGAATTGTTGTTGAAGCGATCCTTTTAAATCTCAGTGACACACTGTAGGTGATGTCTGTGTACACAAATAGGCCTGACTTACCCTCTCTGTGTGTCTGTCTGCCTCTGTGAGGTTCTTCAGTCTGTTCTCACTTGTATTTCACAGTAGAGTGGGAAGCCAGGAGAGTCCTCTCTAATTAAATGGGGGGTAGAACCAGAGTCTCCTCCTCTGAACCTGGCAACCTGATGTTTATATTAACTCCCAAAAGCACTTGGCTGCTCATGCAGAAAACCTACTGTACTATACCCATATTTGGCCACACTGTTTGACAAAGCATCTGAATGTGTGTCTGCCTCTGCAGCCACTTTTAGCGTACTTTCATTCCAATGGGAGGATGTTACTTTCAAAATAAACTAGAAATTGATATACTACCAGAATAGGAAACTTGTGATTTAAAATTCTGAAATAGCATTGCGTCTAAACAGTGTAAACAGTTTAAATGACTGAAACTATTACAGCTCTGGCTGGTTTTCCATTAACACTTGGTGTCATCCTGCAGGTTTTAGAGGCCAATTATCCCTCTCTGCTCTGGAAAATGTTATAACTGCAGAATGAGAAGTGTCAAAAAATAAAGCAAACATTGGGGGGAAAAAGCCTGACACAAAATTAGCTGTTTCCTATATGACAGATAAGAGCTGCAGATTAGGAAAATATACACTTGTGGAAATGTGCAGGTGTTAAACCTCCGCAGACAGACAATTACTGGAATAAGACTTCATTTTTGGAAACCTCACACCTGGATCGACCTTGTGTTTTCTCTCTCTCGTCTTTGTGGCAGAGCTGGAAGATTTTTAATGAAAACTTGTGATGGTTTTTGCTTCTTCTCCTGGGTAGGAGATTGTGTGTGTGTGTGTGTGTGTGTGTGTGTGTGTGTGTGTGTGTGTGTGTGTGTGTGTGTGTGTGTGTGTGTGTGTGTGTGTGTGTGTGTGTGTGTGTGTGTGTGTGTGTGTGTGTGTGTGTGTGCTACCCAAGGAGAAATCCTGAACCAAGTCATTTTTTTGTCCTCCCACATGCAGCACTAAAATCATCCAACTTGAGCTGTTTACAGGTATTGATGAAGTGCCAATGAAGAAGATCGCGGCACTCAACCATGTCTTTGCACCAGCTCTTATTCAGGATAGTCACAGACTTTTGCACGACCTCCAAACAGGAACTGAGCTGTTTCTCTAGGCTGTTTGTCTTCACTGCTCTCCTTATTTTCTACCTCCCACATATGCTTTAAAACCCACTGAACGTCCACAGCAGCTTAAAGCTTCTCTGCCAAGAAAACTTCTTCCCCTAAACTGCATTAAAAGCGCTCGAACCGTGTGCTTTCTCTTCCATCAGGGTTCCCATAGACGTGGACCCTCTGACAGTCTTCGCCTCTTTGTCCCCCGAGGGAGTCCTCATCATCGAAGCTCGGCAGACGCCTCCGTATTACCTCTTCAGCAGCGAGGGCTCCCAGGGTGGAGAAATGCAGGAGGTGGAGGCCCCCAAGCCCCAGGAGGCCCCTGTGGTCTAAAATCCCCACCTCTTGACTAACATGACACATCATCTGGTGTTTAACACCAGGAATTAAAATGTATGGAATATATTAGGAGAGGCCAGATACATTTGATTTTCATATGAAAGCTGTACACGGCAGTGAATAAAATCATTTTCCTACAAACAATGATACTGTAGACTTTTCCCAAGTTTGCTTTCATGAAACTCTGGTTCACTACTCTTTGGGAATGTAATTAACAATTGTTATTATTATTATTATTATTATGAGGAATTAATCAGACAGTTATTTTTTCATTTAATGTTTTTGTTCATAAGCAGTCAGAAAACTGTAAAAAGTACAACATAACACACTTTACCAAAGCCCATAGTGATATGTCCAAATAGTTAGAAAAACAATACAAAACATGTCATTTCTACTTTTCTTTTTAATTCAATTTTGATTTAAATACAAAACACAAATGTCCAAAAGAAGCAGGACTTTTACTTCGGAGCGTCTTTGTCTTCCCCAAAGTATATTTCGTATCATAAAAATGACAGACCAGCTGGTTTGGTAAATATGACCTTGTTGTTGACATTTAACTGATTTCATGATAAAGATTTGAAAACCTCAAACAGTGGCAACAATTTATTTGAATTTGTCCTCTTTTGCATCTCCAGGTGGTATATAATCATTTAAGAAATGGTTTATACCACAATAATGATGTTGTAAACTAAAAATCGACAATTGTTAACGGTTTGTTATTACTTTCATACGACTATGCAGGAATATATACACTATGAATCCTTCTGTGAAGCATTTTTAACTGGTGTACGTGCTGTGACCCCAGTTGTTAGTAGAAATCCAAATCAAAGACCAGGAATCAGCCAGTAGGAACAAACCAACTAACAGGAGAACACATCCGATTGCCCGGCCACCAGGAATAAAAGTCTGGTTTAATTTAATTCAGTCACTTCACACATTATTATTTGTCATGACATTGTCAGGAGCCAGTACGTTATTACGTCTCAAGAGTCAAATTTATATTTGCATTAATTTCATTTGGTTTTTGCATCATATCATAGGTAAAATGGTGGGTTACAAAGTGACAAATATCCCTTTATTTATTGGTGTCTTGACTTCCTTCACTTCCTACAAGTTTCTACTTTCTTAGTTTATGGATGTCACTTAAACAGACAAGAAACCAAATGAATATTGTGTAGGGGTGTATACTGACGGTGAACTGAGTGCATTAATACTGTATTCTACCAAAGTGTATTGTAAATATACTTTAATATATGCCAATTTATAATAAATATTGACCTGAAGTGTTCCACATTTTACAATATGGTTTGCATTTTTCTTTTCTATTTGATCATTTATGAAGAGGGTTGCATGATTGTTCGAGCGGACCGACTGACTTGTTGGCCAAAGACGTTTGTTTCCTGCCTTCTTTTCTGTTGATGTCTTTGTATTGACTGATGCAATAAAAATGTCCAGCCAATCTCCCAGTGTGCCTTAACATCTGTGTCTTTCATTGAGAGACGGGCCACTCTCGGGCCTGGCTCCAGGGATCGAGAGAGCCTGTTGGATAACAGAAGGAATTGGGCAGCAGATTAGCGTAGGGTTTAGTGCTGGGTGAGATTGGCACCGCTGCGTGCTGCAGAATGGGCCGAACTCATCCAGGCAGCCCTGCCAGAGCTTTTTGAATGGGAGTGCAAAAAAATTGGGGCAGTTCCATTGCATGTTGTGTGAGGCAAAATAATGTAATCTTCTCTGTGTATTGGAATCAAGAGGGATGATCAGTTTGAATTTAAAAAAAAAGTTTCCAAACTGGAGCCGCATTGTGGAAAACAACAAAAGGCTTCTGCAGCTTTGAGTTTGCACAGGCGCAGCTTTGTGTGATGTGTTAGCTCACACGAATGCTTGCATTTAATGGTATTAGATCATATGTGTGGACTTCAATTATGCCATTGTCATGGTAACTGCAATATTGGAAATGTGCCAGTTTCTCCTTGGGCAAGTTATTCATGTAGAAGTGACTAATGTACAGCTGTGCAAACATATAGTATTTGACCAATGTCAGAAGCACTTTGCTGCAACAGCTTGATAATGAGTCACTTTTTTAAAATGCTGCACTCGTGTAGTTTCAGGGGAATTGTTAATATGATTCTCCCAAATGTAACCACTTAATATTCATAAACAGTCCTGAGTTCACACATAACTAACTACAACTCATTTTAAGGTATAAACACAACACAATATTTAACATTTTCTCATGCTAGTGCTTTATTGGAGCTCCAAATACAGCATTGTTATATGGCTGTTATATCTATTGATTAACATGCATATGTGGAAGCGATGCAATGTGAGCTATATGCAGGCTGTTTCAGTGTTTTGTCAAGGTGATATTTTGTTTGTGTTTATTCTGTGGGTTCTTGTTTTTTTTCTTCAGCCTCCGGCTCCTGGCTCAGGTTTTCGCTCTGTGGACTTTCGCCCAGCTGCAGCTCCTCAGGCTGGGTGATCTCCACAGCAGCCTTCCCTGAGCCTGCCATTACCTGGATCTCTCCATCCGCGACTGCTTCTTTGTGTTCCGGCTGTTTGGATGTGTCTTCGTCTGGGATTTCTTTGCTTTCCAGGGTTTCACGGTGCTTATACGAATCTTGAAGAATCTCCGTGCCTTCGTCATCTGCAGGCACTGATGGGTGGGACTCTCCAGCTGGCTTTTCATGCATCTCCTCCTCCTGTTCCCTCCTCTCTTCATGCTGTTGAAGCTCAGCTGTCACGCTGCCAAGTTGGACCTGATCTCCATGGAGCTCCAATGGAGACTCTTCCCCATGATCCTCTGGAGACACAAACTCTGGGTGGTCTGTTTGAGGGACTTCATCTTTCTCAGGTTTTACTGCCTGCTCTCCAAAACCATCAATCTCCACCTGCAATGTACAGAAATATGGAAGAATAATTTAGCTTTCTTAGCCCACCTTAATACTGAATTTTGATGTCAGTTCTTTCACAAGTGGAAACTCTAGAGGGATATTAAATTTTATGTGATCTGAAAATATTGTTCGGAACTTGTCCTGGAAATCGCCGGTTTAAAGGGATGATTTCATTTTTGGGGAGATTTGTACTTTTTATTTTATTCTTGAGAGTTAGATAAAAAAAAATCAATACCACTCTCATGTCTGCCTGTGGTTGTATTTCCTCTTTGTTGGCAGCTTTCAGTCAAGATAAAGTTCAGCACTTTAGTTTTTGACTAGATTAAACAAATGATGAGCTAGAGTCATGTAATCAAATTAAGGCTCATGTTCAAAATGTTGGTGATTACACAGGAGATACGTCTGAATAAATTATTTTCAGTAAAAAATATTTTATGTCGAATAAAACAGTCTTTCTGCTGCTTTGCATCTATTTTCCATGCAGGAATCTTCTGTCTACAGTATGTGCTTAAATTTTGAGTCTTGCTTTTGATTGGTTCTCTCTCTCTCTCTCTCTCTCTCTCTCTCTCTCTCTCCAGCCACGCCTCATATCTTCCAATCAAATCAATGTGCCTTGCTCTGAGCAACCACGCCACAGTGGTTGGCCATGTTGTTGGATACAAATATGATAAACTTATCACATTTTTAACAGGATCAAAAAAAATCATCTGTAAACTATTACATTTTGAATGTGATCTTCCTAACACCTTATTGAACTTTAGAGGTTTTGGGAGGCCGATATTTTTTTCTTTGGACAGTCAGGTTAGCCCATGTTTAGTTTTTCAGCCTAAGTTGAGCTAACTAACTGCTGCCTCAACACGATATCATGGAAAAGCATGAAAACGACACGCTCATCCACTACAACAAAATGTGAGATAGCTATGCGTGCCGACGTTTTGCCGTAAAAGGTACAGTTTTCCTGTCCTGAATGCGTGTGTCTATTACATGCTTTGGCCTGTAGCAATTCATAGTAAAATGACACCTACAGCATGGTGTCAACCATGTGACTTACAGGAAAATTAAACTATGAGCAAAAACATATGGTTGGAGTCAGGAAAAAAAACTAAAGGACAACTTTGTCACCTCTTGGATTTTAACTCCATCGTGCCATATGGCAACTGTGACTGTTGTACCGCAGTCACATGAGCCTTTGTCACGTGACATTTAGGTGCATGTAAGTTTTACAGTTGACAGATATACCAGTGGTATTGAGCCCCTCTAACTCTGAGCAAGCGATATCTCTACCAACATTCATACTTTTCCTTTGAATGTAAATAAACTTGTGGGTGGTAATCACCTTTATTGGAATGAGGAAGGCTGCAGGAACAGAGGTTTCAGGAACTGGAGCTTCCACAGTTAGGATGCCATCGACAGACAGGGTGGCCATAATTTTGGTAGCATCCATCTCAGCCGGGAGCCTGAAGATGACACAACCATGTTTACAATGTCACCCCATACAAAGTGCAACTACTGAAACTAATGTACGTAATATCTCATTTTTCAGCTCAGTGAGCATTTTAGAAATTGGATCCTGTCGGAAACATACCCTCAGTGCTGCACGCTTGGCTGCCGACTGGTGTTCAGAATGACTTAAACTGTGCATATTTCACCATCTGCAGGTTGATGTCAGTGTTTACTTTACATACCTGTATTTCCTTGTAAAACATCTGGCAATAAATCCGTGCTCGTCTGGCCTCTCCTCGTGTTTCCCTGGGGACGGATTAACGTTTATGGGGAAGAATGTGAGGACACACAGAGGAATCAAGCAACACAGAGAAACCACTCAACACAGAAATTAATTTCTGCCACAGAGCTGTGATTTTAATTTCCCTAAGCACATTGTTTAAGCAGCTTTCTAATTTTGTTACATTCAGCTTTCTTTCCATCACTGTTTAGTTTTAAGGGGTTTATTCTGTGAACTGTGAGAACATTTTATTTAGATAACTCTGTCAGCATTTGAGATAATAATATTAGATGAGATTTATTAATACTTTATTCAGAGCAGAAACCATCCTGTGAGTAAAAGTAATTAACAATAATAAAGTGAACTTTTTGAGCTGTTTAATTAACAGAGTTGTAAGCCAATGTTTGTTACCTTCAACCTCCAGGAACCCGCCTCTGACGCCGAGAGAAATCTCTGTGGGGGAGAAGTGAGCCACATCCATGCTCACCCTCCACTTACTGATCTTCTGGCTGGGATGATGCTCCGACCAAGAGATGTAGGGCACAAACAGCGGAGCAGGTAAGTCGCCCGGCCAGGAGCAGGCTGCCAAACTCCTCTGGAGCCCATCCGCTTCCAGCCTCCGAGTGTCCCCCGGCTCCAGGAAAGGTGGCAGGCCAACATCTTGATGGAAAAGCCGGCTGGACTGCCACCATTTTATCAAAGGGTACCAAGGGGCAGCCCTGCTGTACTCCCCACATGACATCTCTGTTTTGGCCTGTTCGCTCATATTTCAAGAAAAAAACAAAGCAGCCCTGTTTTAATGACAGTCAACAAGTAACTTCTGGACTCTTGGGGTTGACTCACTGAAATTAGCAATTAAAATCGGCTTAATGAACGAGGGAATGATAAAAGAAAGATTCGCCAAAGCTAAGTGGTGAGACAGAGAAAGTCTCAGAGGGGCCTTTTATAGTGCTCCTGTCTTTTTTTAGCACTTATTAAGCACTCATGCCGATCCCATGAGAAGGGTGTATAGGAATGAGGTGATGGGTGTGAAGGGGTGGCTGTTACCTCTTGCTGGCCTGAAGAAGGCAGCGGACTAATTAGTTGTATTTATAACTTTTGAAGGTGTGATGGCAAATAGCGAGCAGTTGGCCGTGGCTGGTTTGTGTGAACTGTTGCATCTGGTGCCTGAACACCGCTCCTCTCACATCCCGGTGAACTCCACTGTCAGCGGTGACAGGGATCCTCAGTCTTGTCATGAGCCCGTTGTGCTGCCTCGTCCCGGTGTGTTTCACCCCTCAGAGGACACACAGTTGCAGCAGTTTGTCTGGAGCATGAAATGCCTCTGCTACAGGCATAGAGTGACACAAAATGCTCCCTTTGTGTTTTCTGAAATATTTCCATGGCATGTGTGTGTATTGAGTGTACAAAGCTCCCCACCACTTCATTTTTCCTTTTTTTTTTGCTCGGCAGTTTCAATAGGATTATTATTGTTCCCTCTTTTATCAAGTGTGACAGACTTGTCAGTGCTTCATTTTTAGAGCCGTGTGCCCTGAGATCCTGGTATACTGTCCATTGGAGCACAAAAAGATTGAACAGATGTTTCTGACACTTTGTGTGATACCTCACCCACAGATTCTGTCGGCAGGATACGCTGTTAGAGGTTAAATTGGGATTCTCTGCTGCTGCTGTTGCTGCTGGAGTTGCCTGAAAAATTGGCTTCTCTGTTTCAATCATCATTAAAGATTTTCATCTCTTCTGCTGAAAAGGCACATGGTGCAATAAGGTGCTCATGCTATTCTCTAAAACTAGTTAGGGAAACCAAGGAAAAATGTTGCGGTTGTGAGCAACGATGAAAGTAGAGTGATTATATTTATTATAATTTGATTTTATCCAACAGAGAATTGAGGTTTAACAGAAAAAGATCCGTTTAAAATGGTCTTCATCTGAGGCTTATCTAGTTGATTTTTCTGCTACAAAGAGGCCTGACTCTTCACTGCTGTTTTCAGTGGGGCCTGTCTAAAATCAAGATAGCTCAGTTATATTTCCAGAAATACAGTGAAAAGAAAATGCTGAGAAAAACTGCTGCGGATTACTCTTTAAAGTAAATACTATCACGTAGATAATCTCCCAAAATATATTCTTAAATCAGATTTTTACCCTTATTTTTGTTACTTACCTTCACTTCTCTTATCTCCGCTTTTCTTTGTGCTCAGTGAGGTTTATATTTTCTGTATCCGTGAGCTTGCAGCTGTTTGTAACAGAAAATAACATTTCAACACTTGCTCGCCATGCACATGCAGGTTCCAACCAAGCACCAGCAGCTAATTTTGCTGATTACTTCCTCCTCTCCTCTTCCTCTGGTTGTTAATTACTGGCAGAGGGTCGAGTCAGTCTCGCTCAGCAGGGTAAACTCTGGCATTTCCTGTTTAACACTTTTCTTTCCTGCATCATGACATATATAATTAGTTACAAGCTGATTAAAGTGTAATTTTTATAATCAGCAGGTTTTGTTTTCTAGGTTAAACTCAGGGCTGCATGGACTGAAATGATGCTGAAGAGATGGAGCATGAAAAGGTAGATTGATGGGCTGATTGTACAGAGATGGGAAATTATTATGGATTATCGTTATCATTACTCTGATTTATTCATTTAGATTGATCACACATAGAAGGTGATTCTGACAAACCTTTCACCAAAGCTTTGGTTCACTTGAGCCAATATAATCACAGCACTCTGACTTGTGGTTTGATAACGTTTATAATTTCAGTGGTGAGTGATATAATGTTTTCAGGTTAGTCTCACAGTAATAAGAGTGAGACAGGCTGTTTGGTGGCAGAAAAAGAAAGCACGTTTGCTAAATCATAAAATTAAAGATGGCTGAGTTTAATCTATAAGGCCTCTGTGTCCTTATTTTGACTTGTCACTGCAGGAAAACCCAGCTGTGATTATTGTTAGTGGAATCAGAGCTGCACCGATAATTAAGTTCTCATTGCAAAAGCCCTGAAGGCAGGCTAACGGTGCTGGTTGCCTTGTACTGCCCTAAAAAAGAACAACATGGTGACTACCTATTTGTGTAAATTTTGAGTTATGGCCTGAATTTAACATTTTCAAATTTGTTTTACTGTACAAAACATTTGCAGCTAAAAAGTGTAGTTAGTGTTTCCCCAACCAAAGCAAGAGAGCTAAGTGCAAGCTAGCAGGTGAGATGGCTGCCCTAGCTATAGCTAAAACCAAATTACCCCCCTGATTTCCCATAATTGGTACCTGTTATTGAAAACTATCAGTTGTAATGAACGTCATCTTGGTTTCCATTAGTTATTAGAATAAGGATTGATTGTAAATGTTCGTCTTCACCTTTGTTAATCCGGTCTGGTCTCCAGAGACACATGTAAGTTCACAGAGAAATAAGCTTAATTGATAATAGTATTTTTTAATAAAACCATACGACACTGAAGGATACGAGCTCCCTACTAGGTCAACATTCAATTCAATTCAATTCTATTTTATTTATATAGCGCCAAATCACAACACAGGTTTATTTCATGGCACTTAACACATTTAAAGTTCTTACAGCAGAATTTTACAACATCTGATCGGCATGGGGCCCCTCTCGCTGCCCTGGGACACAGACTCTAGGTTCAACCCCCACCCTAAAACGCTGCACAAGATCTAAGGCACACAAACACAGCAACCATTTCAGACAGCTGGGTCAAATCCTCTTAACCATTAAGGGGGGCGGAGGGTCCCCTTAGCTGCTCACATTGCCCCTTTGGTGCCCTCTATAGGGTGTCAATCTATTCAAATTCACTTTCTAAAAAAAATACAGTGCATATTAAAGAACACTAAATAAGACAATACAAGAATATAACAAAAAGTTTTTTTTTTTATCAAGACTCATCCCGCTCAGTCCGGCAATACGATTTTGTGCCGTTAAGAAACCTTTAAACTTATTAACGTGTAAATGAATCCAGTAGAAAGACTTTTTGCTGTACACAATTGTCCGTAGACACAACTGTCCACATACTTTTCACCACATAGTGGAGCTTTACCTCCTTCTGGACTGAGCTGCTGCCTCCGTCTCATCTTTGTATAAATGTATTTACTTATTGTTTTACTGTCCCTGGCTTCTTTGTTTCTTAAATCTTTATCCTGATTGGTCAAAATTTGGGATGTGACCAGAACCTTCTGTCCCAACATTGAGATGGACTCCGAGGGGAATCATTTCTGATAAAGAGAGACCAAGTGAGGAACCTTCACATCTGGAAACCAAACAAATGATCCTGAATATGGAACAATATCAGAAAAGTAGTTCAGTTCTCCATGAACTGCATGACTACAATCAGATTCAGTACAGTCTGTGTTTATGTGAATGTAAGGGAGGATGAGAGGCTTCAGAATATATTCTCTCAGATGAGTTTCCCCACACCCTGTAAACACATCATCACCAAATCATTTTGATGTCTTGAGTCAGGATTAACTTCAAAGATCACTGGCAGTTGATTCATCTCACCCAAAATGAAAAATGTCTCTTCTGAAGGAACCCAAACTCTCTCTTTCTCTGTTTTTTTTTTTTCTTTCTGATTTCCAATTCATCCCATCTGGCAGCTGCTAAATATCAGAAGCTCTTCACAGTCCCTCCTGTTTTCCTCCGAACTGCTAATACCCTTCTCAAGTGATATTTTTATATCACTCTGTGTATATGATTCCTTTCATTTCATGGCAGGGCTTCTATCTCTCAGTCATCGCCCCCCCCTCCCACCATCCCAAACCACTCCCCACAGGCTACACAGAGGAGTCTCATCCAGACCTGTCACTTCATCTACTTTTAATGGACACTGAGCTTTCTCTATGCTTAAGCACATCAAGTGTCGCAAAATCAAATTTTCTGGGCCAGATGAAAACACATTTTGGACTTGCAGTCAAACGACGGAAAACACACCCATGACCCAGTTTACTTTAAATCGGCCTCAGAGTGATTGGAGTTGGAGGGGATCTCTAAAATAGCTTTGAAGGTCCAGTGGGTCACTTTTCCTAATCGGTAACACAGATGCTGCGTCTGATCCCACAAAGCCCGCTTCCACCAACAAACACATTTGAAGTAAGACATTAGCATTTGTAAGATGATTGCAGTCACCTATGCTCAGGGGAGCGCTCGGCAGGGGCCAGTCACAGCGAATCACAAAGCTTCAAAGAGCTCGCCGTGGATCCACGGGATATTAGCAGATAATGCATCAAGGGGGATGAAGTGTCAAATGGCTGGTTTGTTCCTGTGGACACTGCATTCATCATAGTTATTGTGAGGCAGGCTCAGTCGCCGCAGCAGGCCGGCTGGCCGGCGAATAGAAAGACGTGGTCTGTATCAGAAGTGACACATCAGGATAGAGTGGCTTATCTATGGAAATATATTTTTTGAAAAGCGTTTTACAAGTTATTGCATTCAGCGGAGAGTCAGCAATAATATAGAGCGACAATTGAACTATGATCGAACATAAAACAATGCTGTTGCTCAAAGAAAATTCATTCTCTGAATTAGTTTAACCATGTCTGTTGCCAATCCATTGTCTCTATGACTACAGTGAACAAGAATAGGCCCAAATGCACTGTAAATCACCGAGGAGGGAAAACAAGGCAATCTCATCTTCTGCACTTTCCTGCTCTATGTTATTGCATTTACAATGCTTTTGATTCAGCCCTCTGCAGTGCTGTTAAGACAAATGCAATACAAACAACATTGCTCAGTGTGTGTGTGTGTGTGTGTGTGTGTGTGTGTGTGTGTGTGTGTGTGTGTGTGTGTGTGTGTGTGTGTGTGTGTGTGTGTGTGTGTGTGTGTGTGTGTGTGTGTGTGTGTGTTCCTCCTGTGGGTTGCTGGAAATGCACAGACTAAGAACCACTTCACAGACCATTTCTAAAGGGATCCGTGTTTCAAACAGTGGAACATGAACTTCGTGTGTGCGTTCATGGATGCACATACAGTATTCATAGGCTGAGATCTCTATTCTCTGTGCCCACTGAAGTAGCAGAGAGGCAACAGCAGTGTCCCGGTTTGACTCGGAAGAGATTTGCAGCAAATGAGCTCATCCATCAGCAGTAGCGTGTGGGGACAAGGGGATGATGAGGAGAAGGAGGGTGAGGAGGAAGATGAAGAGCGACGGTGGTGTGGGCCAGAGGCCGAACAGAGGCAGGGCTGCTCGTAGACGAGCCTCGCGGTGAAATGTGACGACTGTGGCATTTCCACGCCCTCCAACAGCTTCTCTTGTCCTTTGAATGCTGCAGTTTGGAGACTAGAGCTCAGCTCGGCCCTCAGATCATCTAAAGATTCAGTATAGATCTAAAAACCATGACATTTAGTAGCATTTCTAACCATATTAGTCACCAACAAGTCGATACTTACTCTCTCGAACTTGTTTCTTTGACCAGTCCAACTCTTCATCAAAGGTAAATAAATGTTTATTTACACCGACTGAATTATTCAAACCCCAGACTGTTTTTATGGCTTCACCACTCAAACAAATGGAACTATTTTAGATGTCTTTTGAAAAGATTTATGCTAAATGATCACCTTCTTATTTTTTTTACTTTACAACTCGACTACAATTTGAAATAAACTTGTTATGCAGGTTTGAACAAAGTTTGGCTCCACAATATAACTGATCTCCCATAAAGTCCGTGCAGTTTAAAGGATTAATTTTGCATAGCAACAAATACATTTGAACCAGTATTCACAGTTGAGAGTTTTATCACTCGGCGACAGCATTTGGTTGAAGTGGAAGGTGAATCTGTGGAGGACTGAATAAAAATAAAGGAGAAGAGCGACTGATGCCTGCCCCTAGAGGAATTTTAGGAATTCGAAGTAATCTTTAGAAGAATGTTCTTTGACGGTTATTAGATAACTAATTAAGCTAACATTAGCTCACTAAATTGATGGAAATTGCTGTCTCCATCTGATTTCTCATGTTTTCAGCCGACTCATTTTAAAACAAGAACATAAAAAGAGTCTTAATATGTCTGCATGATGAAGGTAAAAGACTAAAGCCATATGTCCGGCAAAATGTCCTGTAGAAAACAGCTTTGTTCTTGTATTGTCATGTAGAGCTAGTTAGTCCTAGAATTGTAGATATGATTATGGCAAAAAATGGAATATGAGATTGTTATTTTCAAGATTAATATTTTACATTTTGTTTTGTTTTTTTTAACATAATTAGTAGTTGTGTTTTTATTCTTACCTCATATAGACACACACGCTCAAGCAAACCTACATACAAGTTTGTATATACAAATTCCAAATGCGCGAACTTAATCTTAATCTGATTCCTAACTAAATACCCAGTTTGTTATTAATGAGTGTCTTTACATTAAAAGAGATGTTCAGTCCCTTTTTTAGACAGGAATCTATCGACCTGGACGTGATAATGATTCTAGCATTTGTTAAACTCACAGTATTCTGTTTCTTTTCGTGTTTTAGATTTTAGAAACACACACAAACCTGCAAGCTCTTTAAACTGCAGATAACACTGTGAACATAGTTAGTGTTCCAACATGCAGACAGACTTACTTTGCTTCGCTATTGGGCGATCACTTATTGGAGGAAGCCTTTAGGGTTTGTTGTATTTACCATTTTGATGAGGACATCCAATTCTGTAATTCAGCTTTCAGAGTTGTTTTTATTTGATTTTTAGTTTACAGCTTTCTGTTATGAAGCTTTTAGCATCAAAATTATGTTGGAAAACGTGCTCTATCATTAACATCTGTTATCCCTCTGACTAAATGCTTTTTATAGGTCCAAATAAACCAAATCAAATCCAAAAAAAAGTTACACTTTCATGAATATGTAGTCCAACATAATGACTCTACAGATGACCCTCCAAAGATAGACGACCAGCCCATTAACATCAACGCTCCAGATTCCACAGGAGGAAGTAGGTGTGACTGTTAGGCCAGCATTTATCCTCCTCTCACACCCTGTTATCTAATTCATGCTGTAGAAAACACTGGTTTATCTCGCATGAGGAGTTTTTGTTTTGTTTTACTCATTGAAGTTAATTATGTAGAGATTAATTGCCTGATTATCTGTCATTTCCATAAGCGATGTCACATTAAAGACATAATTTTTACTGTTGGCCTGCTGCCTGATTTCCCTCTGCAGAGGTCACATGGGGATGCAGCAGAAGCATAGCTGCTTCTCCTTTTGTTTTGAGGTACTTTCTTTAAAGAGTTTTTTCAGTTTGTCATATCCAGGCTGGCAGATATCATTTCCCCGAGGAAGTGTCTGGGCCACACCATGTGAGAGTTACATCTGTAGGTGTTTAGCAAATTAAAAAAAATCCACCCCATCTGTTTTGTTTTTGCTGGAGACTTTTGATATAAACCTATAATGTCTAGCTGCTTTTCCCCCTGGAACAGATGGGGACTGCAGTAGCACCCCTTTATGGAAAAAGAAAAAAGCCCTGTTTAACTATAACATAGCTCATATGAAAAGGAAAAACTGCAACAGTTTGCTCACTGCAGGTATGCTCAGCTTTCAGGGCTTTTGTGTCCTGCAGGCAGTGGAATCCTGGCACTGAAAAAGCAGTGGCATTTGGTCAGGTGTGTGTGTGTGTGTGTGTGTGTGTGTGTGTGTGTGTGTGTGTGTGTGTGTGTGTGTGTGTGTGTGTGTGTGTGTGTGTGTGTGTGCGTGCGTGCGTGCGTGCGTGCGTGCGTGCGTGCGTGCGTGTGTGTGTGTGTGTGTGTGTGTGTGCGCAAACTCCTAACCCCACCATGGGGTGTTGAGACAACATCCTCTAGGGGC
Source organism: Brachyistius frenatus (assembly GCF_029030835.1). Lineage (NCBI taxonomy): Eukaryota > Metazoa > Chordata > Actinopteri > Embiotocidae > Brachyistius > Brachyistius frenatus. Next base: position 680,609 of record NW_027210755.1, read on the forward strand.
AGGCAAGGGTACTTCCAGCTGGCTGACATTTCTGACAGCCTCTGATAGAGCCCAGAGTGCTGAATTATTCATACAGGTGTTACAGGAAAAGGTTGCCATTATCATAAGAGAAACTCCCCCCCAGATGAATTGTGGCCACTGCGAGTGAATACAGTCGTAATGATTTGGGGCTGTGATGGCTTTCAGGTCAATTGGCAGCCCGTTCTCTGCCGGCTCCCATATTGGAAGCTCATACGTCGCATCTCCAGCCAGAGCAAACCTCTTCATCTTAAATCAGCCTGGGTTTGTTTTTCTGCTCGGCCAGTAAGGTGGAAACATTCGACATGTTGTTGTCTGTTTTTCAGCGATATGGAAATAATTTCTGCCCATTAATATGAAACTAAAGCCTGGAGGTAGTTAGCCTTGCTCGGCATAAAGACAGGAAGCAGCTAAGAATTGGTTGAACAAACAAAAGGAAATACAGGAATTAAAAACTTCAAATCGAACTGATGGCAACTGATTAGAAGTGTATTGTTTTTAGATTTTTGGAGAGCCAGGCTAGCTGTTTTCATCTGATTCCAGTATTTATGCTAAGCTAGGCTAAACACGTAGTGGCTGCAGCTCCATGTTTAACAGACAGACAAAAGTATTAAGATCAATAGTTTAACCGTGCATCCACAAGGTCTATTTACTTTTGGAAACCACAGTAATAACACAGCAAAATAATGAATGAAAAGAATTTTACTTAATCTTATCAGTTCAGAATATGAGTAGCACATATAATGAATTTATTAAAGTTATTTGATTAAAGACAGAATAAAAAAAAAAAGAAGATTGGCTTCATTCTGAGACAAAAGCACATAAATGTGAGAAAAATGGAATATTAATATTTCATAATATCAAATAATGTATTTGGAGAAGCCCTAAGCCTCCTCAGTAGGACAGAAATGTATCTCATAATTTAGGTTAACACAAAAACACAAATTCTGCTGTAATAATTGTCTCTTTATTCTGTTTTAAAGACGTTTTAAAGAAAAATGATGCTCTTTAGGTAATATATACTTAACATATTTTTTGTTTAACTTTTTTTTGCATGTTGAGCCTGATTTTATGAACTCTGCCCGACCCATCGGGGCATTGAACATGCAGTCACTCACTTCTGTCTCTGTATGGAGGTTAAGTGTGATGCTTCATAAAATGATCTGCCGTGGTGCATTCATGAGAGTCCAGTTTGGATTCCTTCCTGTTTTGTCTCAGTAGTCACTACAAAGCCTCATGAGCGTGTTGGCTCTTCCCGTCTCCTGTGCCACTCTGTCATTTATGACTGCAGCAGCTTGTGTTGTCGCGCTTTGCCATTTGTCTCCGGCGATGTTGACATGAAACATCCAACGCTGTTTTGTCAACACTACAAGAAGTCCTGTTTCTCAACACGTAGCTGACAGATAGTACTGCCAAAGTCACATTCTTCTGCTAGAAATGTGTTTGAACTGGTTAATGTCATGCAGTTACGATGAGTTGTGTATCCTACACTGCAAATTTCACCATGCTGATGCCTTTGATTGTAACTTGGGCATTAAAAATTCACAATAAATTCAGAATAAAGCCACAGCATCTTAGTTAGTCGTTGGTCTGATCGCTGTAAAAATTCCTCACCTACCAACCTTATCTCTTTTGTTGCCTGGCAACAAGCTGCAACCCAAAGGCCTCCATGATCTGATCTGTTAAAAACTGTCCCCCTCCACCACCACCACCATCCTACCGTCTACATTTTTTACACGGTAGTCAATTTTTATCTACCTATCACGGCCTCTTTTGAAGCATTGTCATCTTCTGTAAAAATCCCAAGCAAGCTTTTTGATTTGTGGTCATGATTCATTCACACAAAGAAGAATAACTTGTTATTGACTGCTGGGACAGACGCTGGTGATCAGAAAAGGCATAACGGGGCTTCACTTCAGAGTATCTCGGCTTTCAATCACGAGTTTCTTTGTGTTTACATATTGACGATACATTGCTCTCACTCCTTTTATTTTCTTGTCACTCCCAATACTGCAGTCCGTCATCGACTCCGCAGCTTTATTCTGACCCCCCCCCTCCTCTCCCCTCTTCTTTCAGCATATTGTTCAGCTTTCATGTTAAACTAAAGCACAACCAGTTTTGTTGTCATGTTTTGTGCCTGCCGTGCTTCAAACCCAAGCAGAACGACACCCACTAGCCTGCCAGATTGAAAATATGAACTATTTAAAATTAGCCGGCTAAATTGAAGTAGTCACTTTAGCACAAAGAGCTAACGAAATTAGTCACGTCTGAGGCAAGGTCACTGAGCCACTTCCCACACCCTTGGCAACCGGCAGCCGCTCCAGAGAGAAACTTTTTGCACATTTTGAAGCTACGAGTCATTAGCAATGCTGATGGAAACACACTTTAATTAAGTTTGCTGCATTTTGGACTTCGATGTCACATCTGAGGATTAATAAGTAATATCAGGGGTGTGGTGGCATGCAAATAGAACAGATATGCCTGCGAGCTAAACTGGTGTGCTACTTGGTGTCTCAGTGAACACAGCCAAATTAGCATGCTGGAGCACAAGTGCTCGGTGCCCCCCCTCCTAGGCTGAAGTGCTCGGCTCCACTTGTGGGCGAAATATTACCAGCCAGCTGCTCGCTAGATAACAAATAAGAACTGGAGCAGCACAGGTTTGGAACATATGCAGCTGTTTATGCCGCTCCTCGCCTGCTATCGCCTTTGCAAAAAAAAAAATCTAATTCTCCAGGAAATGAAAGGTCATGAGAATATTGTGAGGTCACTGTGGCCCTGAGCATCACTCATCTTCTCTTCATTTCTCTCGTCAGGAATATTCACTGCAAGTTGCTTTGGTCAACTGGGGCAGCGAAATGAAATGAAGTCTAACCAGCCTAATGAATGCATTTCCCTCAACGCGAAACATTTGCAAAACTCATATTTTGAGTTTGTTGAAACCTGCAAATTTGACATTGAGGTTTAACTAAGAAACACTGTGCACAAAGATGTTGCCCTTTTCAGTCTAAAGTAAGTAGTTCAATGGGCACATACTACTCAGGATTTTGCCTTTTTAAGTTCATAGATTGTGAGCCCTGTAGCTCGATCCTGGCTGAGCCATTTTTAGGCACACTTACATTAGTGACTTCCTCTGACGGAGCCAATTTACTTCCTGTTAGCTCCCTCTATGCATTAAATAATCTAATGGTGCTGCTCTTTGAAACTTTGAGCCAAATGTTATTAGACTAAATGTCACAACAATATGAAAAGTAATTTGAGTTTGTGAAAGTCTTTTGGGAGTATCATGTGGCCTGCAACACCACTGAGGGCTGGCTTCAGAAAACTTTAGGTCCAGTAGGCTCTAACTCAGAAAGTGTCAACTTCTGTCATGGAATAAAATTTTTATTATTATAGTGTCATTTGGTGAATTTACTCCACCTTATCAGTGGGTTTCCCTCCAAAAACAACTTCATAGTTAAATGATATCTATAAATATTAAGGCCTCAGTGAAGTGTTTTTGGGGCTGTGCCTTGTTTGATTGACAGGCAGGTGCAGTCAGGTTGACAGAATAGGTGGGTGGGCGTAGTGCCCTCCAGCTCTCAGTCAGATCCAGCCCTCACCCATAGCTCGTCCAGATATGGTCACTTCTGGCTCCAACAAAACACGATGGTGATGGCCAAAATGTCCGACTGGAGGCTTCAAAACAGCAGTTAACAAACCAGTGAGTATGTTACCACTTGCTTCACATCCATGTTTTGTGAGTTAGCTGTCTTTTTTTCCCCTGGCTTTTGATTTCACATTACTATGTGGGTCATCACTGCTACCAGCTGCTACCTTGCCAATTTAAGGTGTATCTATACAATCTGATGCAGTCCTGCACCAAACTGCATAGCTCCTATTGTCAGTTTTATAATAATAGTCAGCAGAATATTGGAAAAGGTAAAACAATATTTATATCTTTTTGATACAGTTTCATTAAGATAAACAGTGTTATTGACTTATAGTTCAAACCTATGTATCTTTCTCTTGGCATATTGTCTTTTGATTTAATGTCTGCTTATCACAGAGTCAGTCACATTGAAATTCATATTGACTGCTGAGGTTCGGCAGCATCTGAGTCATATTGATATGGCCATATTGCTTTTGAAACCCGGTTGATTCCAACAACAAAGGAGAATGCAGCCGATGTAGTGCACATCGTCTTGACGAACCACTCCAGCTCACTATAACAAGCCTTGTTGCCGCCTGCACTTTGACCTGCTTTTTGTCTCAGCCTCCTTCTCACAACAAGGTGAGCTACTTATGTGAAATTTTAAGAAGCGCAGAGCTCTGCTACCTCGGCTGTTCTCCTGGCAAAGTCACCTCGACAGTTGCTTCATTGTTGCGTCTTTTAATTTTCCACCCCGGCATTAATGCAAAGGTAATTACGCGTGCAGTATGAGAAAAACAAGCAAACAATATTTTAGGAAAGGTTATGGTTGGAAGCTAAACCGCCATAATTAAGTCATTAATCTGGCCAGACGTAACACATTTCTCCCATAATGCTCTGGTTAGATGTCATTTGTGTGTGCCTGCTGCTTTGGGGCGCTCTGATTCTGATGATTTACAGTGTGTGTGTGTGTGTGTGTGTGTGTGTGTGTGTGTGTGTGTGTGTGTGTGTGTGTGTGTGTGTGTGTGTGTGTGTGTGTGTGTGTGTGTGTGTGTGTGTGTGTGTGTGTGTGTGTGTGTGTGTGTGTGTGCTTGTAAGGGATTATTCTAATGACATAAATAAGACTTCTGACCATAACTCATTGGTTTGATGATATTTTTATGTCTCTGACAAAGACAGTAGATTAATGTGTAGGCTTAACATTTATTGTTTATATGCATTTTGATTTTGTTTTGTTTTTCCCGCATATCTGTCAACATATATCATTATCAAAGCACGACAGTGATGCCCTGTATTTATGCGCTTGTGTCTCTGCTTTGCAGGCGTTTGGCATCAGCAATTAAACAGGGCCTGAGCTCCATCTTCCCTCCTGCAGAGAGGCAGTGAAAGAGGAGCGGGAGGAGGGCGGAGGAGGGAGGAGGAGGGAAGAGGAGGGCGGAGAGTCAGTGAAAGAGGAGCGGGAAGAGCAGCCTGACACAGCCACGACCTCCCCGCTTCCCCTCTGACTCAGACAGCGATTCACAAGGGAGAGGAAGTAACTCGCATCAGCTCAGTTTCTTCTTGCAGTGTCTCCTCTGGGTTATCATATCGGTATGTGTCTGCCATACAAAGTATTCTGTCCACTCTTCGTTTGCTCTAAAGTAAAACTAGGACTAGATTAAAGGGCTTATTCCATTCAACGTTTGGCTCCTTAAAGCTGCACTAATTCATATTTTATATCAACAATTATACAAATAACTGTGTGTAATGTAAACAGAGAATAAATTAGTGAGGTGGCACAGAGAATCTGCAGATTGTTCATATTTGATAGGTAGGTAGGTAGGTATTTACTTTATTAATCCCCGAGGGGACTTTTTTTTTTCAACAGTTGGCAACAACTTCACTGTTTTAGTTCCCTCTTTGTTTCCAGCGTCACCAGGCAGCTGTTTCCTGAAAGTACACGATACTGCTCACCATCAGACGGCAGACAGACAGAGTTACTGACTTACTGGTTCACAGCATTTAACAGCTGTGAAGCCAGATAATTCCCTCAGGAGTCAGTGGAAACCAAAAAAAAGGCTAAAAGGAGACTAAAATTTACCATGTGTATGTGAAGTTCACAAGATGGTCTAAATTTTTTACAGACACAGAACAAATCTGATCTTACAAATTATGAAAAGATAATGAAAAAAAAGCACAAAATTGTAAAGCTTAGTTGAAATTTAAACCTTTAGTATTCACATTAGCTTAAAAAAAAATTACATCAAATCCCACCTGATTGAATCAAATGCATCACCCTCATCTGATATGATATTATGTGCTAAGATGGCATTTGTTGTCTTACCTGCAGTAAGTCAGTAAGGAAACAAAGCCAGTCAGCACGACCTTTCACCCTTATCCACTATGACCTCCCCTCTACTGGTAAGGTTACAATGCAGTGCATATCCTATTCCTTTTCATCATTTTTCATATTGGTGGCCTGTGATGGATCTGTAAGGTCAATTGTTGGAAGGTACTTGCACTTCGTTATTGCATAATACATTCATATACCACAACATACCACAGTGTTTTCTTTTTGTTTTGAAGTAGTTTAGTTGAGTGCATTCATTTCATCCTTTCTTTTATGCACATAAAAAAGTGTTCTATTAAATGACCTTTCATGTTGGACTCGTAAGGAGTCGTGCAAATCCCAACCCACACTGCCCACAGTAGCAGCTAGAAAGCAGCAGCTTTGCCCCTCAGACACTCACTTTCAGTATGTATCCTTCACATATACTGAACACTATAGTGCTTATATAATGTTGTACTTCCCCATAGGAGTTTGCAGGTACAGTGGTAGTGTATAGACAGCTGTATCTTTGAGCTTTCTGCACAAAAACGTACATTGTTTGTGCAATTACAACATGAAAAATATTTAAACACCCTAGCAAAGATCAGTTAGCCTTTCTAAAGTCAATCATTTGGTGCAGATAGGCAGAACGTAAATATCGTATTTGCTGCTGTTATTTTCAGCAGGCTGTCTCCTTTAAATGAAGGCATATGTTTTGGTGTATTTTTCAAAGGAATCACCACATAATTGTATCAGTAAAAATAAAGAGCAGATGTTTACAAAGCGTTTTATTTTAAGGAATCAGTGCACTTACTCCACCCACCTCTGTCAGTCAGTGCTCATTCATTTGATTTGTGTCAAACAGATGTGTTACTACACCTCAGCAAACCTCAAACACAGAACAACAAACAGGCAGATTGCTGAATATTTATTGCAAAACATCTGACAATGACAGATATGCCGGATGCTTTCATTTCGTGTTTCTCTCATACGGCAGACTCTTTTGATGCTGCACAAACCGGAGCTCACCTTTAGTGAAAAACATGTAAGAATACGTTTTTACTGACAAATCTGCCTTGTAAGAAACTCAGGTGTTGGCAAACAATAAACACACAGAGGAACATGGGCTCACAAAAGTCACATTTAGTGGTCTCTACTCTGCATGTGTTATGCACTGCCTTGATCTCTTGTAGAGGATTTGATGGCAGTGCTGCCTACGATCCAATGGTACAGTGTGTATCGCCCATGTGTTGTGACAAATGCAATGTAGTTGAAATTTATTTAATGGCAAGGCAGGAACACATTACGCTTTTTGACATGACTTGTGAACATTGAAGGGAATGGTTGGTTGGGGCCGCGATGGGTCTCCACATCTGTAGAGTACGGATTTGATGGAGCACACTATAGTACCATAGTACAGTTGAGGTTTAGTCTGGTAGAGAGCTCATAGACTGTATATAAAAGTGTACGTAGTTTTCTGGTCTGAAAAATGAGGCCGATGCCGAAGTGCCTTAGGGAGCGATACCACCAAGTGCTGCTAATGTTTGGCTCCAAAAAGCCTCCGGCTCCAGAGACTACCATTCAACTAGTCTCACAGAATACGAAGTCAATACATTTTTTTTCACAAGTTATTTTAGTTTTGCTAGCTAAAGTCACTCGTTCTTACTCGTTCTCTGGCAGTCCATCTGAAAATCTCATATTTAATTAGAAAATATGCTTCAAAAGTTATGTGTTTTGGGGGGAGGGTGTATCTGTTTGATTGACAGCCTGTGGTGCAGGGTGGTTGGGATGTAGTATCACTGAGTTTCCAATCAGATTGAATCAGATCCACCTCTTGCTCCCCTCCAACTCGTCCAAATATGGTCACTGCCAGCTCCCAACCGCTCCAAGATTGTGACGGTCAAAATTTCGAACTCAAGGCTTCATAATGGAAATTCACAAAACAATGGGTGACGTAACTGCTGGTTGCTGGTTGAGAAAGCTACAGAAAAGCCAAATGTTGGTGGAGGCTTATTGTCTGATGGGGGCCACTGATACCTGTCAGTACTTGATACTCCTTGGAATTGCTCAAAGAAAAATCCACCCTCCATGTCCCACCAGTCGGTTTCTAATGAGCCAAGACTTGTATACACTTCTCTTACCCTCATTTTTAACGTTTAGTTTACCGACACATTTATCAAAAAGTGTATTAATTCAGCTTAGTGTCACGCCAAAGTGTGTGATACAATTCAGTTCACAAGAGAATACTGTGTCAGTGTCACATTTTGTCTCACTTAAATGTGAAAAGCACACACATCTGTGTCCAGGGTCAAAGAAGGAGAAGTACAGTCAAGTAACAATGTAAGAAAAAGTGATAAAGTCTGCGTAGGGAGGAGATCAGTAAGTCCATGACAAGAAAAGTGGATCCAAGTGGATTTCCTATAAGTAACATATAAATATAAGTGACATATTCAGCTTCTGTATCATACGTTCAGTAACTTTTGTGATATACATAATGTTACTTGTGCAAAATTAAACATTTTAATCCAAAGGCTTTCTGAAACCTAATCACATGGTTTATGCTGCCTAAACCTAACGTACATTACTTTTCACGCTTAGGCGAGGCACAACATGACACTGACACAGTATCCTCAGTGGACTGGCGGGTGTATTACACGCTTCTGTGGCTGAGATGGTGGAGAGGGTTCCTCACTAATCACATGGATGGCTGTTCGATTCACATGGATGGCTGTTCGATCCACATGGATGGCTGTTCGATCCACATGGATGGCGGTTCGATCCACATGGATGGCGGTTCGATCCACATGGATGGCGGTTCGATCCACATGCCAAACTGTCCCTAAAGACACCGAACCCCAAGTTGCTCCCGATGGCAGGCGAGCACCTTGCATGCCAGCTCTACCGCTATTGATGTGTGAATGTGTGTGTGAGTGGGTGTATGGGAGGCAAACTGTAAAGTGCTCTGGTGTTAAAGCGCTATGTAAGCACAGATCATTTACCATTTATACCGGCATGAATAATTTGACTTAAGCACCATCACTCAAAATCACCAAAAAAAATTTGGATCATGCTGCGTAATAAACTTTGAATGTGAGCATGAGTGGTTGTATGTTTCTATGATGGCTCTGTAATGTATTGGTGAGCTGTCCAGTGTGAACCCCGCCTTCACCCAAAGTCAGCTGGGATAGGCTCCAGTCCCCCTGTGACCCTGTACAGGCTAAAGTGACTATAGATAACGGATGGATGTAAACAAATTGAATCACTGAAAGAAACATGCGATGTTCACTGTTAACTGGTTCTGCAAAGAGTTTGTGAATATTTAAAAGCACATTATAAGAGTTTATATCGATATATGATCCAACAAGCACTTAATGTCAAGAACACTGAAGCCTTCAATCAAAATTCAAGTCTGAAAATAATCATGTCTGTTTGTGACAGTGCACAGGTCTACTTTTTTAAAAAAAAGAAGTAAGGACCTTATTAAAGTAATCAGTACATTTAAAAACAGTTGATTCACTTTATCAGAAATATTGTTCTTCCACCTCCCATCTTTCCAGTTAAAGTGTTTCATAAAGTATTTAATCATAATTTATATCCTTGAACATTGTTCTTCCTGTTTTTCCATCTTTATGGACACACAGGAATCCTCCGTCTTTTACATTTTTATGTTCCACAGGGACTCTCTGCAGCCTGTGTTTATGATACATCACTTCCAACTCAACATGCCTTTCCTCTGACACTATATTATTGCTACTGCCAGAATACAGCCTTGTTTTCTGGCGAGACCCGTGGAAAATAACAACCCCGTTCGAAGGCTGTTAGCTGACATCTGACGGATCCCAATCTAACAGACGATCCGCCTGGCAGACAAACGGCCTCGTCGATAATGAAATGAGCTCTGAGGGACCGGGGTGCAGCGACGTTTGTGCGCGTGGGGGAGCGAGGCAGAAAAGGAGGCGGAATTCATATTGTGTTTGATGTGTTAGGTGAGATCATGGGAATGGATGTGGTCATAAAGCCTTGAAGCGTAAAAATGTCAGGGTGACGGACGGCACCGGTTGACTGCAGGGGACACTGTGGCCAAGCTTTTAGTGAGTTGGCATGTTTTGCATTTGTTTCCACTACAGCAGCTCTTGTTGGGCCCCTTTCATCTGTGTTTTCATCAATTTATTTGACGCACAATAGGAAGACTTAACTGGAAATGGAGGATGCTACTTACAATTGCAATGCAGTAGGTATTTATGGCCACTGGAGGGGGCACAACACTATTGCTGGATGTAGTAATAGTTACCTTGTCATGGAGGTAACGTCCAGAATCTGGATCATTTCATGAAACAGAATAACTCTATTGGTGCAGCGCATTTAGAGAGATGCAGCGCAAAATGTTCTCTAGCAGATAGTTTTATTTAGGATTTTCATCTCTTTTTTTCAAGAGGAAACCAAGAACAAAGACAATGTTTACAGTTAGACTTAACAAATGACTTCAGTCACTATAGAACACATTATTACCAAAGTTAAACAGACTTTATATATAAATCAGACATCAAACATCTCATCTTATCTACACACAACAAATAAGGAACAAAAAAAAGACAGTGTGGCTAATTCAAACACTGATGGACTCCTTGAAAAAATAAGACAGGGCTATGAAATTCTGATCTGCCAATATAATCTTCCCTCTTTGTCAATGTCTTTAGACTTACTAATAGGAACTTTGTTCTGAGTCAACAGCACTGATACAAATACAGAAACAGATTATTCAAGTCTAACATTATTTTAACCAGGAAACTTAAGATTCTTTCAAATGACTCAGAAAAATAAAAGCCAGCATGAATAATAAGTCCACAGGTTCTAATAAAGGGCACTGTGTTGTTGTGTGGTTGCACTGCACGGCTCCCATAAAACCAAGTGTGAAGTCATACAGATGTGTTGCATTGCATACAAGTCAGAGGAAAGAAGCAGAAATGTGCAAAAAGAAGCGAAGTATCTGCCTGGCTGTTTTATCTCTGTACACCATCTCTGTCAGCCTGAAAGTGGAGAGGCAAACAATATAGTTTCACACCATTGTCGGTTGTTGTAAACTACAAATAGGTGAAACAGACTGCAGCCTCTCAAATGAGGTGTGTTACAGATTAAGTGCAACAGGTTTGGCTGTGCTCCACTCTCTTAAAACGAGGGAAGAAGATCAAATTCAGTCTTCATCTTTTCTTAATTTATTATTGATAATGATTTTCTTGTTGTTGGTGTTGGCACTTGTGTAAAATAATGGACTGCATTATAATCTATCTCGAGTCTTGAATGCTGAATAAATGCCGAATAAATGTATTTTCAACTTTATGCTTAGTTTTTGAGAAAAAGAAAGAAAATATTAAACACATACATTAAATGACTTTTAGAGGCCTCGATCTAAAAGAGATGGTAAAAATGTGCCAACTTTACAACGGAAATAGGAGTGGGAAGTTTTGTCTTGTGTGCTCGGTTAATCTTATGGAGTCAGACTTATCTTGCTAATAAAAGCATGTTGATGGAGTCTGTTGGAGAAACATTCCCCAGACAGATTCTGAAGTTCATGTGTTTGTGTGGTGTTGTAAGGAGGTCACCCACCAGCAGCTCTGCAGACTGAATCGGCTGCTGCAGGCTCTGACTCTGCATCGCTCTGGCAGAGTCGGCCCCCTCACCGCCTGCTGAGACCCCAAAGTAAGTTATTCAAGCAGTAAGGTCAAACGTTACTGCCACCCACACACACAACTGACCAGTGACCAGTCAGAGGAAATACATTGACAAGAAGTTGGATTTTAAAGCTGCGTGAGGCAAGATTTCTATTTAAAACTCCACCTAATCCCCAAAACTCATGGACTGATTTGGTTCCCCAAACAAATGTACGTTTTTTTTGTCCAGACACTTGTGGAGACTGGTCTCATTGCACCAGCTGTGATGTAACATTTCAGGATTTCTTGAGGCTTAAGGCAACAGCAGAGCCTGAAAATATTTTCTCTAAATATTTTTCTGGAATATACTTTGAGTGTTTGTTGTTTCTTGACCTGTGGAGCTTATAGGTTCATTAATTAATTACCCATCAGTTATTTTAGACAGTCTGACAGGATAATGGTTCATTCACGGTGAACAATGAGACGCAAAAGCTCAGAGAGCTTTGGGATTATGACAGCCACCGTCTTCATACTCTCAAAAAGTGCTATACATAATACATGAAGTGTCATTTACTATTGAAGAGTGATTCCAACGCGAGCCCGAAGGCTGGAGCCGAGCGCTGTGAGTGACAGCTGCCAGCGCCTGGCTTATTACAGCACTGACCTCTGCACGCTGACCGACGAGGAACTTCTGTCAAATTCACACTGTTTTTTTGAGCGAGCCACTGAAAGACACATTGCACCTGTGTTGTAGATGAAGGGTGGTGGTGATCGGGAGCTGCGGGCTCCAGCTGACAGTGCTGGATGAGATATAAAGTCCATAGCTCCAGAGGGGGTCCAGGCTTAGTGAGAAGATTTCATTCTTCCATCTTGGTTCCTCCCCCTCAGGTTCCAGCTCCCGTCATATTGGTCGAGAGTGAGGAAAGTGCAGAAGCAGCAGCTGTGCGGCTCTTGAACTCTTATGTTTCTGAAAAGCTGTTGTATTGCATCTATATTCTACTTTAATTCCTCAAAGGCAGCTCTTTCCAAGGTTACCTCTTCATATCTCTTTTCATAATTTTTTCTTTGCCTTCATATTGACCTACGATGAGCTTTATGATCTCTCTCCTACACTCATTCTATCATGTTCCTTTTTTCTATTGCTTCTGATAGTAATAAGAGAGACAGGTAGTCTAATGGTTTTAAAGCTGCAGCTTCTTCAAGTGTCAGAGGAGACATGGACTGGGAGAATAGATGAATTGATCAAGTTTAAAGGCGACTGCACCTCGCTTGGTGACAATGGCTCCTCATAGAGAGTAGTACAGGAATATTATTGCACACCACTGTAAGTCTTGAATAATTGATAGAAACATGAAAAAAAAAGAAAAGAAAAAAATGAAAGAAAGACGAGCAAAAATGCTACAAATGGCTTTTTTTGGAATCCAAACATCATCACGTTACGTCTCCCCGAGGGCCTTCACTCAGCTTCAAATCCAATTTCCCAGAAAGTATTAAGCTTCATGGGCCAAATGATCCAGCTGAGGTATTACTGTACAGGAAGACAAGGAGAGGATGAAATGAAACATTATCACAAGGTTACGACACTGCTGGGCCCTCCACCAGGCGAGCGGCTCTGATCTCGGGCATCAATCTCAGATACTGCACACTTTTTACAATAAAATGAATTATGATTTTGATAATGGTCGCAGCGGCTCTCAAGCTGCCTGGAAGGCCAGTTAAGACTGGTGGTGAATCGCAGAAGGTCAACAGAGTGATGTATGTATCACACCAGGGGCTATTATTTCCTGTTTCCAGAGACCCTGGCTGAGGCAGGACAACAAGAAGCACAATGAAAAAGGAGAGAACCATTCACGACGAATCGGCTGTTTGTATCAACCACTTTTATTTACTGTATTTATTTTATTCATTATGTATCCTCTCAGTGTTTGTTGTACTTCTATCAATCTATCAATATTCTATATTTTTCTTATTGTCAATAAATTCCATGAAACTAACAACGATTGTTTGTGTAGCCATAACCTGATATAATTTATCAGTCTGCCACGCTGCTTCCCAGGGTAACATGTTTTTTTCACTTCACAAACAGACGCTGTCGACTATTTTTAGTCCGTCGTACTCAGACCATCCTCTGGCTGTAAATACTTACTGGAGCACCAAATGTGTATTAATACAATTAAAAATAGTTCCCAACATATGCACTATGTACGGATGTTCAAATAACTGACTCCACATGTGAACAAATGTGGAAAAACTGCTTCATGAGGGAAATGTATACAGATTTAATTTTAAAATGTACTCCATATCACTGAATGAGGGCCAAAAGCCTGGATTACGTAAATCCAGGGTGAGATAAATATAAATATGACAATTGATGAACAACTCAGATCAGATTAATGGCAAAACAGTTTGTCAGTAACGGTTAATGCCCGGTACAGACTTGTTCGCTATAATTTTCTTCGAGTCACCTTTCCATTAAATCCTGAACAATGCTTACTCAGGAATTTCACAATTCTCAACAGATCTTTAACTAAGTCCCAAATTAAACTTGCAGAAATTGGTTTATGTGTGGCCAAGAAATGCATAGCAATGACATGGAAGTCATAATCCGCTCCCTTCGTTGGCAAATGATCTGTGGAAATGAACAGTTGTGTTCCTGGCGAAAAGATTGCATATAATCTCAAGAAAGGATATATTACTTTTCTGAAAATTTGGCGGCCTTATCTGGAGTACTGGAGTGCAACAGGGACACTAACATAGGACTGTAACTATCTTGAACGGGAATATACACTGTGTTACTGCAGTATCTCTTCGTGCAACGTCTCCCTCTATGCACCAACTCTTTTTTTATTTTTGGGGGATGGGGTGAGGTGAATTTATGTATTTACTTAATTTTATTGAAGAATTTCAATTTCGATTTTTAATTTAAAAAAAAAAATGTTTTCTCTCTTTCAAGTTTTTCTTACATTTCCTAACATTTTGAAAAAGGATTATACATTTGTATTTTTTTAAAACACTACAGTGCTGCTGTTAAAGGAAAATGTCTTGCCTTTCTTTTCCTAAAAAATGAAAGTATTTAGAGATGAATTAAACTCACTGTTGAGTTCTGTCATGGAATTTTGTTGACAGTACCAAAAATGCACAATATCACCAGCCTTTATCAGATTATTCACGCAACAGCACTCTGTGACATTCTGTGACTTGTCTCCACATTTGTGTAAACATTTGTGTGTTTGACGCTTTGTGTTTGCAAAGCCTTCAAAGCATAAAGTCACAACCACGAATCAATGGTTTTTCTAGTTTAGTGTGGAAACCCTTATTGTCTGCTCAGACCCCCTGCTCAGACGCCCAACCCACACATAATTGAACTGGAAGGAAAGACAAGTGTTGTTGCCCATCAGCATTGGAGCTCAGTAATCTCTTTGAGCCGGATTCCAAAATCTGGTCCTTTAGTTTTAGTTTTTTGAGAGGTCTGAAGGATTTGCACATTTTGCACAAACTTGGTATTCTAACTATTGGATTTATTATATACCAGTATTGACTGTATATTTAGTATACAGTATAATCCTTTTTTTCCCCCTAATTTCTTCTGTTCTTTTTATCTTGGAGCAGACGTGAGTGAGTGTGGCGTTATAATTTTCCTGTGTGAATTAATCAAGTATTTCTGACTCTGCTTCTGGTGAAGCGCCGTCCTGGAAGAGTGTCGACTGTTGTAGCAGCATATCGATGCCCGTTGTTCCATTACTGGCTGTTAAAGATGTTCAGCAATCACACACAGGTGAATAATGTTCAGGTATTCTCATACTTTTGGCCATGAAGGCTTCTAATTTTCTCCATCTGCTGCCCTGAGTCTCCTGAGTTGTTGACAAGCTCTGATCTTAGCAGGAGATCGGAGAACTTATTTTTGAAAATCCTCTACCTGCCACCCTCTGCAGAAAGAGAGAAATCCTGCACTGTGACAAACACACACACATACACAGACACGCACACACACACGCGCGCGCGCGCACGCACACACACACACACACACACACACACACACACTGAAATTGAAAGGATGGGTTTTGGTAGTCAGTATACTATAGTGCGCTACAGTAATGTGAGTCTCAATCTTAAATCCTGATTCCTAGGCACAATTACAGTCAAAACTTCAATCTTACACCCTCTAATCAACTCATACAGAAAGGCAAAAGCACCCCCACACACACACACACTCACACGTACTCACACACACACACACACACACACACTCACACTCACACACTCCTGAAGGGATGGCAGTGTGTGGCAGTAGAGGACATCCGGAGAGCTGTTGTGCTTCCTTCCACCCTGATAATTAGGCTGATGGGAGTGTCACACACACTTAAGGCCCTGGTCTTCTCTGACAGACAGGTAGGAGAGAGGGAAGGGCATAGAGGAGGGGAGGGGGAGAGAGGGGGAGACATGTCTGCCTCCCTCCTGTTGCTCATACTGTATGTCGTCTTCAAATGAGCGACGGGTTACCTATGTGCTGACGCTTTGTGTTTTTGTGTCTGCGTATTTCTGCACACGTGAGGAAGCTGAGGTGAATTTAAGCTTCGGCCTTCAAGGAAAAGGGATCAATTTTTAAAAACAGATTACAGATTACAGAAGCATTTCACCATTTCTGGGTGCTTTTTTTTTGTTGTTGTTTGTTGGTCTGCTTATTTTATCTTGTGAATAACTGTCCAAGCACAGATGGCTAGACATCACACTGAGATATTTCTAGCATGGCAAAGCTGAGGCCTGATGCGAAACAGAACTTTTGAAAGCTCTAAACCATCCCTCCCGGATGGCAGTTTTTGGTCTGCCCCTCAGAACGAATTCCAAGAGCTGACAATCAACGAATAAAACAAACTTAAAAAGAATAGTTTGTGACTGTTCTCATGGGGAGTTTCAAAAGGCAACCGGGAAACTTTGGTAAAAAGAGGATGGATTTTGGGGTATAGTGGGACACAGAGGATGCATTTCACACCATAAATGAATGATGTTGAAAACAGCATAATATTGCATTACATAATGAGAGTATTAAATGGAAGGATTTTCTTTACAAGGTAAATACTGGACTATAATTTCAAGGTTGATATTATGAACAGGTAACTGTTCATAATATGTAGCAGCTTTATGGCAGACACACCCTATTGTACTGACCTCAGTGGGTCCACTATAAACAATGATATGTCGCGTTGTGTGTGTAGAGACACAATCATTTTACACGGTCAGGAGTAAGTCATCATGGTGGAAATCATAACATTTTTGGGTGAACATTTTCATTGTTGGGGTTAAGTGTATCCAGGAAATTAATGTAACTCAGTGTAATTTCCTCTGAAGTGATGGAAACATGTATGAGTGTGTGTGTGTGTGTGTGTGTGTGTGTGTGTGTGTGTGTGTGTGTGTGTGTGTGTGTGTGTGTGTGTGTGTGTGTGTGTGTGTGTGTGTGTGTGTGTGTGTGTGTGTGTGTGTGTGTGGAGGAGAGAGGGGAGGAGGGGGCAAAAATGTCTTTTCCTCCCCTCTTCATTGAAATGTTCCTTCACGAGGTCGTCACACACGACCCTCACCTCCACCTCTGTGGGCAGCACACCTCTGTGGGCAGCAGTGTGTCCTCTCTGGTACCAGGTCTGGTGGAGGACACAGAGTCTCCAGGATAAAAATGGGGCGTCCCTCAAACGGAAAGTTGCCAATATTGGTTTTAAGTTTTTGTCAAAAAAGCGTTTTTTAGCTAAACATTAATTGGTGAAAAGCAAAAGTTTTCATGATCAAACAACACGATACTGAACACGATACTCCCCCCCCCCCCAGCTTGTCCAAATATGGTCACTACCGTCTCCAAACCGCTCTGAACTAGCAAAAGTCCGCCGGCCAAATTAAAACTCAAGGTTTCATAAGGCCGCTCAAACCAATGGGCGACGTCACTGCTGGTTGCCGCTTGGTGTGAACACACCGAGACCCATTCAGGACGCACCGACCTGCTTGACCACATTCAGATGTGTTCTGGGACACATACTGTATGTGTCTCCTTTCTTTTAGCAACGTAAACACAGATGCCTCCCGGGCCACACTGAAGGACGCCAATTTAATAGAAACAGGTTTACAAATTAAAAATGTTTGGCTGTGAGGTCCACACTGAATGTCCTCATAATGCAGAAGTTGTCCTCACAACAAAGGTTGTGAACCAGGTTTGGTCCACATAAATGTAGAAAGACATGTCCACACACACACATGTTTGTACAGCTCTCTTTGCCAGGACATTCATTGACCTTCACCTTGACCTTCACCTAATTCTAAGCTTCATTCTAAAACGAAGTATTAACCCTCAAAAAGCCTTTTGAAGGGCTGTAAGAAAGTGAGGACCGACCAAAATGTGTGTACAAGTAATACACACACGCGCACACACACACACACACACACACACACACACACACGCGCACACACACCACCTGCTGAGTCTGAAATGGAAGCTAAAATAAGTGTTGGTCCTGTTCGAAATATACTCTTTAGTCTGGTGATCAGAGCCTTTGTGCTCAGTCCTTCTCTGCCCTGTGCTGCCTTCCACAGTGCACTTAGCTTCAGAGCAGAGTATAATTAGTCATCTGATCCCCCCACCAGTCTCCCTGACCTCCCCCCCCCCTCCCCCGTAGATTACAGGTTTCATATCATTACCTCCTGATGAAAGACTGACAGCTAGCCATTGCTGCCTGACTCATTGTCAGGTTGTTGTTTTCTTTCTGTTTCTTCTCTCTCACATTTTTTTTCTTCTCCTTCCCTCTGTGCTTTCACTCCAGTCATAAAAGGAGTCCAAAAATCAAAGGATTAATTCAGCGTCATTGGTTTAAAGCAATTAACTGCTGTTCCGGCTAATCCCCAGAGTTATGTCTCAAATCCAGAAATTGGCCACTGGAGATGTGCAGCTCTGCCCACACCACATTGTTTTGCCTGGTAAATGAAGCTGAAAGAGGAATTCTTTACTTACGAAAAAGAAAAAGTCGATTTTCAAAGTCTTTGATGAAAAAAGGAATTGTAAAACTTTGAATAATTACCGGGGTTATCTTTGCATTTCAGTGCCTCCCCCTGTAGTTGTTTTTTTTGTTTTTTTTGTTTTTTTTAGCAGCACATAGTTAATCCGCCACATTAATTTGGGGTAATTAAAATAAGAACTCTATTTATTCAATCTGAAGCCATCCAATTTGCAGAAGTTACTAGCTTTTACAATTTTGTCTGCAGGTTTTTATAGCTATTCCTCATGAGAAATCAAGCTGTACATTTTAATAAACGCCTCATATTCCTGATTTTCCACACTGTGATTAATTTTGTCACAGCTCATAGAGAAGTTGAATCATTGAGGCTGCCATTTAACATTTTAATGAATGCTTTATACTCTCGGGAAGCCTCATGAAGATTTATTGTGGCATCACTGCGTGTCACATCTATGTATAAACTGGGAGTAGCTGCTGCTTCGGAGGGATTACGTACTACCATTAATTTTTGTCAATTTCATGGTGTAGTAACCAGACATAAACACCAGATGGAGCTGTGAGATTATGTATGAAAACACCTCGTAGACAATAAGATGTGACTTGATTTTACCTTGTAGATGCACATGCAGAGCAGTAATCCAAGCAAGTCTTGTCTTCTTTTTGCACATTCCAGTCTATGTTTATTTCTTGTACATACTATTGTTTTTCTACTCATATTTATGACCCCGAATAAGCAAGAGGAAGAGTAAACTAAAGGTCTTATGATGAAGTTGCAGGGAAACAGACAGCAACTTGTGTATAGAGACAGAGAGGTGTGAAGGAAGTTGCAGCATTATAAGTGTTATGCTAGATTCTCTAACTGTAATTGAGCAACAGAGCTGAGTGCCAGTGCACAACATAAGTAGAGAGGCAGATTTGACATCAATCCTGCCCCAGCAACCCTGCATTTTTTTTTTGTGTGTGTGTGTAAAACCTTCTAATCACATGTAATTAAAGCAAAAAGAGAGTTACAGTTTTATATTGACATGCACTGATGAGGGATGGAACACAAAAAATACCAATAGTGAACTTTTTTCCTTTTAAATCCATAAGGTCAGATTCCCACCAGAAAGTCAAGAAAAACAACCAAAGCCCAAAGACCAGCAGTTTAACATTTAAATTCAACTAACACGGAGCTACATTTTAGCAGCCTTCTGTTTGTATCTGTCTATCTATTTCAGCAGCGTGAACCTGAGAAGCAACACTGTAAAAGCAGATAAACATGGTATAAAAATGACAACCCACTATCAACACTAGCGTTCTGCCATAAATCCTCAAATTCTACCCGGGACTGTTGCTGATCCTCTGGGCCGGGCTCCCATTGTGCTCACACTTATAGATGTAACAGTAGCAAAAGATTTTATTTCCTCGATCAACAGCAGCCATTTGTAAAGAGGACAAAGGTCCAAGGTGTCATGACCAGGGCAATACTCTTGTGACTCTGGAATGATTTTATAAAGGAAAGAAAAGCCGAGTAAACAAAGCTAGTTCAAAGCATACTCCTCTCACTCGCTCTGCGATGACAGCCCCTCATTTTGTGATTCTATTTTTAGTGCCCTTCATCTCCTTTGACACTTTTCAAGGCAGTGATCTAAGAGGCTGTGTCAGGAATTTGCTGTAAAGCTTGAGCAGAATTGTGCTGTCAGTAAGGGACAAAAGGGCACTTTGTAAAATGTAATCATGGACATTTGATTGGTGTTTTTTACGACCTGATATTTAGTCTGGCTGTGAAAGGTGTGATCACATGATTACCACCATTCAACTTTTACAATTACATGCCCTTCTCTCTGCCAGCAGTTCTTCCAGGAATCATGCGTTTGTGCCGACATTAATATCTGACCTAAAATTTGACTTTGAATAGTTGATGTGCTCAAATTTAACACTGAAACAAAAATATGACCATATTTGTTGGACACCTGCAAACCATTATGTTTTCTTTGCGCAGCCAAATGCATATGAGAAAATATAAATACCGAAAGCAAATACACAAATGGCCATATATCATTAACATAATAAATTATTTTAAAAAAAAAATGTAATGATTCGCCTTTAAAAATTCCTCCACAAAGGATATATACAGCACAAATTCAAATAAAACATCCTTATACTCATCTGAAAGTGTTTTATCTGTTCATTTCAAAATTTGAAAAAAGAAAACCAACAACAAATGGTTTTACCAAATACTATCACTGGAAAGGTATATATAAAAAAAAAAAAAAGTAAAACGTCGTCCTGTTTCACAAAAGCCTCTGAAGGTTAATATTATTTTGGCCCCCTTAGTCTTACAATAGATCGAAGGTTATCTTAGCCTAAAGAGGCTTTTTTGAATCAGCCGAAAAATTTGTCAACCAACATGCTGCAGTTTTCACTCTCAGTTTTAATCAGCATGAAACTTTCACCCCATTTGACTTATCCCTATTTCAACAGTCTCTTCTATTAACAGGTCTTACTAGTTGTAACCGTCATCTTCTCCACATTGTCCAAAGCACATTCTTTACTCCAGAGCACATGTCACCAAACCGGCTCCAATTGTCGCAAATGGTGAAGCTGCAACCTCACCCAGAATTCATATGTGTCTGCATAACATAATTACCATAATTAATGAAGTATTGAACAGTATGTGACCTGTTTTTTGTTTACTCATTTGTTTTATCAAATGTTATACCATAGCATATTCTTTTTATATCAGTGTTGGAAAGTGTACAGTTTACAAAACGTCATGATGAAAGGAATTATTAGAATTAATTCAAAAATGCAACCACAAATACAGTTTATGCATCACGAGATGAGCAAACCAAACCAGCCAGTGGGTCCAGTCACACCAGTTTAACTTAAAAAAAAAAAAAAGACAATGCAGATAGAAGACCGACTCAGTCTGCTCTTTGCTTGTTGGGTATTAGCAGACTTATACAGTAGGTCAGGGCTGGAGAAGGGTGTCATGGGTTTGAGGGTCCAATTGATTTATGACGGCACAGTTAGATACTCACTACTAATGACATGAATGCTTGGACAGTACACTTTTCTATGTAATCATAACTATAAGGTTAAAGTGCTCTCTCTTGCCTTTAAAATGTGCCCACAACTATTCTGAAAATTGTTGACTCTCAGACTCTGCCCTTTTTAATATTTAAAAAAAAAAAAAAAATTAAATGCAACATGGCAGTTACTCTCTGCAGAGGGTTTACAGAGGGTTTGAAACCAAAATTGTAATTTGATGACTTCATTGAATCGTTATATTTTTTGTCATGAGTCACAAATCCTGAATAACCCCTCTGCACTGGAACAGTTTAATGTAGACGTCACCACCTAAATCTTATAGTCATTGTTGCATTCCAAAATTACATTTTGTGGAGCTAAAACAACAAAAACAAAAACTTAGCACTGTCCTGGTAGGTACCCATTTAAAATGAACTTCTCAGTAACTGGGTGTGTCCATGGGAACTCAAGACTCTGCTGTATACCAGTACAAGTCTTTGAGTACAACAGCAAACATTTATTGTCTCTGTGTACCGGTACATCCAGCTGTCCTGCTAAGCCGACGTCAACCACCAGCCATATAATGAACACTAGAGCTGCCTTCTCTGAGGGAGCTGAGGAGATGCCTGAGATCTATGAGGATGCTCTGGAGCTCAAAGCAATGTTTGGCAACCATCTAGTCCTAATACTTTGTGATGGCTTTCCCAAAGCAGCGTAATTTATTCTAAATTATTATTTTTGTCTTGTAAAATTTTTGCTGAAAACGATTAGTAAAGTGTTACATTTCTATTTGGGGGTTTGTTCTTGTTTTGAAGGATAGGCATTTTCCTGCTCTCATTATCATCCATGTTTATCCCAGCTCATGGTGCTGACATTCCCGGCATTCCTAATCTTGTATTTTATCATGTTGTTCTTTGGCTCCAAGGTTTAATGTCCTGAACTTTCCTCCGACTGGTGCTGCTATTTGTTGCTATATTTCATCAGTTTGTGTGCTTAATGCACGTTTGATATAACTTGAATACAGGCAGTGTGCCAACTCATATAATCCATGAGCTGAGTGTTAATGAATGTGAGCTTTTCTTGTCACAACCCGGCAGAAGTTAAACAATGGTCTCCAGAGGTATCAAGCTTTCTATCACATGACTGAATCCCACCACCCTAATCATATGACCTGTAAACCCGGAGAGACAGAGGCTCCAAACAGCAGCAAAAAAACACAAGGGCAGCAACAATATGTGGTATGCAGCCTGGTGAAGACATTATCTGGTGTGGAATGTGGACTTGAGGGGATGAGGCAGTTTATTGGCGCGAAGCTGAGGCCAGATTTGTGTTCGGCACACATCTGTGAATTTGTATGCACATGTGGTACGCATTTGTATTTGCATAATAAATATTCTTATTTGTTATGGTATGATTCTACCAGTGGATCAGACACCCATTGCTGTATTTGTTCTGTTTTCTTTATCAGGCTCCCTGAGGAGGTGTGCAGGCAGTGGCGGAGAAGCTGAGTGGTTTTGCAGAGCTGCAGACCCTCAGGGTTTGACCTCAGCTCTTCCTGACAGGTTTGGAGATGTGGGAGCTGCCCGAGCTGTGTGTGTCCATCCAGCTTCACGTAAGTTTCGTTTGCAAAGAAAATAAAGTTTGCATACATATTCTAAGGATCACAATGACTTTGTTGAAGCTTACACTGATCAAATGAACAGAGAATCAAGCCAAAAGAAGTTGGAAAGTTATATTGAAGCAAACGTGATCATCAAATAAGAGGTACAGTAGAAATAGAAAGACAAATGAAAAAAATATATATATCTAAAAAATAATAATACTGAGATATATAAAGCAGCACTAATCAGATGTATGGTCTGAAAACAGTCTGAGCAGCTGCAGGATGAAACATTAATTAACACTAATGAACACAGAGAATTTACTCTGCAGTACTATGCTGTCATCATTATGTGTTAGGGTAGAGAAACAACAGCAACATTGACTAAAAATATCATTCTGTTTTGATAGCATTTCTTATAGTTTGTTCTAATGCTCCAGAGCAGAGAACATGTTACATGCATAAAAGCAAGTTAAAATCCTAGTTTGACCACAGTGGTGAGTTTTCTTTCAAATTCTCTACAGTGATCCAGAAAATATAGGCTCTTGTGGTTTCCTTAAGTTAAAGTTTCAAATGATCTGATTTGAAACTGTTATAATGGCACATGTTTATTTCTGCAACAGCACAAAGAACAACTTTATTTTTCATCAGGACTTGTCATTATGTATTTTCACAGGGTCTAACCCTTTTTAAAAGACTTCCTCTAATCTTCCCCAAAAACTTTAACCCAGTAATAAACTCTTGGTCACTTCCACCAAACCAGCAATTAGGGGCGAGCCTCATTCCAGGACTGACAGACTCTGAATCCTCTGAACACGCCCCTACTGGTCAGGAATGAGGGACAAGACATCCTTCCCAAACTCCAGTGGAGATATCGGGAGGTGTAATGGCAGGAAGCCAACTGATAAATGACACTGGAGGAGAGTAAAGATTACCCACTGATTTGGAGGGGCTGAGGGCAGGGCCGGGGGCGGGGGTGGGGAGGAATGTGTTCATTCTCAGGACAGTCTGTGTCCCTTTGTGAAGCTCAGGACTGAATCAGTCTCCCAGAAGCGATCGAACTAATCCGATGGCTTGTTTTGGTTTCTATTTCTGGCTCAGCAGGAAGACACCAGAGGGTGTGGATGTCTGAAATGTGTTTTGGGGAATTTTTTTGGCACGGTTTTGGACACCAAAGTAAAATATGGCTTCTATTGGCAGGAGATCTTTTGTTTTTTTCCATAAAGCCAACATAGAGACTCTTTTAAGTTTCATTAAGAAGAAACGTTTTGCCCAGCATCTATTAAATTAAAGGTTTTCTGATCACCATTCAACTTCAGTTCGTTTCAGTTGGAAATAGTTTACTTAGACAGTATCATCATGCATCTCTTCTGATCTCTCACTGTCTGCATCTGTTTGCTCTACACTATCCCCTCCCTTTGTCTTTTGTCAAACTGCCATGAAGCATGTGCTCCAGGTGCCCAGGCAATAGTATGATGCCTGGTTTTGTTCAATGATCAAACCTTCCCCTATCGTTACACCCCCCCCCCCTATACCCCCTCCAACAGGAGGAAAACACCTTTAAGGAAGGCGACAGGAGAAACAGAAGCTACACGTGCACAAACAACATAATGGTGATTATTGGTTAAATAAAATCCCTTATTTGTTTAAAGGCCAAGCTGAGAGGGACATGGTAAAAGTATAGGGATAAAGCCAAATATTCAAACACACTTATTAGAGGGAAAGCAGAAAGAAAGAAGTGGCGTGCACCTTTCACTTCTTACCTTCATCAAGAGTTGGGTGTCACAGAGAGCGACCTGCATACCAGCTTTGCATTCTTCTCCTGTAAATCTCCAGTAATAATTCACAAAATTATACTTTCTAATTTGCTAAAATCTTCTGTTCTTTAGAGCTGTGTGACTTTTTTTGGACCAAACTTCCCAGTACCCATCTTGCTTGTGATGACGTTATATTGCTATTCATGCTAACTAACCACTTCTTCTTTCATTTATTCTAAACAAACTGCCGCAGATGTTGCCAAAAGTGAAACTTATTGTGAACCCTACCCTTCCTGTTTGCAAGAACGTGTTTAGACCTACTTTACTCAGTGTTTTGACCAACAAATGGCCTTTAAAGGTTCATCACAACTGGCAAGGTTGAATCACCAGCACACTAAGTGTTTCCTGTCTGTAAAAAGCCAGCCAGATGATATAAACAAGGGGATAATGGAAAAATGATCCAATACACTGACACCCAGTTTGGCAGACAAAACCAAGGAAACAAGTATCTTCACCTTTAACCCCATCCGCCTTCACAATGTAGTTGTCAATAAAAGTGCTGGACCCAGGACTCTCTGCCTGCTGCTAGATAACAATAATGAACTCTGGTTCACTTTTTATTGCCTACGGGAGCATTTTGGAGGAATGGAAAGAGTCTGAACCAGTGACTGTAAAGTTTTAAAGATGGTTGAAATTCCTCTTTACATGAGAAAAAGTATGTCTGTTTGAAAAACAAAACAGAGAAAAATGTATTATTGTAAGGGCGCTTGTGCTCTTAATCCATTTATGATAAGATGTCCTGTGTTTTTTTTCCATGTGAGATGGGGGAGGGCAGATTCACTACAGTCTGTGTGTGTGGGTGTGTGGTTATGGGCTGCTGCTGGTGGTGGTGGTGGAGCAGCACAGAGTGAAGGGGGAAACTTTCTTTCCGTGGAAAAGGAGGGCTTTGATTGGGAATGGGGGCAGCAGCAAGCCAGCACACATTTCAAGAATGCCACACAGTCTGGGAGCTGAGTTCAACCCACCCAGCAGCCTGCAATGAGCCCTGGACAGGGGGATGGGACGGAGCAGGGCGGTGGAGGAGAAAAGAATTCTTTCATTTGAACTTCTCACTCAGGTTTAAGAGCTTAATGTCTCTCGGGCGACTGACTAAAGAGGATAGGGAAAAAAGTGTATTAATAAATATAGATGCAAGTGAGTGGATTTAAAATAATTATGGATGTAAGTTTCTGCTCCACATACAGATGAGCTGAGGTGTGTCTGAATTACAAAGATGTTATGATGTAAGATTGCTTATAATATCACTATTCAGATAGCTGAGATGTTTTTAGCCTCAAATTGGAGATCTACAGCTGATCGGTTGAACATTAAAGAGGCATTCTAGTAATTTTCATTGTAAGTCCCTCTCAGACTGAAATAACATGATCTTCTGTGGAGCTAACCCCGATGATATCATAGTGATGATATCATCAGTTGACTTTCAAATTCATAACACAAAGTGTCTGTTTTGCATTTATAAAGAAAGGAGGCTAGCTCCAATAAAAGACACTATTAATTTGCATTTTGGGAAATATAGCATCAAGTGCTTTTCGGAATAAAACATACAAGGTGCTAAAGGTCAAGATATATTCAGAATAGATTCTGCTTTTGCATCTTGATCTTCAACATATGAGATCAAATCAAAAAGTTCAGAGACTTTTCCATTTGTGCGGAGATGGAGAGCAGAACAGTGATGTGTCCATGGAGCAGGAGGAAGCTATAACCTTCGTAGGTATGTATTACAAATTATGCCACTTGATCAACATCGGCATCTGGGTCCTGCAACTTAAGCAAAGAGCACACATCAAATATTTTGTCAAATTTTTGGGGAACAGAAAGAAGTTGCAGGGAGCTAAACGTGGGGGTGTTGGAGAGCAACAACTGTGTTGTTGCAGGTGAAAAATATGCACCCAAATGTCTTCGCGCCACAGGTCAGGTTGTTTGGCTCTGACTGTTTTTCCTCAAAAAATCACAGCAGGACTTAGTGTTGACAGTCTGTCCCTGGGAGACAAATTCACAATGCACAATTTCAAAGAAAACTCACCTGGTTGCATTTCTGACCTGACACGCCTTCTGTTCTGTTCCACGTTCTGAGTGCTCCTTAAAATACCTCTAAGCTCATTGCTTCATCAGACCGCAAATACGCAGGTATCAGTGGTCACAAAAGTCAGGTGCTGATTTTGATCAGGCAACATAACTTGGAATACTTACTCACAAAAGTTATTGCTTCCTCCTGCACCATGTCCATTACTATGCTGTGCCCCATTTGTGCTCAACAGGAACAGTCTGAGAACTTTTTGGTTGGTACCTCATATGCAGATTTGATGCATTAAGGTCCAAACAGCTGTGAATAATGAAAGGCGTCAGCAAAAACTGGGTGGACAGGACATTGTGTCATCTGTGTGGGAGAATACCGAAGTGGTGGTAGAACCATAAAGTGTGGCTATGTAGTGTGGTCCATCTTCAATATACGGTATACTGTGTCTGTTCAGTGTAGTCAAGCAACTGAAACCTCTTCACAAAATGTGATTGTATTTGGATTTAGTGTCATAAAAGTACACATTGTTTTTAAAGTAGGAAGAGAAACTGTCATGCTCCTGTAGTTCTTGGATTACAAATGAAGAGATGAATTCAAGAAGTCAAAGCAAAGAAAATAGTAAGCGGAAGTGATATTTAAATGCGGTAGGAGAAGCAATGAAAAGAACAAGACAAAATGGCAGATTAGAAATTGGCATTTACAAGGATTTTAGACATCTACATCTTTGTGGTGAGAGTTTTTGTCATGAGTGGAACTAAGTCTGCTTACCAACAATACAAGTCAGAGGTAAAAACAGCTGCCAAAATCATCTCTGAAATGTACCAGAACATAATTAAAATGACAGAAGACACACCTGTCTGCTTCAGGAATCAGAGGAGGATGAAGTCATGTAGCTCTCCTCATCTTAAAATATTGTGTTCTTTCCATCACATTGCATCAAAACATGAGCCGCCTACAGGAAAATTCAATATTTACTCTCCACGAGCCTCTCCGTGCTCGTGTAGTTACGAAAGTGAATTTGGCTGCATGCAGTGTTTGCTTAGTGGGAAAAAGTTGTGCAACCCAAAGGCTGAATTTCAAAATGATCACATAAAATGGCTGAGTTGTAGTGAAATCAACTTTAAATTGAGACATGAGGTGTTGTGAAATACAACGGCTTATGGTACTTCTGCAATTTCAGATGCAACCAATTACATATAAGCATATGTTCTTTCTAATTGTTGTGTGAAATTAGGAAATGAATCCTGTATTTTAGTTGCATTCATTGTGAGGTGATTGCAGAGTGCTTGAAAGGTTAAATGTAAAAGCTGTAATGGCTCCACAACATGCTTTCATCATGTATCTACTACTACATGTTCCCGTAGTTAGCCCTTTGTCCTCCTGATAAAGTCTCCGCACCTGCTTCTTTACACATGCACACACTCTCTTATCACTGCTCAAACAGTTAAGGCACCTACGCTGTTCAGAGTCACACACACACACTCAAATTTCCGACTCAAATTTTTTTCTAGAGATTTATCAGGACAAAAGCTAATGACTTTTATGTAACTGTGACAATTGTAATTTTTCCCAAAGTTCAAAATGACTTGTCACACTGTCACTCAGAGAAGGCTGAAGGCTGCCGTCAACACCGACCAAAATAGCTGTAATAGTGTTAGCCTAAAGTAAGGAGGGATAGCACCTGTTGTGGGTACAGTTGTGACAGTGTGCTGCTCTGCTCTGGCTACATTATTACTATATTACATTACAACTGACCATGACTGGACAGTATCTCTGCTAAGTTATGACTTTAATGGCGTATTGGTCGTTTACGTGATTGTTTAGGGGGTCGAGAACATCCTCAAAATGAATCTACAAATATATTGTTAGGATTTAAGCCACGTGAGCCATGTGGCTCTATGGCCGGGTCTGTCCGATGGTGAGTCAATCCTCCACTTCGGTCTCAAAAATGTCTCTACATCTAATAGATTATGTGTCTTTGTTCAGACACTCATTGTTCTCAGACAATGAATCGTAATGAATTTTGTTCAGCACCATCATTTAACTACAGCTAAAAAACTAATGACATCACTATTAAGGTAAGCTTTACTTTGGTGCTAACATAGACTGCATGATAATGGACATGGTCTCCCAGTCTGAACAGCGAAGCCAATCCAGGAGTGTGCAATACCACCGAGGGCCACTCGGGCTTGGCGATACAAAGTCTTTTTTTTTACAAGTCATTATGACATTATTTGCTAAATTCACTCCTTCTGATAAGTTTTCAGGTGGTCAATCTGCAAATACTTTCATAATGAATAGATATAGGCTATAGCCCTCAGTAAGAGGTGTGCCTGGTTTATTATAGGTGGGTAGGCAAAGTGTCCTCGGGATCTTTGTTTTCAGTCAGATCCACCACTTGCTTCTCCCCTTTACCAAATATGGTCGTTTCTTGCACCAAAAAAACAAGATTGTGTCAAACAAAACGTGGAACCTGTAGCTTTAAAACGGTACAAACCAATGGGTTACATCACGGTGGCTTGCCACCATGCGACAACCAACAGGGACGTCACTCATCGGTTTGTGAACGGCCGTTATGAAGCCTCAAGTTATTTGCCGAGGCCATCTTGCTAGTTCAGAGTGGTTTGGAGCAGGAAGTGACCATATTGGGACGAGCTGGGGGAGGAGCGAGCGGTGCTTCTGACTCGATCTGACTGGAAACCTGGCGATACTACATCATGCCCACCGATAGCTGTAACCTGAATGCACAACAGGCCTGTCAATCAAATTATATCTTATTTCCTAATTAATGACTGGATTATTTTCAGGTGGATCGCCACAAAACTAAGAAGGAGGGACTTTAGTAAAACCAAAATTTATTGACTTCGATTTTTACGAGAAAGGTTGAATGGGAGTTGATGGAGCTGGAGGCTTTTTGGGGCCAACCTCTAGTGGCACTCGGTGGTATTGCAACTTAAGCACTTCCACATCAACATAATTTATCAGACCTGGAAGCAACGTCCACTTTTATATACAGTCTGTGTGTGCCACTGCGTGTTAAATGTTAGCACATTAACGTGCTCAACATTACATCTCTCAATATCAGCTTGTTGGCGTTAAGCTCAAAGCAGCATTGTGTGTCTCGAACATGGCTGCAGTCTTTTTTCAAAAATATTCGTCATTACATAACACAGCCAGTTGTTTCCCTTTTCCATTTCCAAAAAGCTGATATTGCAGTACAAAGGTTTCACTGGAGAGCAGAACTTTTTTTTAATCTGTGACTCTTAAACCTGGTCCCTGTGGGAGTGTTTAATATTACAACAGACACGGTACAAGCTGTGACAGCGAAGGGCTGTTTATTATCTCAGGTGGTCCTGGTGAAAACACATGAAAGCTGAAATTTCCAAACAGCAATTACCGGTCTTAGCTTGCATATGTGTGTGTGCATGCCTGTCTGCCAGTTCTCTGTAATCATGTTTTAGTAGACTGTTTCTGGTGAAAACAGGCTGACAGATGGGCCTTTAACCTTGGGTGGGGTGGGGATGTGGGAGGGAGGGAAGGGCAAGCAGTGAAAGGCCATCGAAAAGTTGTGGCCTATAATGAAAACTACAGTTCTACTCTGGAAGCTGTTAAATGTCTGGGAAGTTTAGAATTCCAATTTGGATTGCAGATCAAATAAAATGCAAATTTTTCAAGGTCATGAGAGCTGAAATCCTTTAGATAATATCAAAAGATAATTCATGATTTGCAGTTTAAATCCCCTTAATCGGCTCTGAATCTTTATTACGTGGGTTTTCTGCCTTTAAGAGAGCTTCAAAGGGAAAATCTGACACGCAGCGTAGGAGGAATCCGAGCGATTAATGTTGTCTTTCAGCCGACAGGCTGCCTCTTGCAGACCTGCCACATGTACAGGAAGTGAAACCATGGCAATGAAGCCTTGTGCAATGTGTGACGCCAGTTCTCTCGCAGCATGCATTAGCTTGTGTCTATTCAATATCACACCGGGACGCTTCGACTAACATGCTGTCATGTGTTATCATCTGATTTTTTTTTTTCTTTTTCATTGCTGACATTGTTTTGTTCCAAAAAAAATACATTGTTCTTGAAGAACCGTGTGCAGTCATCACTTTTTGCAAAGAAATAAGTCTGAATTTGGAAGTTGAGTTTTATATACGAAGTAAACATTAAAATAACACAGAATTGGATCATGCAGAAATGTTGGCATTACAAATATTTTAGGTCCCCTCTACTGTTTCTTAAACTTTAGTTGGATGTTTGACTTTCAAAGCATGTATGTGCAGGTTGACACTAAAAGGCTGTTTTCTCATAACCTCAAGTGGTGTCGAGTTAATCATGGGCGACAATACTACTGACTCCGGTGTGATTGTAAACATGAAGCCTCCAGGACACATGCCCTGAAGGAGGAGACATCTTGCGTCCAGCAGTTAAAAAGATTTGATCAGAGTGATGGAGTAGATGTAATTTAGATTTAATCTAAATCCAGCTCTGCTGCACTACACATTAGTTGGAGAACTGCATACACTTGACTTTCAGGAACACGTCCGACTCATAAGTAGCCTCACTGTTCCGTCCTTGGGCTTTGGCTCACTGCCTTGGATCCGACATGCATTAACACACTGGACTGACCGTCCGTTGTTGCCCGTGGTAACTGAGGAGAACGATCACTCTCGCAGCCTGAGTCGGCCACCTTGACTGAGCACACGGGAGAAGTGTGTGTCCCTGCGTGGGTGGATGCTGCTGTGTGTGCGTCATGGATCGCATACGTCTCTCGTTTGCACTTACATTGAAGTTGTGAGACTTGATCCTGACGAGACAAGAGGCTTGTTCTCGTCATGTTAGCATGCAAGTGGAAAGATTAGCTCAAAGGACAAAGCAGGTGAAAGACTGATGGCCTTTTCTTTTGAGTAATGATTTACTGAATGTCATATAATCATTTGAAAAGCAAGTCGGACATAATTATTGTTTGAAGCTGGAAGACAGGATTACCAAGCCTTTATTCTTGGTTCTTGACATCTTCCTCTTTTCATGGAGTCCCCTCTTTCTCCTGTGGTGCCTTGCATTGACTATAATCCATACAGTAATATATATTCTGTTGGTTTCTTCTTTTTTTTTTTTTTTTTTTTTGGCCTCAAGAAAAGTATTTGTATTTTTATATATTATTGTTGTAATTTTTTTCTCTTGTAATTTTTTTTTTTATGTAAACAAGCTGCTGAACTGTGTCACCTCTTGTCCACGAACACCGATGGACAGATGTTGTTTGTTGGCCATTACGGAGTCGATGACTCACTCGTTCCCCCCTACGCTGAATCATTCAAAAGTGCCCCAAATACCAAGGCTATACCCCCCCCCCTCCCCTCCCCAGCTCGTGATCAGCCACTCATTAGCTTTTTAATGAAGAAGGACAAAGGGGGCGTTTGAGCAATTTTCATCCTTCGTTCAGGTGAGGTGACTGAATTTAAAGCAGCTGTGACTCCAGCTCACCCCCACACAGCAACACCATGACCGTTCCCACTCACATGAGAAAACTGTCACATGAGCCATGTTATGTGCTTCTAGCTGTCTTGACTGCTTGTTTGCTTTACACATGACTTACTTTGTCTTTAAATTCTGTTTGATCAGCTGGTACTTTTTAAAAAAAAATTTTGCTTATCTTTCACGATTTTAGGAGTAATGACAGTTTAGGCTTTTTCAACACGTAAATGGGGTTTCTGTTATTGTGTCAGAGCAGAATCACCTTGTTGTTTTTTTAGTACAAAGGTACACTTTGAACACATTTTTCACGGTTTAGTATAGAGCTTCAAAGTTCCAGCTGTAAACATGTATTTACACTGAAGTGGCAGCTGCAGTGTAGGTTTAGCAACCCCCTTTATAACACTGCTGAGTGTAGTAACCCGAGACCTGCGGGGAGGTTTATCCAAAGCCATGCATAGGTGACAACAGTGTCATATTAGCATGACAAATCTATCTCTAATTTAAGCGTGAACTTTGACATCCATAGCCAAACTGGTTTCATACAGGTGTAGAGATGTAAATTCAGGCCCCTTTTGACACGCATATCTTTGTTGATTAAGATGAAACTAGTAGTTTCCAATTGTTT
Source organism: Brachyistius frenatus (assembly GCF_029030835.1). Classification (NCBI taxonomy): domain Eukaryota; kingdom Metazoa; phylum Chordata; class Actinopteri; family Embiotocidae; genus Brachyistius; species Brachyistius frenatus. The sequence continues at coordinate 713,746 of NW_027210755.1, forward strand.
TGGTCTCTGATGTCTTGAAAAAGAAAAGCAGCATGTAGTCAGGGTCACATTTCAGATGTCTGAGTTGTTAACAGCTCCCACCAAATAGGGAATTTTCCCCCTCTAAACCTTTCACATGGTTTCATTTCAAGAATGAAAGATGAGAGAAAAAGTCTAAAAACTGAAAACGGTTTTGTGTATCAGACGTTTTTTCTTCTTTCATCTCAGTAATCATCTCACGACCCCTCAGATTTATTTCCTGTACCTGGATATAAAAATGTTTATAAAATAGTGTAAACTAGCTCCGCCTCCAGCAGCTACAGTAACATGCTGCTGACAAACTAATGGTTCAGTATTAATAATTGAATGATTTTATTATATCAGTCAGAGGGACCGAACCTGTTGCTTTAGTTAAAAACTTTACCTAAACTTCAGTAGGATTTTTCTTGCAGGGTTTTCACTTCTATGTTTGGGGGGGTTTTGTCATTGTTGATGTTTTTAGTTCTTTCTTTCTTTTACGTTTTACATGACCTTGTGTTAATCCTTTTAATTCAGTAAAGGATCTGGCTGCCTCTTCCACTACTGATTTTTCACAAGATGCCAGCAGGTATGTATGTATGTATGTAATGTGATCATTCATGGAAGGTCAGCTTTCTGTAGCATCTTATTGACCTAGTTAAGATTTAATAATTAATTTGGTTGCTCTCAATTTCAGTTTTGCAGCATTTAACCATTGTAAAGCTATAAAATGTTGAAATTACATTTGGTTTCATTATTGATCAAACATCATACTAAAGGATAAACTGGCTATTCCAAACAGAGGGACATGAGTTCACCTGCAGTAAAGTAGGCTGGAGAATGCAGATTGCCAGTGTCACGTATATGTTGACAAGTGGATTACGCTGCAATAAAGTTGAGTTAAACTTTCACTTGCTTCTCTGCAACAAAACAATACAACCACATCAAAGCGTTCCCCCATTGTGCCTGAACACCAGGAGTAGCATCTTTGAAAGGCTACATATGTCCTAGATGTTGTCACGCTATAAAGTTTTCTTTGTTAAACAAAGTGTTGCAAATAGCATGATGCAAATCACACTATTTGAATTGTGACATCCTGAGATGTTGTCTCAAAGTTGGTGTTTGGTTTGGTGTCATTTTTCTGAGAATATGAATGAGTGTATTACACTTCCTGTTTTTGTTACAGTGCTGAACAGGAAGTTAAAATTTCAAAGTGTTTTGTTTTAGTTTTTTGTAGAGCATTTGAATATCAAGTCTTAACTGGTGTTGGGTTTAAAAACAGCTTACAGGGAATATTTTGTGGTTGTTAAAAGCACCCTGGCTCCACCCACCTATTGCTCACAACTTCAGTAATCACAGTAATTATATTGTGAAAAGTCTGTCCACATGAAGGTACGCTCAGCCGCTCTGAAGGACACACCAATAAACAACCAGTGGAGGTGGCTAAATGTGATGACGTTGAAGTCAAACGTTCCAAAACGTGGTTCCAACAATGGCTGCGGTGGAGGATGAAGCGGCATCAACGGTTAAAGCAACACCAGCAAATATCCAAGAATTGAAGCGCAGCACGAATTGAGGCTCTTTGTATCCTTGTGTTCTTAAATGTAATTCACAAAGTCCGCAATAGTTATTTACCGACATTGCATTACCCTCTGCTGGGATTGGGCCTCTGTTGTTGACAATTTGATGAGTTCCGGCGAACAACGTACATCTTATGATGGTCAATGTCGATCGGTTAAAGGTTGCTTCAATAGTTTCAAAATCAACCTGAGGTCTACACCCAGTAGGATTCAACCACCTCGGTGGAGAGCAGCGAGACTTATATATTCTCAAAGTGAGTTCTTCCCTGAAGTTCTGCTGTAAGGACTTTAATGTGTTAAGTGCTATGAAATAACCCCTATGTTGAATTGAATTGAATTGAATTACTTTGCATGATGCATAAAACAAACAAAAACTGTAACTTCACATACATACAGTAAGTAGAAACTGAAACGAGTCCGTTGTCCCTAAATAAACCCGAGTCTACAACCTGAAATCGAAAAAGATCTGCTTGAGGTGGTACTTTTCAGTTTCATGTCAACAGGTGGGAGGCTTATGGAGTCTTTGCTGAGGTTTGTACCTACGAGACAGGAAATGGTAAATTTCTCACCACTTCGCTACGTCAAAGGCTGCTGCGGTTTTCTTCAACCTGCCACAAGAACATATAGCGGAGGTCAAATTAAAATGAAAACAGCTGAGTTCACGACGTTTCCCTTCATACTGTTCCAGATAATTTGCTGAAGTGTCCACCTATTACTAATCTAGAGTAGCTGCTGTGAGCTGTAATCAGCAAAAAAAAAAAAAAAAAAGAGCTAAAGCTAATGGAGACAGGCAGCCTGGTCGTGATGAGTTAAGATCGGTTACATCGGTGTTGGGTCTAAAAAACCTGATCTAATCAGCTTGTCCACACACAGGGACTCCAGGGGCTTTATTTCAGTGGGTGGGTCATATCAATCACAGCCTCAGGAACTTTAAAAAAAAAGAAGAGGCAGCTGTCTCCTCTAACATACAGAACAAGAACTCATTGTGATTAGAATAAAGGCCTGAGTGGAAGGCGTGTTCCCCTTCTTCTGCCTATTCTCTTCGCATCAGGCCAAAACAACAACAATATTTTACACCGACCTATTTTTGTGGGGAAGTAAGGTCATAAACTGGCTCAAGTTAGACTCCCAGGAAACTCCCAGTTACATTAGAAGTGTTATGTAATACAATAAGGCCTCCTTCCCAGAAAAGCACGGCTGTGCTGCGCAAGAGAGATAGGGGACATAGACGCAATGTGGAAGAGGATGTTACAAATGAGGAAGGACAACCAGACATCTTTGCAAAATAAAACTCACCATGAGACTCGTGAGTTACGCAAACTGATGAAAAAAAGTTTGATATCCCTTTTTTGAAAAATACTCTACCCTTTGCCTCCCCATACTGAACTAAAGGAACAGTAAGCATTCAATTTTCTAATTAACCATAATTTTTCTAATGCAAACTCCTGATATCTCCATCACGACTGGGTGGAAAAATTATTGTTGACCTCATGCAAACTATAGTGTGTCTAAAAAGACAGAAAATGCTGAGGAAATGTGTCAATGAACAGCTGCACTCTTTCTGTTTAAATGAAACTTCTGTGTGCTCAGAAGATGTTTACCTCAAGGCTGCAACCAACTGTTCTTTTGGTGACCTGTGTACATCATTCCTTAGGTCTGTTGTTTCAACTCTTCTTTGGCTTCAAACTGAGTAATGTCAACATGCAGCCCTTCAGCACACATTACAGACTTAGTATTGAGCTGTTAGCCAATCAACCTTCAAGTCATTTTTCCTTCTTTAGTGGAAAAAAATAAGTCAGGAAGAGGTAAAAAAAAGCTTTCATATTCCACAGGGAATGTGCCGTCAACAGAAATGAGGCAAAGCAAATGGCCTTCTGGCTAAAAAATACTTTTCGTGCCTTCCCAGATTTATCCAAGGACCCTTAAGTCAGGATTTGGGTTTACAAAATGTAACTGTGAAAAATACCTCTTACAATATCAAAGTCAAAAACCCAAAGATAGGTAAAAAATAAAGGCCAACATTTTTTTTTACAACTGTATCTAATAGGTGACTTCCATCGTCAATTTACTGTGAATTGATCAGTTATTTTCTACTCAAAGCAATCAGGTGAACAGATTGTACTGTGCTACCATTAAATGTTACCATACTACATTATCTACTCCTAATTATGCAGCTTTCAAGTGTATATTTAATGATGAGCTAATGTGACACTTATATCTGAACTACATTTTAAAGTAAGAATCTAAACTTAAAATTAGAACTGAATCTTTTCAGACCTCCGTCCTTCCCTCTGAAGGTACCATGCAGTTATTCAAACCAGGAGACGAGATGCGATGCAAAAAAATTTTTAATGCAGTAATTAGACTACAAGGAGAGCGGTCAAAAAAATTAGAAGATAACGGGTTTTTTTTACATGGCGGACATATGACTCTGAAGCAGAATACACAAATAAATAAAGTGTAATATTTAAATGATCGGCCCCCATTCCCCTTAAAAATTTACAGAACTACTGAATTCCACCCACATTTCATTTTGAACAGCAAGTGAAAGATTTGCAAGCAATCTTAAATCCTCTGTAATAATTACATCACGCTAAAACTAAGCTGACATTAACTCCATCTACCACAAGTCAATGCAGCATCGCCAGCAGTACAGACCTGCTGTAATAAAAGGAGATTATGTGCTTAGCTTTAGCCTGTACATGAGCCGCTTCAGGTCTACTATAGTACTATGAAGCTTTGGGTGCTCATCTGTGGTTAATGAAGCTACACATTGGCTTGTGCATGTGTATAAACAATATCTATATTATAACTTATTGGGTCGAGGGGGAGGATTCAGACACTGATAAGCTGGGGGAAAAGTTCATTGGCGAACATGTCGTCCCAGGAGCTCTCCGTGCAAAGCGGAGAGGACGTGTCGCTGAAAGGGGAGGGGGACCCTTCATATCCGGAGTCGCTGTAGGTGTCCGCCAGGCAGGCTTCCTTATCCAGGGTGCTGAGGGCAGGGGAGGAGGCTCCAGACAGAAAGTCATCCACCTGACTGTGACCGTCGCAGGGTGGGATGACCACCTCCTCTGGTTCGTCTTTGACGCAGACCGTCTCCTCCTCGACCACCACCTCGGTAACAGGAAACGCCGCCTCGTCGATCTTCTCATCTGTACCGCTCTCCACGTCGCTGCAATGCCCGCTGCTCACCTCCTCCACGGGCTTGGTGTAGATGTGGTCAAAGTGAATCAGTTCATTAAGGGTCTCCAGCTTAACTGATGAGGCCCCCAGAGGTGCAGGTGAGGTGGCAGGTAATGGGTTCCCCCCTCCGACCAGCAGCACCTGCGGCTCCTCGCACTCCTGTTCACATGACCTGAGGAACAGCTCTGGGTCAAGGATGTCCAGAATGCCCAGGAGCAAATCAGACTAGAGGGGGCAGAAAGGTGGAAACGGGATGAGTTTACGAACCCATGACCTGACTCTGATGTTATTACAGACCTTGAACATGGTTTCAATCTCAAGGCACAAATCTTGGCAGAGACTTACCTCATTGTCTGTATTGTCAGAACTATCTGTATCCATTGAGAAGTTCTCAGATTTAGAGACTGCTGGGCCTGCACCTGCTGCGGAGGCACACGTAGCCTGAGTGCTGCAGACTCAGAAGACCCGATCCCCAAACCTGCTTCGTTCCCAGTGGACAACAGAGCCTGAACCTGAGGGAGGAAAAAAATTAATAAATAACCAGTAAATAAAAGATTGCCAGTCTCTGTGACGCTGCGTTAAGAGGAAGCTTGGTGGGCTGGATTAGTCTTGCCTTCTCTTTTGAGTCAAGGGTGTCCAACCCAAGTCTCTGTCTCAGTTCCTCATTTTCTGTCAAAAGGCCACTTGATTTCTCCCGAAGCAGCCGGTTTTCAATGTGAAGTTTCTCATTCTGTGGGAAGAAAAACATACAAATGTTTGCGTGTGAAACTAGCAGCTGTTTATCTGGAAGTGAAGCAATAAGTATCCTAGTTGGAACAAACCATAACTGGAAATAAAAGTATACAAATAAAGGAGGATAGAAAGCTGTTTTAATGGAACAATAAGACATTCATGTGTGAAATGCAGTGGTTTGAGTTGCACAACATCAGATAACAACTTTGAAGGGCCCTGACAATGAGCTGAGGGTGTTTGACTGGGGGGGAGGAGGGGGGAGGAGGCTCTTTAAGGTTAAAGGTTGCTTCAAGAGGGAAAAAAAAAAAAAAAAAAGATTACCTCCAGCTCCAACTCAAGGACTTGTTGTTCCAGCTCCCCCATTTTGGCCTTTTTCCTGTCTCTGGCTGTCTGAGCTGCCACTCTGTTCTTGAGTTTCCTGGGGGGGGGGAGGGAAGAAAAAAAAAGAAGTGGGAATATAACACATGATTTCCATGATGCTGACTAAGCCCCCGGACGTGACTTGGGTTCACTGTACTGCGCAATCACCGGCCATGTTCCTGCCACGCAGGCACACCAGGAGATCAGTGTCCTGCAGCGGAGCCGGGCGCGTCCGGCCGCAGACAAACCCCCCCTGGACAGCAGGTTCAAAGTACCGGCATGACACGGTTATGGTCGAGCAATTACACTGCCTCACGGGCACATTTTAGACAGATGAGATGACCTACTTAAATATGAAGTGATGCAACACCGGACGTGTACTCGTATCCTCTGATTTAATGTGAAAGAGGATCGATGTCTTTGGGCGTGTCTGTCTCCGTCGTAAATCCAGCAACAATGGCTGCGTTCACACTTCACAAAGACTCACATATAATTGTGTTTGTATTGAAACCAACCTGCGAAGGGCTTTCTCTTCCGGGCTAAGGTGTGTGAGCCTCTGTCGTTTTCGCACCGGGTGTCCCGCGCTGCTGTTGGAGTCGGAGTCCGACGACACCTGGCTGGCCGTTGACGGTAAAACGACAGAGATCGGCCGGTTAAAGGCCGTCTGTGAGCCGCTTGAGGAGCCGGTCTGCTTCCCGGATATCAGGAGCACTTTGTGGGCTCCTCCGGTCCCTGCTGATACAACCACCATGTTGGAATATCCCGTTGGCGCCGTCTGAAATGAGGATTTACGGGGTATCCGTAATAAATGCTGCAGAAACCTGGAGGTTCCCCTGGTCACCCGATCCTCGGCGAGTCTCCACTTCACCAGAAGGCTTGCGTCTGCGAGCTTTTCTACTGTCGTGGTGACCCCTGATAGGCTTTCGTCGGCTCTGACGCAGTCACTTTACGGCCTGTGATTGGTCGAAGCTCTGACGTAATCTTGCATTTGAAGTTTCACATTGTTTGCAAAGTAAAATCACCCCAAATCTCCTGGAGGTGTAATTTCCCATCAAGTCGGACTTTTTAATGTCAACAACATGTCATTTTAGCCGTCCTCTCCTCTCCTCTCCTCTCCTCTCCTCTCCTCTCCTCTCCTCTCCTCTCCTCTCCTCTCTTCTCCTCTCCTCTCCTCTCCTCTCCTCTCCTCTCCTCTCCTCTCCTCTCAATACACCATAAACCTGCAGTACTTTCATTGAGTGTAGACTCAACACTGATTTGGAGTTTCTTGGATCCAACATTGTTTGTATTCCACCTGTGTGGAGTATTTAAAACTGCTCTCTACTGTACAGACTGACAGCAGGTAGCCTCCATCGTGTTGGTTGTAAAGAGTGAATGTTTTAGATTTAAAATCAGCTGAAAGTAACAGTTACAGTTACAAAATAACAACGTATTTTGGGAGAGGAAATATCATCGCTCTTTTTAACCCTCATGGTTTCAACTCACTGTTACTTGGCCTCCTTGGGGTATGTATGCTTACCGTCTTTTGTCGTGCACATTTCCTCATTCTTTTCTTTGAAAGAATCTAAGCAAACAAATACAACATGTTTTACCGCTGATGAGCTTCCCTGAAAAACTTATTTCCTTTTTCCTGTTAAAGGACTGTTGGACTGATGGATTGACATTATTCTTTTTTATGGACATACAAAATTTCTTCAGAATGAAAATATGAATTGCGTTTGCAATTCATGCAACAGGAATCATGTTGCAACGTCATTCAGTGTATCACTTTTTTTAGAACGACAACCTTTGTGACTTTTTAACTGTGGTAATTAATTTGTGTTTTATATCATTAAAAAAATCAGTAAGCTCTAAAAAGCAAAATTACAATTAGCTTCATTTTTAATACACACAGATTAGGATTTTATCTATTTACATATGTGTAATATACATTTCATTTCAAATTTTTTTACATCACTTAACTTCGCTTAAAGTAGGCCTTAAAAGGCGTGTGATGAAATATTGCAGGTTTTTTTTGATTCATTAGAAGTAACTCATTACACAAAACAAAAGTAGGCTGATTTCTTCACAATACAACAAAACAACTGGATGTGATAACAGCAACAGGAAATTGCTCAGCAACCGCACTGTTTCCTTGTGAACAAAGTGAATGGCTCAGTTCACTACATCTATTGCAGGGTGAGCCTGTAAGAAAAGGTATAAATTAATAAGACCTTGTTATGTCATGACAGTGTGTAGCAATTTAAGCAACTACAGTACAACTTCTCAGCCTGCTTTAAGCATTATGTCAACAAACAGCCATATATCGTTTCAGATGAAGGAAACTCCCCTCGTGCAAACAGGCCTCAGTCAGATGCTCTTCATAAGAAACACATCAAGTAAATTCTCTTCCTGAAGCTCCTATTTGTTCTCAAACAGGAATTCACATTTTTACGGTATCTGGCCACCATTATTGTTTTGTTTACAGCTTGGTGTCCTTTGCTCCTGCAGTGTGTCACCTCTGCAGCAGGCAGAGCAAACACCAGCCTGTTTGCCAAGCTTTACTGGCACTACAAAATCAACATGTGAGAAAGTGAGAGCCTGGGTTTACGATGGTCGGTACAGTACTGAGGAAACGGAACAGGATCTAAACACCGGATGTCCTTTATTTCAAGCAATACACATCATAGGTCATAGCAAATAGGGAAATACAGTATGTGTGCCTTTGAAATTCCTATTTTCACGTTTCTTTATGTCAAGAAAGTGAATAGGTGAATATAGTTAATATTTCACTACCTCTTGCCATGAGATGAAACACAGCTACGTAGTTATTTCTGCCTTAGAATGTCATTTGGGGATGTCCCATCATGGGTGAGACTAGTGTCACATTTGCCACCAGTGAAGTGATCTGCTATATTTATAGTCCTGTTAAGTTATGTTGAACCCAGGTTGAGTTAGAGGTGAAATTAACAACTCAACAGAATTTAGAAAATATCTGCTATGGGATTTTCCCTCTTGTGTATCATACTTCAGTTTTTCTAAATATTGCCCGGCGTACATGGGTGTATGACAAGCTGTTTTAACAGTGAAGTTTGGCTATCTGGAATTAACCTAAATGGCATCATGTTGTGTTTATTCATCATAATTACATTGTAACTGGTCAGAAACTCTGACTCATTAAAATTCCACTTTAATGTTGTTGTTTTTTTTTAGATTAGTTAAAATTGAATTACAGATCCGCAGTGATGTCACTGAAAAGGGCACTTGACTCGTCACACATCCCAAACAACAACTGCAGATATCTGTGATTTAGTTTAAAGTAGTCCAGCAGTTGTAGATATCTCAAACATTATTACGACTAGTCTGACTTGTTGTTCGTGCTGTTGCTCATGCAAGACTTCTCATTGGATATTGGCTCAGCAAAACATTTGAACAGCCGTTAGTATGCATTGGGGTCTGTTTGTCAATAAGATAGTTAGTGATGACCCTGAAATAGAAAGGGTTTATCATGAAGGAATTTGTGGTGAACTTTGCTCAATAGAGAGTAGTTGTTGAAATTTACAGCAGTTCCAGTGCCACAGTGTGTTTGAAAAGCAAGCTGCACTAGCTACGACATCAGATATCTGCAATGGCATTTCCAGAGTCAAAACTGTAATTGAAGATCTCTGTAATTACATTTTTACCAGGTAGAATGAAAGTTAAACATATCTCCAATTTGAAATTTCTCTAATCAAACTTCATTTTAAGATATCAATAACTTGATAATAGATATCTACAACTGAGTATGGTCTATACTTGATTCTAGCTTAGGATATCTATAATTTTAAGTATTCAAATTTAAGATATCTGACATCATTTTGACAAGTTAAAACTAAATTTAAGAAATCTAAAAAAGGCCACGTAGATACCGTGAAGTGAAAGGATTTACAGATATCTTGAACTGGAATAAAGACAGGTCAGAATTAAATTCTAGATATTACAAATCCCATTGCAGATATCAACAATGCAAATTGCATTGCATCTGCAACTGAATTATTGCCTACATGTCTGTATGAGAAAAACTCCTCCATACAAATTAATGGCAAAAATGGCACCATTTGTACTTGGAAGAATGATATCTTGAATATGCATTGAAATGATAGGAAGAATGTCATTGCAGATATCTGCTTCATAACAAATAATTGCAGGTTTGCTGTAGTGTGTATGTCATCAATCAAACTGGGGAAATGTGAAAGGTGTCAGTTAACAGTCAAATTTAGAAACTTGTTCTGCTACTTATTTTAAATACAAATCATGTCTTCAGTCCACAGCGATTCCCAACGTTTCATAGTGGAGCGCCTTACTGAGCTCATACCATTGTTTAGCCTAGAACAGAGTGCTGTAAGTACTTAATGAAAATCCTCTTAATACATGACTTGCTTACACGGGCGGAACAACACAATGTGAGAACAGACAATTCGCGTCCACTGAATACAGTGCGAGACAAGGACAGAAAAGACACTCTTAAAATGTCTTTAAAAGGTCTTTGCTGCCTAACTGGTTCGACAAAATGTAAAGTGCACTTGAGGAATCCTTGAGCTACATTTTAAATTTCACATGCAGTGAAGAGGTCACACTGAAGAGAGGCCTGGACCTTTTTGAAACGTCTTAATCATTAAAAACAACTCGTACAAATCAAACATCTTACACACACAGAAACTCATTATCATCACTCTATTTGTTCTTTGTGATTTCCCAGTAGCCTGCTAGAATGGCACGCTGCAAAGAATGCAGGAGAAAAGCTCGCCTGGCTCTGGTCATTTGGAACAAATATATCGCTCCAGTCTTTCACAGTCATTCATCGTTCCATAAATACCTTTGCTTTTTCTCTTACATCATGGTGAATTATTTATGCTTTTGTAATTTGTAATCGATTGAACTAGTTGTAGTTAGTTGAGTTAAATGCAGGAAGGTCGCAAGGTTTCAAGCACGACTCATCCGGTAGACAAAACCCTCGCTGATAAAAGTCGAAGACGAGTTCATTTGTGGAATGAAAACATAACACATTCTTTCTCCTAAATAATTAAAAGGGGAATTCATCCAGTTTATTTAGGAGTTTTGCGGTTTTATTTGGTCAGATGACAGGGTAGCTAGTGGTAGCTCAAGTTAGCTCAACAAAATTGAAATGGCTTCGATATTTCTGTATGAAAAAATAGTTCTTATGACTGGACTTGTTCTATGTTTCAACAATGACAAATATCCCTTTAATTTTTGTGGCCAAAATGGCTGCTGTCAAGCATAAAACAGTTTGATTTTTGTGAATGTTATTGTGACAAGTCACACATTGTTGAATAGCTACTGGAAACTTATCATTTGGGGACAGATTAGCTTCCACTTTTTAGTGTTTGTTTTCATTTTATTGACTCTTTGTTGGGAATGAAAATTATACGTGAAATGATCTCACCTAAGTGGAATTTTCTTAATTTCTGTCTCCATCTTAATATTCATATCGCGGACCTGCCTTTTCTTCTTTTTCTTCCAAGAAACGTTGTCTTTAAGTGTTGAGAAATTTTATTTTAAGCGTTAACGTAAGACTAACTGACAACTAACACTATTGGCGGCCTTAAATCATTGCTTACACAACCTGGATTCCGATAATCTTCCTTGGAGGCGCTGAGAGGGACTGTGTGCACAGCTAAACCTATGTATAGTCTGGCTGGGCTGCTGGACTCGGCTTAACCAACACTTAAACAAATACACACAACACAAAAATGCAAACAGAGATAGACTCACAAGAGCAGAAGTAGGGAGCCTCCCTGCAGCTCAACGTTGGAGTGTGTGATTAGGGTGGGTGGATCCTCGAAACCATAATTGAAAATGGCTGAATCCCAAAAGCATCAAAAAGCATCTCAGGGCGTATAAAACATGTTTAATACTTCCAGATGGGGACATAACTGTGATGTAAGAAGCGGATTAAAACTACACCCTGTGGTATTCAAACTGTGATCCTTAATATTCTGTGTAAATACAGTGCTATGTCATTTGTCTGCAACTTTTATTGTTTTTTCTTTGTGCTCTTTTGTAAAAGTGATCTCTAGTGGGAAAGCCTGTTTTGAATTAATATTATTGAATCAATGCAAAAAAAAAAAAAAAAAAAAAATCCCTTTCTGTTATTACCTACACATCTTTATTTGATATTTTTTATATTGGTTGTGTAACTTTCTGGCCAGTAATAAAGGCAATAATGAAAGTCTGGGCCAGTTGGACGAGCTGCACAGCTTGATGAAAGCTGAATGGACCTCTTGTGAGTATGATGGTCTCCTGTCCAAACAACCTTAGAATGATAACAATGAACACAATAAATCTAGACCCAGTATGTTAAAGGCAGATTGTAATTATACAGCCCAATTTCTTTGGGTGTATATTTGTTTTCTTTGCTCACAGCAGCTTCTAATTTACAATTGAACATTATTTCATGAGAATAGTTTGTTGTTTTGACGAGGAGTTAATGAGGTGAATTTAACAAAGCATAGTGGCGTGAGCCACCACAACTCTTCAGGTGCATACAAACCATGGAACTAATTATTACTCTTAAAGGACTTTATTATGTTTTAATTGATGGATAGTTTATCTGTAAAAAATCATCATCAATTTTCTTTGGATTGTCTGACAACACGTCTTTTGGGTTTGAAGACAGACAAACTGAAGAAATGTACATATTAGCATTAAATGCAGCTGGAGCTGTTGTCAGTAACATCACTTATATCCTACACTGCATCTTAATCATAACTCGAATTGAAAACAATATAATTAGATTCCAAAATGTATGAGCTCCAGCACAATTATTTATAAGAACGAAATACAAAAACACTAGCACACTATCTTTAAAAAGGCTGCTGTCAACTTTGTTTGTGTGTGTGCATGTGTGTTTTCAAGGAAAGGCCTGGTTTCTCCAGCGAAGACATGGCATGCAGGGAAAACAGTAACGCCCATGTGTGCTCATCGGGGCGGGCACTGGTGTAAACCGTGGTGTTATGGGGCAAAGCTGGGCTGGACAATGGGGGTAAGTGGGGTCACGCCCTGGGATAACAGCCAGCTGCAGGGGGCGGTGGGCCGATGTGTTTGCATATACCTCCTTCTCGCTGCACATCTCGCTCCCTACCCACAATCCACTGGGGTGTTTGTCCGGCCTGGAGGCTTCCCACACCCTCCACCTCTGTCGCCTGCTCTTGTCTCCTTTTTGTCTCTATCCTTTCCTCCTATCTGTTTGTCCTTTATTCTGCATTTTCATTAAATTTACAAAATGCACTTATTTTTTTCTCTCATCATTTTACTTCCAGTTATTACTTCTAGTCTATCAGTTTCCCTTTTCATCTCACTGCGTTTGAAAAAGTAGCACACTTAGCATATGAGTGCATATGTGCCAGTCCAGATGTCCACCACTATGCATTATACATTTGTGTATATGCTTTTTTTTTCTTTTTTTTTTTAAAGGAAGGGAAGAGAGACACTATTAGTTCTCAGATCTCCCAGAGATTTCTTTGCTTTTGAATGCGATGAATCCCCTCTGTCTCTGATGCATCGCAAAATGTCTGCACAACATGGAATTTCTGCCATCAGACATCACAGGAAACAAACCAGGCAAGCCAAATACATCCTCTGTAGATGTTCCTAAATTCGACCCGTGGAACAGCGCTTGTTGTCCCTCGCTTCCGTAATTGTCTTGGAGTCTCTGCAAGCACTTTGTCCGCCCAGATAAACTATGCTTTGTTAGTACAGAGAGCTGACATAGTGCTCTTTTTGTCTGATGGGCCACATTTACGTTCACTCTCACTGTACTGGCAGACGAACAACAACAACACTATTTGCCGGCAACAACACTGTAATGTTCAGACATACAGAGGGACAAGATTGTGCAGGAGCCTCATGATAACCCGTTGATGCTGCTGTGCTTTGACTCTGTGGTCTGAATATATTGAGTTGAGGTGGTTTGTTGCAGTGCTGTCAGCTATATTTAAGAATAAAATTAAACTGTTTTGCTGTTATAGTCAGTTTATTTCATCTGGGTATTTGAAATTTCCCTTAATAGAACAAAGGAAATGATGCACAGGCCTATTTTACACATAAATGAGTTCAAAATGAGTCTCTTTAATATCCCAGCTTCAGTCATTTGTCTTACCGAGAGGCAGAGAGAGGGAGAAAGAAAATATGCTGTGCCAGATGAAATAGATTACTATACATTATACTGTAACTGTACATTTAACTCTAACATGTATGATCTAGTCTGTACTGTCTGTATAGATCTGATTGGCTCCACTATGATGCAATGCTGATCTGATGCAACCCAGAGGCAAGAGGATGTCCGGCCCCAAAAATGATGCAATCTGCCTTAATCTTTCATTTATAATAGTCTGCATCTTCATCGTGACTGCCGCTTCCTCTTCCTCCAATCAGCATCAAACTGTGACATGGGTGATGCACACATCCCATAACAACAGTGACACAATATTAACCTTCCCCTGACTTGTTCCTCTCATGCTCCTGCCTGCTTGCAGTCTGCCACGCGGAAGTCATGCGTCCTACTGCCCCCTGGTGTGTGTAGCAGCACATTACAACCCTTTTAAAGGTTGTTTTTTGTCCCTGCATCCAACAAGTAAAGGTGCTCCTAATCCAGATCTGCCTGTTTAATTATTGAGAAACATAATGTTCACCTACTAATCTCACACATGATCTAATGTAAGTTTCCTTTTAGCAGTTAATTGGGAAGGATTTTCTCCTAAAAGCAAGGTGAATTGTTTACCCAGGACATCTCAAGCAGTAAACTCCTAATGGCTTGACAGTAAAGATACAGCTGACCAGGCTGTCTTCAAACACACCGTGAGTTGGAAAGACCATAATTTATAAAACAATGAGAGGCTTGTGGTCCAGCCATGTTTTTGGCTGGACCTACCAGCTTCAGCACTTCATAAATATATATTTCAGATAAGAATGCTCCGGAGAGTTTAGAGCATAGTTGCCAAAATTCTTTCCTTTGAAGGTCTAAAAATCAAATTGGATTGTTTTGAATTTTTATGTTATGTCAAATTACATTTAATTAAAATTATGATATATTTCGCAGAAAATTAACATTCTAAATCTGAAATAAAAGTTCAGATAATGAACTCATTATTCTGCATAATAGTAATGTTATTATTTTGCAAAATGTATTGTCAAAAACAGTCATCTTGACATTTTTTTTTTTTTTTAATTTGACCCTGTTCAGAGTGCCACTTCCTCCATCTGTCATCTTGCCTGGCAGCCCAAAATCAGCACTTAAGAATAAGGAGAATAATCATGAGCTTGTCAAATGCTGTAAAAACAAGGAAGGTGCAGGACAAACTTTGCCTGCAGGCCCCTAAATTGGGCTGCTCTGGTTTGGAGACTAGCATGTATTAACAAATATGAAGATCCACTTACATCAGGAGCTGTGACCTCAAATTTGAGTCAGTGGGGATTTGATTTTCTATAAATTATATTTCTGTGAAATGAGAGGAAAGTAGTGCCAATGTTCGCATTGATGAACCCATTAACCAGGTGAGGTGTCCCTTTATATTGTCTGTTAATGTTAATATATATATATATATATATATATATACATATACATATACATATACAGTATATATGTGTGTGTGTGTGTGTGTGTCCACAAGGATATATAAACCTGCACACACACAGCAAGTGAAGGCGAATGGTCAGAAGAATCACTAACGCCTGTCACTCCTTCACCAGAAAGTTGACCAGATGATCAACGTTTTTCTATTTTTACGCCTTTTTCTATCACTGTAGTTGTGGTATCATAATTTCATGGGCAGCATGGTGGGGCAGTGGTTAGCACTGTCCCATCGTAGGTCCCATCAAAGTCAACTACACAGACCTACGTGGGTTTTCTACAAGTGCTCCGGTTTTCCCCACACTCCAAAAAAAAAATGCATAGTAGGTTAAATAGTGATTCTGAATTGGCAATAATAGTAATTATAATACCTCACAACAAAAGAAATTAAACCAAATAGTGAAATCAATACAATTAACAGTCGAATCATTAAACCAAATCAATAAATGTAATGGTAAAATAGTGAGTTTTCCAAAGGGACTTAAAAGAAGTCGATGTGTTAGTTTCCCTGATCTCCTCCGTCTTTACACAACTGAGGGGCCCAAAAAGAAAAGGACCCGGACACCTTTAGTTTTTAAGGTTTGACCAAGGGTTGTACAGGACCAAAATTTACCAATACCAGCTAAAATCTACGAGTCTTGATACCAAAATCTGCTTTTGGGGGAGATTTTTGTATTCATGTTGTTTCTCAAGGCTTCAAATTATCTTTAGTACTCGTCAAAACGTTTTTTTTCTTGGCGTTAAAACAAACATATCTGCAGCACAGAGTTGTGTGTGATGACGCAGTATCTTAATCACCGCTGTGAACAAAAGGATATCAGTGCAAACTCTGTCTGCCGAGGAAGATCATGTAAGATGATTGAAAGCTCCAGAGCAACTGTGGAACTGTACAATTATTTCGTCAACGAATGTTTCCAAGGTCATGAACAAACTTTAAAACATCACCATTGGGGTAAAAAAATACACAAGACTAAAAAAGAGACTTCAGATGTTTCACCCACATGTGAGATGAACATCTAGTTAAACTGTTATGATTTCAACACAGTAGGATAAAAACAAAATGGCCTACTGCTTCCAACAAAGATCTGACTCTTTAGGGAAATTGAATTTGTATCTACCGGCTACTAGTTGGAACTGAAGTCCCTTTGATGTCCCCTTCAATGGGACCCCTCGCTGGTGTGTATATGTGTGTCACTCTATGAGAATGTGTGTGTGTGTGCACCCATTACCACAAAATCAGCAGAAAACAAAATAAGTCTCAGACGTCAAAGAGAGCCAGGAGAGAAGATGATCTGTTTTCAGTCTTGGTGAACCACATTTCTCTCCCCAACCAGCTCTCCAGTCATCCCTCAGTCCGACCGCTGTCCTCACATCTCTGCTGCCACCTAACCACCGGGTGGCACATGTGGCAAAGTATTGGACTGTGTCAGCATGTCCTCTCACGCAAGATCCCGTCTCTGAGACCAGCGTGAGTGATGTGCACGACGGCTTTTCATTTGGGGATTTAGATGTTTGGGATTTGGCTCTCTGACGCATTGTTTTCCTCCTCACAGTGATGATGTGTGCCGGCTGTCTGAGGCAACAAGGGAGCGATGGAATGGGAGGTTTGGGGATGTGACAAACCATCAGAGGGAATGACGGGGAGTTAGTGAAGAAGAAGAGTGAAAAGAGGTGGATAGAGGAGAGGAATGAAGTTCTTCTAAGTTTGATAACGAAGATCTGTAACCTCGCATCCTGGTTTAATTCCACCTCTGTGCTATCGTCCGCTTCACTTCCGTTTTCCCACGCTGTGAAATCACTCATTCATTCTCAGGTTCTCATCCCTGTTCTTTAAATATCACCGTATTTCTGTCATTCTACCTTCATCCCCATCATCACCTGGTTTTCCTGGGAATCTCCACCGAAGTTCCCGTCAGTCATCTCCGATTTCCTCTCTTACCAACCGGTCGATGAAGATTCTACGCGTCTTCCTGTTAAGAGGGAGTTTCTTCCTTCCCACTGTCAGAGGTTTTATTGGGTTCCTTTCTTAAGCGCCCTGAGGTGTCTTATGTTGTGATTTGTCACTACAGAAACACAATCTTTGAAATCAGTGTACTCCACTCCACCACTTCCAGCGCTGTCCTCTTTCCCACATCCATCTGGGACATCCCTCTATGACCTGACCTCTCATCATCCAGGAGTCCACAAACTGTAAAGGTGCATTCATTTATTCTTACTTTTACTATGATCCTTTTTATGTACATGACAACAATAGCCACAGCTGGAGAAGCCATCTGTCCTGATCTCGATATCTCAAAGATGCCTTGATGGAACTTCTTTGAATTTGGAACAAATCTTTGTTTGGTCCCAAGAATGAACTGATTAGATTTTGTGGGTGAAAGGTAAAAGGTCAAGGTCACAGTGACCTCATACCCTCACATTCTTGTGAACACGATATCTCTTCAAATGAACTGATTAGATGTCGTGTCCAAAGGTCGAGGGTCTGTTTTCAGCCATAACTCAAGAATTCATGCAACTTGTGACAAATTGTCACACAAATGTTGAAAGGGATCAAATGGGAAAGTGATCAAATTTTATATCCAAAAGGGCAAAGGTCAACTTCACCCAGACATTAAGATATTCTGCAGTAACACTTTTTCGGGCATTATTCAATGCCATGTTTCAGGAACAAAGCAGAGATGTGATCATATTTCACATTTGGTTCAACTCTGAATCGGTGACACTAATCTTGGGTATCCACCTAAAAACTGACTTGGTTTAGATCGTCTGTGCTGTTGGGTATATTTTGAAGTATCATCTACTCTCAACAGGCTTTACTGGCCAAACATGTGAACACCTTTAAGGATTCCTTCAATGTCTGCTCTGGTCTGGACAGGTATGGATGGTAACTTAACTGGAGACATACAACCATGAGGTAGTAATTTTACATATTATCATCTTAAAAGCTGTTATACAGTATGTCAGCAAACAGTTGTTTTTTGTGGTTTTTAGGGAAATGGAAATGTTTGTCTATAGAGCATGATTGTTCCTAATCTTAACAAAGTGCTACCAGTGCTACACACAAAACACAAAACTTTCCTCATTATGTCAATTATTATATTTCCTGAGAGTAAGTGTTGGGCTGTGTGGAGCCAAGAAACAGAGCAATACATTTACAAATTGAGCCATTTAGCTTCACTTTTGCATAAAACAGCGAGAAACAGAAAATAGCTAAATTGCTCTGACTAAAGAGAACCAAATCCTCCTACCAGCTCACCAGCTTGATCTTATATCATGGTTATTTATTAAAAAACCCAAGAGTAAGAATCATAGAGTTGTGGTATTAATGGGGGTTTGCGCTGGACTTGATTTTGCAAAGCTCAGCTAACTTCATAGCTTCTTACACCATTTTTTTTAAAGCACAGATGTGAGAATTTGATAGGTTCATCTCACTCTTTTTTCCAAAAATGTCAACTTCTTCATTCAAGAGTGCAGTGTAAACCTTGCATGACCCAGTAGTAATGTTAGTAAACTTCTGGTTCATCAATATTTCCTGCCAGCAGCCATAAAAACAGCCACTTGTAATTTTGTAATTTCTTAAATATATGTTGTAAATACAACATATATTTAAGAAATTAAAAAAAAAAAAAACGTATTAAATTGGAGGAAGTTACCAAACATGAAAACAAACTCATCGTTGTGCCTGGAGACAGAAACACGCACCTCCACGCGCGCACACACACACACACACACGCACGCACACACACATGCACACACACACGCACACACACACACGCGCGCACACACGCACACACACACACACACACATACGCACAATCTCCTGTTTCCAATCTTGTTTCCTCATCCACTTTCCCACCATATCGCCACCAGGCAAGTTCCACTTACTCTTTCACCCTTTGATCACTGATGAGGACATCACACACCCCTCCTCCCTCTCTTTTTGACATATAGTGTTTCCAATTTGTTTTCAGAATGAAAACGATGTAGAAATATTGTCTCTACATCGTTCACCCTCCTATCACTAGAGCAGAAGTGTTGAGCTAAATAACCGCCCGCTGCTTTCTTTTATCTGGATGCTATGTGTGTATATGAGCGTTAGTGTGTGTGAGAGAGGGAGTACAGATTCCATCCATCCATCCTTTGAGAACATGTTCACGCCTGTGCGAGTGTATCAACATCATATTCCCCCCCCCTATCCTCCACACCTCTCAGGACAGATTATGAGCGTTGGAGTTGACTGAAATGACTTTGAATTCTCCAAAGCCCCTAACCCCTGGGAACATACCTGTTCTTGCAAGCCTCAAATGTACAGGTGCCTCATTTCAAAAGACTGCAGTCCCCTTCTTTTTCTCCCTCGCTCCTTTTCCTCTCTCAAATCCCCCCCCCCTCCCCCACTGCAACTTTACCCCTCTGCTGAACTAGAGGCCTATTGAAATACTTCCCCTGGTCTCGTCTGCACTTCAAAGTCGACTTTCAGCCCTCAAGCCAAATCCGATGGGGCAGTCCGACCAGGAAAGGGTCCAACCCCTGAATAGTTAGGACTTCAAAGTCTGCAGCATTTAGTTATGAGCTGTTTGAAAATTGGAGAACACCTTTAAAAAAAAAAAAAAGAAGGGGGGTTTGTCCACTGTAAAGTTGATACTGTAATTACAATTGTATAACCAAAACGTTGATCAGATGACGTGCATCTTGTGGTTTTCTCAGGACTCTTAATACAGCCGGGTTCTGCTTTTATAAAAGATTCTTTGCATCATAAACAGTCAACAACCTCATTCATTCACTTCATTCACTGAACACTTTTCATTTTGCTCCGATATAATTCAGTGTTTTATTTTGTATTTTGTTCGTTTTGACGGCACTACATACACTCTTGTGACTCAAACCCTCATTTATAAAAAGCAGAGAGTCTTCCACTGTATAGTAAACATATGGTGTGATTTCAGATACAGAACCTCGGGAGTAACCCTGCATACACTAGTCTGTGCAGCAGTGTCTGGGGGATGACATGCGGTATCACAACATGTCCCACGTTAGCATGCACCTCTCGAACTTTTTGCAGCTCTGCTGTCTTGGCAGTTTTAGACTGTCCTGGATATTCGCTGTGCACTTGCTGTCAGCTGTTAACTAGAAAGACTCATGTTAATTGCTTGTTGCCCAGCTCGCTAGTTATCAACTCGAGCTAGTTATGACATTAGCATTAACTTATTAAAGTCCAACTTCACCCAGAAATGTGATTTTCATTGTGAATTTTCAGCTCTGCAAAATGATGTCGGCCTAAGTGCAGAGATTACACGGTTGTTTTTCACTTCCATCGACCGGAGGAAAATAAACACTTGGACAAACGTCAACGTGAGAAGAAGTACTTAATATGACAGGAAACATGTTTGATCAACATTCATTTAAAGTGTACGTTGACGTTTTAGTTTGGTTCACGTCCCATCCAGTAGCTTTTGGATAGCGTCGGCATTTATGAGATATATTGCAACCAACCAACAGAGAGCGATAAAGATATGTTTGCCTTCACTTCGGTAGAGCTGTTGTTCTTCTTCTTAAGTAGTCTGTGAGCATTAACACAAATAGAAATACATTCAGTCTGTGTGTTTTATGGAAAGACGCCCAGTTTGATGAAAGCAAGCGTATCGAGGATAACATTACTTCCAAAGCAACACTTTACATTTGCAGTGAAGTAACGTGACAAAATGTTGGTTCCCTCCAATCATCAGATAGATGTTACCCATCACTCAGGGAAATGATCCGATTTGGGGAAAATCATGAAAACCCTCACATCAGGGATTCTCTGCACACGAGCGACGTTTTGCTGTGAGCTGTATCGTTGTTTATGGCAGCTCTGTACGACGTGAAACCAGACATCCTGGTCGAGCATGCTGCAAATGTAATGGATGTAACAGTGGCATACCGCATAAGACTGTGTGAAGCAGTAAGTAGTACAGAATACTGCTTTAGTATGGCTTTTTTTTGTCAGATTGCCTTTCTAATAAATCCAACCCCTTTCCTCTTTTCCAAACACTAACCCTCTCTGGCAGATCCAAAACCAAAGTGACATCATCATCTCACTTTAAAGCTGTAGTAGGCAACTTTGACCAAAGTAGGAAAAAAAAAAAGAAGTCTTTTTGTCATATTTGCTAAAACTGTCTCTATGTACTGACAGTGGTGCACGAGACATGATCTGTGAAAAAAACAACCCTCTCTGGCGCCTCCTACAGCGGTCTGCTGGAATCATGGCGTCTGGTTCTCGAGAACCAACCAGAGCCACGAAAGGTCAATCATTGCTCGTGCTCACGCTGCGAATAGCCAGGCTACTGGTTAGCTCGTTTAGTTTGAAAGGTGTCTCTGTGAGACGTCCAGGCACGCATATCAAGTTTCTCCTGATATTTATGTTTCTGTGCTGTCAGCTAAATGCTCTCAGAAGTGTCTTAATCCTCCTTCAGCGGATATCACCGCAGTTTCTGATCTCAAACATCTGCGCGCTGAAATGAGCGCGTGCTCGGTCTTTTTACCGCACAGATACTGTCAGAGACTCTTCATGTCGAAAAACAATATATGTGGTGCTTTATGTTGACTGCAGTGTTGACGTTACACAACAGTGATGCGCGGCCTTGGTAGCTGTGGCCACTGTCATGGTGTGAAATGTAAAATAATCCAGTGAAAGTCACTGCAGCAGTCTGCTGTTTACAGTATGAACGTTTGTCCTGGAACATTTGATTTCGTCACCTTTTTTGTAGTAAATAAATGGTTTGTGTCACTTGATTCAAAATGATCACTGTTGTTAGTAGTTTACATTTTAGACTGTGGTCAGCGATGGTTGACCTCTCAGCTGCACCACTGCCTTCCTTATTGTTACTGAAAGTTGGAAGAGGCACAATAATTTATTTTAAAAAAACAAGCAAGGCTAAATTCTGACATTAATCTGAATTAGTTTTAAAAAAAATAAAAATTCCCCGAAATATGAACCATTATTATCATTCATAAATCAAACTGTGATCACATTCCCAATTTTTTCTGCTCTTTCCACAGATCAGAGGTCGCCACAGAGGGAGGATGAGGAATCCTGACTTCCAGCGTCAAAGTTTATGTTGCATCATGCCTCTGCAACCAACTTACTCTGTTTTATTCTTAGAATCACTGGGTAAATACCAGGCAAGCAATGTCTAAGAAAATGATCAAAGACAAGCAATGACAACACTTGGAAATATTGTCAAACTTTATTTAAATTTATCCAACTGTTCGATACTGTTTTAAATTGTCCAAACAATATTTTGATAATATATTATGGTAAAGTAATACATTTGTTTTTTACATTCTGGAAATTAGAATCCACTTTACAAATAACACTTTATTGGAGAAGAAATGATGGAAGTGACATAAATATTTGAAAATATAAATGTTGAGCAATATAAAAAAAAAAACGATGTGAAATTTATGTACAGCTTTGCAAAAGTAACAGCAGCTGTATCCTCCATCAGGATCTGTGGAGCTCACATCTGGCAGCAGGTAACATCTGGCAGCAGGTAACAGCTGGCAGCAGGTAACAGCTGGCTGATGACGTCATGTTTGATGTCAGGCTGGGGTCACTGGACAAACGTTGCTCAAGCACTGACTGACGGAAATCAAGGTGTTTAATTTGCTCTGAGAAGGAACAAAATGCACGGTAGCACAGCCTGTTTACTTTAACTCATAGCATCCACAGCTAACAAACAACAACATCAGGACCGACGGTGTGTAGAAACAAGACAGTTACGACTGAGGCTGCTTACATGCGATCCTCTGCCATCGGAGGTCCTCGGGTGTTCGGCCTGATGCACCTCGGACACAGCTACCTGCTGGGGTCGGTGTCTCCCTCTCAAACCCTGGCGTTCCCTCTCAAACCCTGGCGTTCCCTCTCAAACCCTGGCGTTCCCTCTCAAACCCTGGCGTTCCCTCTCAAACCCTAGCGTTTGAACAAGGCTGGTTGGGAGACTGAGTTGTGTTCCTTCAAATTCTGAGGCTAAGTCTGCTCTCCTCTAACAGCTTTAAATAAGGCTATTTAGCCTGAATATTTATTGGAAAATGTCACATTGCATTTCATTTACAATCATTGCATCCCATTCTCACGTCTGCTTCCTTGAAGAGTTTATAACGAGGGAAATGTGTTTATATGTTGTGTAACTAAGATGAAAATGAAAAAAAAAAAAAAAGGAGAAAAGATAACAGCAAACTGAGACAGAAATAAGTTACATGACAATAGCTCTTAGGTTTGCTGACATTAGCTACTAAAGCTACAGCAGCAAAGACAAGGTTGCATTTTATGCACCAAAACAAAACACGCTGCCGTTTGTTATTGTAGATATAAATTACAGCTGCTTTAACATCTCATCTTCATGAAAACTCATTTGTTTGGGAAGGCTAAATAAATAACCTTTGTATTATCATTATCAAAGGACTCTCCATCCTCCCTCCCTCTGCGCTGGTATTTTTCCCATCTGTCCTCTCAACTTATAATTCATTGCAGACCATTTCATGAGAGGTTCCCACTGTGGTTTGTGCAGTGACATCATTGCAAACATGCAACATATTCGGAGCCGGCCGGAGTCAATAGTCATCTCCATACTGTGTCATCATGGGGAAAGCATCTCCCATAATCTGGGGGCTCGGGCCCCCTAATTGCTTTATGTAATAATATGCTGCAGTGATGCTCTTCTGGGAGCCATGAATGTAAATGCTCCCCCTCCTCATCATCTCTTTTCTTCATTAAAACATAACGTCAGCACCATGCCAACAAAGGGACAATTCACAGAGGCTTGGAGCCTGGTTAGTACGCACAGAGCTGCGCTGAAGGACACATTCAAATGTTCTCTTCGGGTATTATTAGCAACCCGTGATCCAATTCATATTTATTTATCTATTTTTCCAGGCAAATCAATTAAGGGAAACATTTTATTCACAATGACACAATGAATGCTGGAACAGGATGAAAGTGGATGCATTTTGACACTTTAGCAAACAACTTACCACATGAATAAATGACTTCTTATTTTTGAATTAGTACTGATATTATTTTGTTCCCCTTAGAAAAACCCCGTCATCATGAATTAGATTGTGTGCATCACAGAATGTACAATTTTTAGTTTAAAACGTTTGAGAAATGACTAAAAAATATCAACATAATGTGAAGAAGACTCTGTTTTGACATCACGGCAAAGACTTCTTTGTATTTAGTTGCACGGATGTCTACTTAAATGAGCATTTTAATGAGTTAGCCTTGGCTTGTCTTGTTTTGTAATACAATCCTACACCTGAAGAGGTGATAGTGAGTCACTGTAGCTTCCAGCCTGCCCTCAGTTGAGCACCAGAGGAAGAAGTAGCTCTCTGACCTCGTTAGAAAGTGTCCATACAATCTAACCTTACAACCATCTGTTATAAAAACACAAAACAAAACCAAGAATACAGCTACTAGTTAACAGTAGGGCAAGAACAGGCTAAAACAAATGCTGAAACTCTTAAAGACTAACTGAGGTCATACAGGATGCTGTAATGCCTCACTATCGCCTCCTAATGTACAAACTGATATTACAAGACGGGACTTAAATCTTGAATATTACAACTTTAAGAATATTTCAAAATATACTTTTGGCTGTAGTATTAGAGATATTTATTTGGCACAATTTCCAGAAGCCCAAAAATGATGTTATTAAATAGCTTTCCTTGTCTTGACATAAAATATTTTGTCAGCAAAATACTTAAAAATATATATATATATATACTAGCTCTGGCTAGGTTTAAACGACAAAGAATCCAACTCAAGCTCAGATAGGAAAATACACACACACACACACACACACACACACACACACACACACACACACACACACACACACACACACACACACACACACACACACACACACACAGATATCTAATTGAACAGCCTGTTGAAAGAGGTGGCACATTATTGCACAGGACTGGGTCAGCCGTCATCTCTCAAAGCCATTCACTTCCTCAGCCTAAACAAGCTGACAGCTGATTCTCCTCAGGGTGGCCTGAGTTTTGACACTGGTGTGGAGAGACCGGAGCGTCAGGAGAGGATCCACAGCTGCTCTGGAACGAAAATCGGAGAATTCGTTCAGGAAGGAAGTCAAAAACCAAGGTATACTTTTATAATCGTCACCAGGACACCACCAAAAATCAAATCCTCTCGGAATGATCTGGAAAATAAACACTTAATTCGAGTAAATAAAAGGAACCTTGAAAAGTTACATTAAATCATTTTGTATTGAAAACAGCAGCAACCAGCAGAGGGCAGACTTGCAATAAAATAGGAATACTGTAAGTCCTTCAGTGAGTAATTGGATCACTAACTTTGTTGTCCCAATACATTCTGTGGTCCATTAGTAAGCTGATCATTTTATTTAATTATAAAGCCTGTGAGCAATGTGCCTTTAAAGTCCCATCAGTTATGTATTCACTGATCCAAAGTCATAATGTGTGTTTCATGAATGTGTGTGTGAGAGAGTGAGAGAGACAGAAGAGTGTCACAAGGCAGCTATGAGACATGTGGAGTGGATCAGGATTCATAAAACTGAGTGACGTCCAATGTGATCTGTAAATTATTGTCATGCTGTGGGCGCTGAAGAACTTCTTAAGTTTCAGCTTTGAATTGTTTTCAGCCCCGCATTTTTCTTTTTCTTTTCTTTCTTTCTCTTTTTTTTTTTTTTTTTGAGTCCAAACACATGTTGACCATCACGCTTTCTTTCGGAGGCGGCTGCATTCTTGACCTAAAAAAATCCTCACAGTTGGTTTTAATAATCACACTGCCACACAGCTGACAGCAAGATGAAACCTTGTTTTCTGGTGTGTTTTTTTTTTAAATTTGTAAAATTTTGGAGAATAATCACTGTGCAGAGCTCAGCCTTCATTTGTGAGTTTTCTTTGCAAGAGGCCTGTGTGGTGAAACTACCACACACAGGTTTTCAAAGTGGAATCACTCAGTTGCATGCGCCAGTGTTATCTAATGTGAAGGAAAAGACACATTTTTGAGATAGCACTGTTCAATAGCCTATTAAAAACAATGAATGCCCAGTTTCATCATCGCTTGTATGGCACTATGGCTCCTTTCACGGATTGTTCAATTGGACAAAGGTTCAAATCCTGTTTATTTTTCTTCTTCTTTTGAAGAAATGAACAGATAATGCATGTTTTATCTATTCTTGCCGTGTCCTTTCAGGGCATAGTGTGTTTATTCTCAGATACACATAATGAAGGCTCAGACACACTGAAAGAATAGGCACCAGGCAGGAGACAGTGTCCAGGAAGTCTCACAATACGCTCTTTATTGTAAACAGAGAATTAACTGAAAATATTTTTTACGCAGTAAATAATAGCAACAGTTCGTGTCACAGAGCTTTGTAGGATACACCAGCGTATTTTAAAGAGCTGATAGTAAAACAGATTTTTGTCAATAAATGCATGATGAATCACAAAAGTTGCTCGCTATTATAATTTCACCATCCAGCCATTAATTTGACTTTCTTTAGATAAAAAAAATAATATCCAACTACATTTAAACATCTATAGGTTTAAAAAAAAATAAAAAATGCCTGCAATGATCTATGATTAGCTTGTCAGGCCTGTCCTGATGACGACAGCCGGTTTGAAGATGAAAGGCAACAGTGGATCTGAGATCTGGCGCACATGAACTGCCTTTAAACTGCCTTTAATTCATGAGCAGGACCTTAAAACAGCTCAATTAGAGGGATATCTAAAAAGTACCTGAAGTAGATAGATAGATAGATAGATAGATAGATAGATAGATAGATAGATAGATAGATAGATAGATAGATAGATAGATAGATAGATAGATAGATAGATAGATAGATAGATAGACAGATTGTGTATGTTTGATATATTTTGTTTTCTTCTTTAAAAATTCTTTTTGTTAAATAAATCCTGACCTTTGTTTGAATAAAAAGGCAAAAATAAATAAAAAACTTCACTTGTCAGTCAAACTGAGATTCTGCTCCTACATCCACCACACAGCAGCCTGTAGGTTAGCAAATCTGAATGAGATTGAAAAATTAGCCCAGTTAAATCATGAAGAGTCCTGAAGAGGGTAGTGTTTGTTTTAAGGTGGTACGAAAGCTGAAAACGTGTCAAACTCGGGGAAAAGCACCCCACGGGGCGGCCAGGGAGAACAACGCGGGGCTGAAAACACGGTATCTACTTTATATTCAACTCAAGTAACTGAATGAACTCGGAATTTACCACGTAACCTCAAGATTTTTCTAACAATACGTCGTCCTCTCAGTGCGCACTGAAGTCCGCGGTGCCTCCTTAACTGAGTGCTGGCACTTCAGAGTGGGGAGTGCAAAGGAGAGGGTCAGAAAGAGTGGTGGGTGGGGATAGAGCCCTTTTGGGAGAGAGAGAGAAAAAAACTCCAAAAAAAAAAAAAAAAAAAAATCACGTGTTTGCAGATCAAAGGAGATCCGCTTTGTAGAGGAGGAGGAGGAGGAGGGTGAGAAAGAAAGAGGGAGAGAGAGGGAGGGAGGGAGAGAGCCAGAGAGAGAGCCAGAGAGAGAGGCAGCGTTTGCAGGCAATGTAATTGACAAGGCTCGCAGTGGTGAAATAAACACGCTTCAGCCCAGGCGCAGTTTTTATTGCACAATTTGGACTCTTTGGACGCATAGCCCGCAGCGCGCATAGACCTGACTTCAATTACCTTCACCCGATTTATTAATCCGTGTGAAATTATGTCCCGATCGGCGCAGATCCAGCCGGCAAGATGATGATTTTACCAAGGAGAGGCTCGGATCGTGTGCCCGACTCGGTGGTCCTGGTGATCTTGGTGGTCGCCGCTTCTCTCGGTCCCGTTTTCGCCAAGGATACAGCCTTTGTGGAAGTGGTTCTGTTCGAGTCCAGTCCCAATGGAGATTATACTACTTACACGACTGGCTTGCAAGGACGGTTCTCCAAAGCAGGAGCCACTATCAGCGCGGAGGGGGAGATCGTTCAAGTACGTGTAAAGTGTCTTTTTCTTACCGGGGAATGACAAGCAACGGTCCCGAGCAACACTCCCGCTACCCGGGGTGTAATTTTACCAAGCTGCCCAGCTTCAAACTTTTTCCGCAGGGGCTTGGGGGGGGGGGGGGGGGGGGGTTGACAAGAGTTGTGTACTGCGTGTTTGTGTTTGTGTGTGTGTGTGTGCGTGCGTGTGTGCGTGCAGGCGGTGTGTAAGGATGGTACTAAGCTCGCAAGCATATGCGGTCACAAGATGGCTCCTATCTTGTGGAATTCATTCACAGGGAAAACATGCTCTTGCAAGTTATTTTGTTGATGTCTGGAGCTCTCTCGAGCGCTCGTTACAGTTAATTGCCTTCAACCTTCAACACACGCGTTGGGGACTGTTTTCCTAAAAGGATTCAAATCCTCCACCGCCTCCAAAAAAAAAGTTTGTCAACTTTTAGCTGCAGGTTTCACGCATTTCGCAACAGCAACACGACTGCGGGGCTTGCTGTTTTGGGCTCAGTTTTGACAGTTTATCCGCTTTAGTGTTTTGTTTCGGTTTGATACTCGCTTTTAAAACCCGCCAAGTAAGCTTTTGATGGTGTAATCTGTTGTTATTGACCGTGCCAGCATGTAAAATAACCCCCGACGTCCCGCTCCTCGTTCGTATGTAGCCGTCAGCAGCGCATTTGAAGATGCAGGTTTTTGGTTCTGGCTTACTTGTGGCTATTTTGAGGCTTTGAGAAATAATATAAAACTAAAAACCCGAGTAAGTATTCGTCCCAGAAGAAGCTTCTATCTTTTATTTGCTGGGCCCTGACATGACAAGTGCACTTGGCTGGAGCTGCTCATGCTTGGATCGACCATCCAACTTCTGGCTGAGTGGAAGTCACTCAAATCTGAAGCTGTTCTTCTCTGCCAAGTGTTTATTTGAACTGTTATCCTGCTTTCTTTCTGCTTGGCCACTGTTTGTGAGGCGTCCATGTGCCAAAGCTGTAATGTTTAATTGTATATTTCCTGACCTTCACCATGTCCTGCCGGGATGCACAGCTCCTTCAGCTTCCCTGTGGATGATTGGAGGACACTCCAATGTGAAGCAGTTTTTTTGTGTGGCCACTCTTTGGATTTGAATCCAAAGTGCCCCATATTGATGTTAATGTGGATGCAGTTTGTTTGCAATTGATAGTTGGACCGATGTGTTTCAGATGTGAAGGTAAATATCGGATCAACTCTCAAGGTGCCACTGCATAAACGATGCCTCCCAAGCTACAGCTAACGTGACGGCTCAGACTTTGTTTTCATTCGTTATATGAAGAGCTGCTAAAGTGTGGAGTCACAGTGAGGAAACTATTGAGCTCCATGAGCTCATGGCTGCAGTGGGAGGGCAGGTTGAAAGGGTTTTTAACTTCTGTACACATTTGAGTTTAATCAAGTTGCATCAAGTGTGTAGTGATGAGCTGTATCACAAGAAACCTCGACTGTGTCGTAAGCCTCTCTGCTTCGCGACAATGCAGCCAGTTGAGATTCATTTGCATATTTGTCTTTGCGTTAACGTGCACTGATACTTGATTTCCATATCTCGCTGCACCCTTCGCTCATCCCTCGCCACCCTGCAACGACGTACACAGCAGCATCCTTTATAAGTGCACTTTTGTTTGCCTAAAAATGAAGACTCGTCCTCTTTTTTTTTTTGTAAAAGCAAGACGATACGTGGGGATCAAAGGAGGTGATACTCAGCACAAAAATGGGCCCTGTTTATACACGGTGA
The DNA here is from genome assembly GCF_029030835.1 of Brachyistius frenatus. Lineage (NCBI taxonomy): Eukaryota > Metazoa > Chordata > Actinopteri > Embiotocidae > Brachyistius > Brachyistius frenatus. The sequence goes on from NW_027210755.1 coordinate 743,972, forward strand.
AGGCCATTTGGCGCCACTCGGTAACCGCACAGAAATGTCGGACCTCAGCTTTACATCGCAAACCACATCTATTTAGGTTTGCTTTCTTTACTAACATAGCTTCTGACCACTTAGAGGCAGCTTATATTTTGTCAGGCTATAATGAGGGGCAGTTTGTCCAGCGTGCAGCACTGTCTTGAATTTCTTACAGCATATATTCTACCAAAGATTTATGTAAGTTGACACTGACAATGAATGACAACCATACAACCTGAAGAGTATAATTTTAAACTGGTATCGAATTCCCGACTTGTAAATTCTATACTTGTGAAATAACATCGCAGTAACGTGTTGTGGAAAGTCTGCGGTGTTGTTTTACACTGGAATTGGGTTGAAGACAAATATTTAAGTTCTTGTGCATTCAGTTGTCCGCAGTGACCTCCGCAACCGCTCGCCTACGTTTTCTTTCAAGGTTTGAGCCCCTTCGCGTTGAGTGAATCGAGCTTGGTTTGGGCTGCCTGAGGTTTATGGAGCCTCCGAGTCCTCTATTCTGCTGTTTGATCAGAGCCCAGAGGGGTTTGCATTACGGTGTGTGTGTGTGTGTGTGTGTGTGTGTGTGTGTGTGTGTGTGTGTGTGTGTGTGTGTGTGTGTGTGTGTGGTAATGGCCAGACCTCAGCAGGTATGGGTTCAAATACAGGGAAGAAAAAAAAGAAACATGGGGGGGGGGGGGGTGTTCCTTGGCAACGTTCCTGAGCAAAGACCAGACCACGATCACCGCTCATATCCTCCCAACTGGCCTTTGCTAATTCCCTAAAGCTAACACCCCCTCAGCTCTGCCTGAAGAGTGTGAAAAGTGGCACATGCTGCTGGGGCCAAAAATAATAAATTAAGTTAATTTCCTTCTTGCTCTCTTCTAAAACGGTGGGGGGGTCACGGGCACGATGACGCAGATCATGGTCACAGTGCCAAACCCCAGGCTTCCCAAGCCAGTTCCCTGATTACTACAGTTCAACACCGTAATAGCAAACTAATCAATGTCACCTTAAATCATTCTGTCAAGGTGTGTGTGTGTGTGTGTGTGTGTGTGTGTGTGTGTGTGTAAGGAGTGTATTTATTTGCAGCAGTAGCTCGTAGAGAGCTGGTAGTTGTCCATGCTGCAGGCTTAAAGACTTCCTGATTCGACTGCCGTCATGAAAACATCCTGGTAATGTGAAAAACCAGCAGAGAAATTCAAGAAGTGGAGAAACCATAAATTGAACTACAGAATGTTTTACACAGCTTTTAAGTTGTGATAATTCTATTGCAGCTTCACATGCAGCAGCAGTCCTGCTCTTTAAGCAAACCCCAGGCTGGCACAGTCGCTCCTCGATGGAGCCAACCAGGTGGAAACGCAGACTCCTACGTCGGCACCGAGCCAGTCCATGCCTCTTCCAGATATCCTGATGATTTCATTGCAGCAACAGCCTCGCCGCTCACTGCGTTTTCCTCCTCCGTGTCGTCGTTGACAGCAGTCACACAACACTCCTGATTTCGGACGGGGTTCGATGTGACGGGAAAAGGCCATCTGCTGCTCATCACTCTCTATTGTCCAAATCATCTTTCCTGTAGCGAGATGAGCAGCGACGCACCGCGTGAGTTCACATCTGCCTCTGATTTCCAGCGGGCCTGTGGCCTGTGCTGTCAGCATGTGAGTGAGGAGCTGAGGCAGGGACGTGGCAGGGGCACACACGGAGGACCAGATGGAACTCGTAGTGTCGTCGGCCAGAACCAGAGGGAATAATGTGGCTTTCGCCTGCTTCCTCTCAGAAGGGACACGGAGCATCCCCCGAGTCCAGCGTCAGGAAGAAGAGGCTGCAGTTTCCCCAACACCCACCAGCCGTTTCACCTTTGAACTTCATCTCCATGCATGTGAAGTGCCAGTAACTGGGAGACTTCACGGTGCGGTTCTTCTGAAAGTGGCAGTTTTTTTTCTGCCTGGATGTGCGGGGGAAAGCGGTGGTTTTCAGCTAAGACAACGATGAGCTTAAATACTGGAGCGCCTACCTTGGAGCTGGCAGGAGATGTGTCGCGCTGCATTTAGACTATAATGAGAGCTTTAGTGGTTTAAGGCATCCAGCGCGCTTTCTCACCACAGGCTGGAAACCCCAAGAGGCCATAATGGGCCGGTCCCAGACGGTAGGTGCCAGGGACTGGGCCACTCCCAGCGCCAAAGCAACAGTAGCAGTACACAAACGCTGGTTTAAAAGGTTAAAAGTGCTGCTCCCTACTTTTTTCCATTTATTGGCTTGGCGGTCGCAGCTGTATTTTAAGTGCTATCGTCTCTTAACCGCCACCCTGTTTCACTTTCATGTCCCGGCCAAAGTAATTTGAGGCTGCGTTTCTCCCCTTTTTTGGAATAGAACAGACTAAACTGTTTTTCTCTTTCTCTTGCTTCACACCCCCCTCCCACACACAAACTCACCCCCCACCTCCACTTGGCTCTTTCTGATGCAGCCAGAATTTGTTACGCGTCCTGTATCGCATGTGAATCACTTGAAGTGATGCTGGCCACCAACCGGCATGTAACTGATGAATTGTCTCTTAAACCTCAGTTGTGTTGAGGTGCCTCGGTGGCCTGTGAATTATAATGTCCCTGAACCACTTGTTGCACACCTTTCCTCACCTCTCTTTCATATCATTCCTCTTGTGACGACCTCATTACAAGGACATAAAACGTCCCCGCGATTCATTCTTCAAAATAACTTTGCTTCTATCAAAGTTGCATTTTCTTTCTGAGAAATCTATTGATTGATTTTTGAGTTACTTTGCAAACCAATAGACCCAAAATATACAAATTCCCATATCGGGTGTCTTTAAACTGCTTTTTGTGGCAGAATATCAACTAAAAAAAAAAGTCGGTTTTTTGGTATTGAATTTACATGTGCATTGAAGAGCAATAACCAGCAAATACTTGACATTTTTTAGTTGATAAATTAACTTGAAATGATAAAACATTTCTGTCCGGGGACTAAATGAGCAATCCTTGTAGGACCAGCTCTAATACAACCTCACAGCAGGCCTGTGAAATCCTCAAAATGCAAATGTTTACCAACAATTTAGATTTTGGCACTTACCTCGCACATTCAGCTGTATGTCAACCTTAAAACGTAACTTCCTGCTGGTTCTCTGAGTACTCGTTGAAACTTCTTTAGATTGGATAACCACAGCCCCTGTTTCCCCTCCTGTCCCTGGCCCTTCTGCTCCGTCTTCTCCTGTGTCTGCCTCTCTGAGCCTCACATTCCCACTCAGTGCACAGCTCCACCTGGAACAAGTGCGTGTTGGTACTGGTGGCCCCAGTAGCTATGTTACTTTCCACTGGGTTGAATGGCTGAGCTGATCTTTGATGTTCCACTCAAAGAGAGATTAACAGTCAGCGTGGTGCTCTCTCTCCAGCACCCAGGCCTCTCCCAGGGGAACTCTGTTCCCTCATGTGGCTCTCATCCTGATCTGCTATTGATTATGTGTCTGAACTCATTTGTATGAACGCCATGTGTTTTGTCCTCTGCGTTACACTCAAGTTGTGAGGAAGTGTTCATTCAGTTTGCCTCCCCCCCCCCTCCCGAGGTTGAGATTTTTCTCAGATTTGTGCCTGGAAATGCATCAGAAGACAGCCTCACACTTCTACAGGTGGATTTTTCCACACTGCCAGTCTTCACTCAGGTTATTTTTGAAGCACCACGTTTGTGACAAGTCAAAGATGAAGAAGAGTACAGAGTGGCTTTTTCTGCTTTCTGAATAGCTCCTGGTGTGTCTGCTTGCGTTTGATGAAATGGTGCTGAAAGGCCCAGTCCATCCCCTCAGCCCACATTTTTATCCACTGACACAGAGGGTCCACAAAACAAAGGCTAAGGGGTCGAGGGTTATGAAATGACAATGCTTGCAGTAGCTCATCCAGGCAGAGGCATGCTTTGTTGTCAGCCAGGAATGTGCTGACTAACCATGGAAGGCCACAATGCCAGCCTCCCCTTTTGTTGTGCTTTTTTTTTTTTTTTTTTTTTTTTTGCCAATAGACTAGAAGGTTAGCCGAGTCTATTTCACTTGTACTCTCTACTGGTCCTTCCTCTCAGTGTACTTGTATTGTTGGGCCCTCAATCCTCTTCCATTTGTTTTCATCGAAGGAGAAGTCTTATCGCAGATCTTTCCCTCTCAACCAAGTTCAAAGTTCTCTCTTTTGTGTACATCATTACACAATGATCAGCCTCATATATCTAAAAACATAATGTAGGAAGATCCTGTCCTCTCGTCATTTTGATTCATGCTAATGTTTCAGGCCTAGTTTCATTTTCTCTGGTAATTGCTCATGGAGGCAATCGCTGTTTTTGTGCACATGGCACATCCTTCGGCCTAATGCCTTCATATTAATGTTGTGAGCACTCTCCCTGACAGCCCCTCCATCAGAAACCCGACCATTTTGTTTTTCTTCCACCTTTTGTTTAAGCTAATGGATTCCTACACAGCTGTGTCAAAGGTCAGTGTACAGGGGTGCCAGATGGGGACAAATCCGTTTCAGGTGGAAGCTCCGACCCCATTAGGTTTCCTCTCTCTCCTCATTGGCCCTTCCAGTTTCTAGAGGCTCCTTCTGTGTGTGCAGGTAGTTGTCCTGCAAGGAAGAAGAAGACCCCGGCTGGAACACAATGAGGCCAGAGGTATGATGGATTGGGCTCCCTTGGGCAGATGAGAGGGAGCCAGGTTATAGCTGCTTTCTTTGTCTAGCAGCTCCACAGTGAAGATATATCACTGCATCTTCCCACCTCCTCCTCTTCCTTTGCTAAAGATGTGCCCCAGAATTTTGAAATGAAAAATTGCTTCTCTTTTTAAGTCGTCCCTGTATCATGGATCTACTGAAGGTATTGGGGACACAGGGTTTTTCTGTTCTCTGTCTTGTTGGGTAAAATACAATCTTTGCAGAGTTAAATATATATTTTTGAAGGGTAACTTATTTTATGCAGAACAGTTGTAACCAAGGATAAATTGAAGCTCTATTTTTTTTGTAGTTGTAGGAGTAAAACCTTTGCGAGTGCATTTGGATTCAGCTCCTCAAAACCCAAAGCCTCAGGTGAAACTTTTCTCTTTTTTTTTATCTGCCAATATGTTCCTTGACATACCATGCCAATAAAAGGGCTATAGTACAGCTAAGGGCTTTGATAAAGCCTCCACAGTTCCTCCCGTCCTTCCCCTCAATCCAATCCCCGTTGTCGGCAGCTCAGGCCATGCTGCCGCTCTCTCCAGCCTCCTGGACCCTGAACAGGGAGGGGCCTGCAGGGCTGGCTGGGTGAATAGCTGCCGGGGAGTCATGCTGCGGGTGTAAACCACATGAATGTGCCGCCTGAGCAGATAGGATCAGGCGAGGCGGGGAGGCCACGATGCTCAGCGCAGCACCGCGTGCTAACATCAAAGGCAGTGCTGGGGGGAGGGAGGAGGGAAGCCGAGAGTGAGCTAGGGCTGGGCCAAACTCTTCAAAGGCCTCTCTGACTAATGCCGGCCCTGATATGCGGCGCTGCAAAACTGAAAGATGATGTAATTGCAGGCCTTGGAGCTAAATCTGCTCCCATACAAATAAAGGTGGAGGTGTTCCCTTGCACAAGAACGGTGAGAAAACGACTTAGTTGAAGCCAGAGAGTTGAGAACACTGCAGGTAAAGGTAGTAGGTCCCTCCTCGACACTCTGCTACTGTTAGGATCCTGCTGAAAGAAGTTGAATTGCACCTTTTTTTTGACAGAGGACTTGGAACAGGAAATAGATTTAGTTTGATTTCAGTAGATGGGTTAATCCACTGGGCGGTTGTAAAGTACACAACAAGTGGGACGCCGTTAATTCTGCTCTTTGTAAAGTTTATACAGGGTTTGTGTTTACATATATGCGAGGCCGTGTGTGTAGATGTACAGTGCTTCCCTTGTAATGCGTGTTAAACCAAGCATGACCACAGATCCTTTCAAAATGCCCCATGATCATCAGGCTGATAACTCATTGACAGCTCCCATGACAGTTCAGAGGCACCACACTGCAGGAGAATATCTCCCTTGTTGAGAGCACACGACAATAATTCACTGTTGTTGCTTCAGTTCGCCAAAGGTTATTTACACGCTTCTGATTGAAGTTCTCTTTTCCTTGTCCTTGTTTTATGATGGGATGTTCCCTACGGATGTTAAATTAGCAGTAAACAGCTGCACTTTTATTTATTTGAGGTTCATGCTGAGGTCGGCCCTTTAGCTCATCCTGCATCCCCGGGTCGGATTCGGAAGTCAGCGCTGCAGCACAAAGCCTTTGTTGCTGCTTGAAAAGAAGAGACCTCCTTGTTTCCAGCGCCTACTGTAGCCGTTCACGACTGTCACAGGACCATCCAGTTACTGGCTACACTTGAATGGATGGAGACAAAACACAATTCATACCCAAGCTTCCCTTTAAGGGCTGCAAATATCAATTGTTCTCAGCTCCTCTCTCGATCTTTCCGTTAATTTTCTAAGTCTTAAAACTCGAGAAAATATTGAAAAATAGCCAACAAAATTCCCCTGAGCACAAAGTAGTGCTTGAAACCCCCAGATTCATTTGCAGTTTAGATTTTTATTCTAACCTGATGTGCTTTGAGTAGTTCAGCAGTTAAATTCTGCCAAAACAAACTTGATGCAAAGATTTATCGATGAGTGAAATGCAGAGAAACACGAGCAAGATGAATCTCAGCCAGCAGTTTCTTATAATTATATCCACACAGATGTGGCAGGCTCTTCCACCGGGAGTTAAAAGTTCTTCTATTTCACTGTCAGTTCACAGGTACATTGCACCTCTGAAGTGCTGCTGTTCGGTGAGAACTGCGATAGAGCTTGGTGCTGTTGATGAGGAGGAGCCAGCCAAACCTCCCAGACACTGATATTGAGCAAAGCATTGTGGGATACAGTACAAAACACTGAAGGGAAGCTGTGTTGCAGGCAGAATATTCTTTCCTAATTTCAGTGCACATCTTTTTTTTACCCTATGTTTGCACTGTGCAGCCGCGCAGAACACAAGTGACTCATAAATGACTGATCGGACTGAAACCTTTAGATTCGTAGGCTTCGATTAAAGAGCGCACCTATCGGAGAGATGTCTGGTCAATTTGTTACATATCTTCAAAGACTGCGGTCAATTTGCCTTGTGGATGTGACATTTTCTGTCATGCAAATCCTATCCACTCTCTTGCAGTGCCGTGACCCCGCCCTTTCCCACCTTCCCAACCCCTCCGGCTCAGAGTGAACCTGAGTGTGTATGAAAAGGTCAGGACAATTACTTCTGGCCAGCTGTGTCCATTTCTTTCTCCTTGCAATCCATCTGTTCACCCCTCGTTGCCCTTGCAGGTTGCTGTCAGGAAAGAAATGTCAAGGTTGTTTTTCAGCATAGATTACAAATCACTAAAATAAGTGAAAACGAGAAGGATGGATCACATTTTTGTGTGTGTGTGTCGTGAAATGGAGGACATCATTATTTGCGTCATTGCGTTTTCTCAATCTCAGCCCTTCTCTGGTGTTTAACCAGATTCATCTTTCTGTCATGTATCACCGTAAAAGCTGCACTTTTTTCCTTTTTAGCGACCTTTAAAAAAAGGCCAAGGGGATGGGTGCTATTCTGTGCTGACAGTGTACGGGCAGGGCAGTTTGTCCAAAAACACTTGGCTCACTAATGATAACTTGTCCTTGGACATGTCAGGGAATCTAGTTTCTCAGAATGCTGTATTGAGAGAAAGGAGAGATGGAGTGGGAGAAGATGGGAATGACAGAAAAAGACGGGCCAATGCAGCCCTTTGCTATTCCGTCTGCATCCCACAGGCATGTGACAAAGTCAAATTGTCACCCCCAGGGTGACATGCATCCCGCAGGCATTTTCGAAGTAAACATATCTTGGGGAATGTGGCTCTAAGATTTGGACATTGGCCTCACTATCCAGTTGCAAGCATGATTTCTCTCTCAGATAATGGCTCCAGGAGTAAAAGATTAAAAAAAATAAGATGCATTCTTGATGTTAACACCGTTAAAGGAATAGTCTCGACATTTTGGGAAATACATTTCTTTTCTTTCTTGCTCACGTGAAGCTCAACAAAACCTTCAATTGTTTTTGTACAAACAACATGTACAACCTGTTCATTAGCGAGCTTTTGAAGTGCTGGCAGGCCGGATTATGTGTGTCATTTCTTTGTGTTAAGCTAACTAGCTGCAACCTGTAGCAGACAGACACGAGCGTGATATCAATATCCTCAGTCAAAATCTTCTCAATCAAAATGTGAAAATGATTCTCTTAAAGGGGCAGTCTGCATCGGCTAGTGCCTAATTATCTCAAATTATATTTAGTTTATGAGAAGTTTTTACATTTACTAAACCTGTGTTGCCTGGTGCTTTGGTGAATATATGGTTATGACCATGTACTATCCTATTTGTTGTTGTAGTTATAGACCTCGGGTTAATTCTGAATTCAATTAGAGCCTTTATCCAATCAGCATTCACCACCATATGGGTGGAAACAACACTTGAAGTATACTTTCATCATACTTAGCCACTCCCACCCGTCGCTGATTGGTCCGTCCTTCATAGTGACTGTGCAAACGTTAGTGTGAACAGGGTTTCCAGACTTCATCACAGCAACGAAAACTAAAGCTACGAGCAATAGTCTAATGTAGCCAGGCTAAAACCTGTGTTCTGTGGTACATCGTTCTTGGAAAATAAATCCGTTTTACATTTAGCAACAGCAACCATGGTAGAGCAGATAAAAAGTCAGATGCAGAAAGTCAAACTTCATCCACAGACATGAGAAGAAAGGACTTCATGGAAAAAGCCACACATGACGTAGACCGAAGCTTCAGTGATGTTAGACCTGCAGTTCTTTAGCCTTGAGTCTCGGTTGGGCACATTGAGCTCTTGTGCCTGCAAAAAGCTGGTTTGACTCCAGCAGACTACCGCTCACAGCTTCAGAAACACCTGATTGCTCTCATCTTAATGCTACTTGTTAACCTAGCAATCAAGTCTCAGAGCAGAGGTGTAAAATTGACAAAAATTGTAATCCATTAGCACGAATCCAAAATCCATCAGCAAAAACTAAAAATGCCTCGGATGAGTCAGTCGGTTTGTTCCTAAGGCTTACTGTAAACATCGGGATTGGATCTGCTCAGAAAGGCTTTTGTGTGAATTTCCCATGTGTCACTCTCCAGTAAGGTTTTTCTATATCACTGCTACCAAATGAACACGTTGTTGGTTATAATTCGACATACCTCAAGTTGAAACCATTTCTGAATTTTCATGGTTTGATTTAACACCAGACCATCCTTGTGCCTAAATTTGAGCCATTTCCTTTTGGCAACCACATATTGGGTATTTGGGTCAGCTTTTCTGCATCGAGCTAAGCTCATGGACAGAGGATTTGGTAAGGTACTGATGCATACATTCGACATAATTATTGTTTTGCAAAAGCAGGAGTTTGAATCGCCCAGGCAACGGGAACGCTTCAGAATTCAAATTAGAGTGTGGGATTGAGCTTTAAAGTTTGGAGGAGGTCTGTTTTCTGTTTTCGGTTTGTGCATCCAGGAAAACTCCTGTCGTTTTTTTGTTTTTTTTGCCTGTTTGATTGGTCCTGGTTGCTCATGTATTAAAAGCTGGAGTTGGCATGGTGCGTGTGCTCTCAGGAGTTGAAGCAACATGGGAGAAAGGTGAGGAAAACCCGGGAGTGTACACTGTGTTCTCTTCACAGGACGAAAAAGGACAACAACCCATTTAATCTCGAAGCAGTTTCACTTTTAATTGTAACTTAATGAAGCATAAAACGGTGAATGCAAGTACATTTCTTTCTCATCATTTCTTCCCTCGCTTTGATAAGTTCTTTCATGCAGTTTTTTTTTTTTTTTGCTCTGCTTCTCTCTGTCTCCTCTCACTCTGTTAAGCATGGGAGGGGAAGGGGGAGGGTGTATAAATGTGAGACCACACATGCTGTGTCAATGTTTGCTGGAATAATTAGAGACAATGTGGGCCAATAACGGGAGGAGTGCAGTAACCTGAACTCACTTTGTTCTGCCCCGACAGCAACACAAAAGCCATTCACAGATGCACAGATCGGCGGGCTCGGTGCAGGAGCAAACTGCACTTTTAGCCGGCGCAGTGTGCAGCTCGGAGGGGCAGCAGGAAAATGGATCGGTTTCTGTGGAGCCGCGCTCACTTCACCGTTTTGTGCCAGCTCAAAGTGATGCTGATGTCACCCTTTAAGCACTGCCTGTACATCCCTGACACCAACCCAAAAAAACAACCCTACCCCTCGTCACCCTCCCCAGTCATCCAACACATGTCCGCTGGCTTAGAGGGCCCTCTTTAACTAGAGGATATCCGGCCGCTCGGTATGCAAAGAGCCTGTGGATTCCTGACACGAGTGCGAGAGCTGGACTCAGAGGTGACTTTCAGCGTAGCCAGACAACTGTTGGATTAGCAGGACACTTTGCGTTGACTCTGAGCCAATGGGAGGCAGCCTGGCCAGAAGTAGGGCGTACTTGGTTAAATGCAGGCTAATAGATTCTTTTGCAGCATGTATGTTTGATTAGATTTGAAGCACAGCAGGGCCGCCTGTATCCTGCATGATTTAACAGTGAGCACCAGCACAGAAAGCTTCCGATTCTTAACATTTTAAAACGACAAGGAAGGACGAGAAATAATACCAAAGAGTACCAGGAGTGAATTTTATTTTTCAATACGAGACGGAAATTCCTGCAGGATGGACAGAAATATGATTTTCATGCCTAAAGATTCCCAAACAATGCACACTACGTCTCGCCCTGAGCTGCGGGTGTTTCCCCGGCTGCGGCAGAGTTGACCCGCTGCTGCGCTCACACCCCGGGGTGGACCAACTGGTTTGTCCCCTCCGGTGTCCATCTTTTGAAAGGGGACACCGCTATGGGATGCATACATCCCCTGGAGATCACTGGTGTCATTGTGGCACCTGTCCCCGCCACTCTCAGCCTGTGTCAACAGCTCAGATTTATTTACATTCACTGTTTTCTCTCTTCCAGCGAACTGAACTGGAAACAGCAGATGATTGGTCGAGTGTCATCTGGTCGTTTGTTGACTATTGCATGAAATATTAGTGGAACTTTTTTTTAAACGTAATTGTTTTTCAGTCTCACTCAAACTCTGCTGCAGAAATACTTTCCAAAGACAACAGCTCTGTTCTGTGCAGTAATACTCTTGTGTGGACTACTATGTATTTATGCTACTTCTCTTGTTTCGATATTTATAGGTACTTGTCTGTGAACTTGATTGCAGCTACATTTTGTTTGTTGTTTCGACAAACCGCAAGCGTCCCAAATCTCATTCGGAGCAGGTTTGGTTCAAAAATATACTGTATAGACCCTAATGTAATGTAGTTTGAGGGTATTTCCCTCCAGGAATAAACTGTCCTTTAACTCTTTGGCCGTTTCTATTTATTTTTTTTCTGTTCTGTACGACAGGGCCCCCTCTTATCTCCCCGCCTTTTAGCCTGCGGATTCACAACAGCTTTCATTTTTTTTTTCTTCCACCCAGTGTTCTCCCCTAATCATTTTCAGATTCTCCCTCTGCTTCCCTGTCATTCCTCCTCCTCCTCCTCCTCCTCCTCCTCCTCCTCTTCCTCTATCTCCTCTCTCTCTCTTTCCATTCCACCGGGCTGATGTTGTGTTCTGTACTCCTGCTTGGCAATGTGTTCCTCATCACAGCTTGTGTTTCCTCTTATCTGCAGTTCTTTTATCAGTGGCCGCCACACATGCCCGAGGGAAAGGGGAGGTGGTGGTGGGGGGCGCGGGGTGCGGGGGGGAGGAGGGTTGATACTATCAGCAGGTGGAGATTTCACCACAAGAGTTCAGGGGCCCCGGTGTTGGCCAGAGGAGGGCCGGGCTGAAAAAAAGGGTCTGACATGGAAAGGCAGCAATGTCACTTCTGAACAACGTGAGCGGCGTCACTGATATATGTGGGCTCTTAGTGTGACACTTGGCAGAGAGTGTGCTCGCTTTCTTGACAAACATCAGGCAGTAATGTGTCTGTCTTTTGGGTTTGTTGACGTTGAAGCCATATTACCCCCCCCCCCCCCCCCCCACACACACACACACACACCGTGCTGGCTAACTCTACGCATGTTAATCAACGTGAGCCATGTTCAATCTGCATTTAACGATGTATTGCTGCCTCTCTGAAACACTCTGTTGGGTTTCTAATATGGATGCATATCTTCAATCAAGCTATTTCAGAAAAAAAAAAATGCTAAACCCGTTCATGTTTTCACCCCATTTGTTCTTGGTTCCTGTTCCTTCTGCAGGGCACTTAAAAAACCAACACCTGTGGCCAGGTGGGCAGCAAATTTTAAAGCTTTTGTGACTTTGTTAAAAAGCCAATTCCAGTGATGGGCGTCCATGTGGTTGCAGTGCAGGTGGGGTCTTTGCACCACAAAACAGACAAATCCTTGACATGGTTGGGAAGGACGGCACGATGGCGAGAGATCGTCGGGTGAACCAAAGCACCGGCTCACAAAAGCCTAAAATGATATCGCTGGTGGATATCTGGATGCTTGGGATGCCTTGGCTGGCTGCTGTACACTTTTGGCTTTGTCTTTGCGGGGATGAATAGAGGCCTCTGTGGTAGTGATGACAGGCCTCTCCGGGCTGGGCCCTGGCTGGCTGGCAGACTAGGTGCCGAAGGTCTGGAGACTTCAGCTCTCATAGGGGCAGAAGCCCGACAGGGGATGCTGGTCGTCCTGGTTCTCCTCCACAAAAGACACTCTGTTCTCCGCCTACGGCCGGCCCTTGTTATTGTGACATGCATGTTAGACTTAAACACACAGGTTGAGCTGAGAGCCAACAGCCCGCAGCACCAACTGTGCGTCCCACCTGTGTTTGGATGTTTTTACATGGTTATAGGGTCAGATGTGTGATTGGTTGGCAAATCTTGCTCAATGCTGATATAACAACAACTTCAGGGTTTAGCAGTCTGCAAATAAATTGCCTTACATGGCTGTAAACGTACTAAAACAACATTATTTAGCCAATTTTTCTGGTGTTCCACAAGAGCTATATATTGAACCTTTTGTTATTTTTACAGATGTTACCAGGCACGTCCCAGGCAACAGTTTAAAGCACCAAGGTTTCACTGCAGTGACTTAACAGACACACATTGGATGGTTTATTATGAGTGGGTTTACCTTTGCAACTTTCGGACATATTCTTCACAGGTTTTCAAGCTTTTATTGAGCACAGATTTTAGATCTTGAAAAGTAAACAGTGACAAGAAAGCTTTGGTTTGAAGCTGAGACGCAGCATGCAGGTGACACTTTAGAGCCTCATGCTCGCCTAATGAAAAACTGGAGGGTGTTTCGGAAGAGAAGGAGCTGCCGTGGCCGTCACAAGAGGTTTCATCATTCCTCGTTCTGCTCTAATACAGCACCGCTCAGCTGGCCAAGACAAACGTGAGGTAAACACACTGCTCACTGAACTGTGTGACTCACACTCTAACATGCTCACAGCACACCCCGGGGACTCTAATGGCCGAGGCTAGCTGTGGCCTTTTCATGTTTTTATGAATTATTAACACAACAAGGAGAGGCTGTAAGCGGTCCACGGAGGAGATGGGGCTTCCACACGCAATGCATGAAGAGCGTGAGCTCTCCAGACCCTTCACATGCCCTCCGAGTCCGTCCCCATCGCCCCTCTTGAAGATTCACAGAGCCTCTTTGATCCGTATGCGGTTCCTCCCAGCTGGGAGGCCAGGGGACGCAGGCAGCCCTTTTGGTCTCCCATTTCAAGTCACACATTCTTTCCTAAGGACCCAGAGGTCCTGACCCATAGCTGCAGTGGAATTTCATATGCAAAAATAGGCCAGACTTGTGAGGCTATCTGAATGTCCTCTCATCCTCTTTTTAGCATTCATCATCCTTGGATCTTCAGAATTAGGTATTCATCGTCCAGGTGTCATGGTAAGGCTTATGTAAATTTTGGCTGAAGCAGCGACAGACGGACCCGCTCTGACCCTTCGTCCTCCTCTGTCCTTTAATATTTTCATCCCAATGATCATCAGTCTTTGTTATCTTTTAAACTGACACAGTTTAGTTCAGCCAATGCCTCACTGTTCAATACAAACATGGACGTGGAGGCTCAAATTAAGTGACAGTCACATTGCAAATGGCTCAAAATTGTTTTCAAACGTCCGGTAAATTCTGCTACGTTGCACAGCTCATATTTATCTTCATGCATTTGTTCAAATCTGCAGACTCATTCGGCTTCCAGAGAAAACTCTAGTTCACAGTTCTTTTTGTGACATCCTGTCCGTGTTACTGTAGCTTGACATCAATTTGACAGCTCGTTTTTTGTCTCCAGAGGCAGTATCTGCCACGGTTTCCACTTTTTTTTAGAAAAGGACCCCCAACCCCGCAATCCTCTCAGATGTGGAGCCAAACGGCCCAGAGGTCACAAGCAGCGAAGTGGTTTCTTGTTCCCAATAAAAAACAAATCAAATAACGTGGCTCCCCAGGGGTTTATAACACCGCGGTCATGGACTCGGGCGCGGATTAACGTCTTCCAAATATCCCAATACAAATGTATGGATGTGGGAGGAACTTGTTGGCTTCAATTGTATAATTCATGAGCCACAACATGCTGAAGAAAGCGGTGTAGAGGTAGGCGAGGAGCAGGGGAAAGGCTCTGACCACTCAGCGATGGAACAGACCTCTCGACTGTGAAATGACCTGAACTTTAGATGTTGGCCATTACCTTTTCAAAGCGCCCCGCTCCCGCTGCTGACAGGAAATGCTTGTGTGTAAAGCAGGCTTGATGTTTAACTCTTAAGCGGCGGTTATCCCCAGGGTCTGCTTATTCCCAAACCCCGCAACCCCGCAACTCTCCTTCCCCTTCTCTCCCCGGCGGCGGCGGCGGCTCCTACCTCTGGCAGCGCAGCCAGTGAGAACGGGAGGAACAATACTGCGTTTGTGCACCGCTCTGCACTCAGCCTGCTGCTAAACAAATGTTCGGAGGAATTCTAGTGGCTGGCCTTGCCCCTGGGCCCGGGCTGATCCCACAGTGACTTCATAAACACTCTCCGGGGCCGATCAAAAGAACAAATCATCCTTTATAAGGAGCTATATGGTAATGGAATTATTTCCGCACCAATTAAAATTTACTTTTCTCTTTCCCTTGCCCTCGTGTGGACTGTTTATTTTGCTCCTGTGGCAGAAAGGGAAATGTTGTGTTGCCCAGAGCGCAAACATACATTTTTGGGGAGGTCCAGGCTTTGCAAGAGGCGGCGAGACAATGCCAGTTTAGTGTTTCTCTTGCCTGCAAGTGTCCCTGATGTTGTGGTAACACTGACAGGGTGGCTTGCATGTCCCCTGTCCTAAATGATTTGTCACCCCGGTGGTTGTGGTTTGTTATTTTACATTTTTAATAAATTCCATTTGTGAGTTGACTTTTTAAGTCCTATGAAATCAAAAACTACTTAAGTGGGAGAATTTAAAGCACATCTCTGCAGAGGAATGTTTGAAATCCACAGGTCCTGTCCTCAGGTGGGTGTCTGAGCTGAGACTGGATGGTTGGGTGACACGGATCCGCACCCAGACCTTCGGTTCACGGGGCTCCGAGGTGACGAGTAGAGGACGCACACATACAAGAGCGTGAGGCTCTCTCTCTTTTTTTTTTTTTTAAGAAAAAAGGAGTTCACAGTTAAAGGGTGTTTTCACCCAAATTACAAAACTCCACATGAGCTTGTCTTACGAGAAAAAAATGACTCCACATAATAATCCACATGAAAAATAGTTTTCATCAGGAGTTCTGACCATTTAAAGTCCTTTTGCTCAATTCTAATCTAGAATCAGTCACCAATCAGCTACTTGAACCCCTATTAAATCATTTTAGCTTTTAACTTGAAGCAACAATAACCATAAATTAGTTGATATTCTATAACTTAGTGGGACTGGTACTAACGTTTTTAAATATATATAACATATTTGCTGTTGGATAGCTGAATGTTTGGTTAGACTCTTGGTTGACAACTTGGAAGAGGACCCAAACTGTGTCAGTCTTATCTGAACACAAACAGACCCAGAACACACAACAATCCTTTTTTTTCTTACTCCACCTCACCTGCTCACACCTGCCACTGCCTTTTTCACCAACTCAACTTGGCACCTTTCTGCTTTTTTTTGTTTTTATCTCCACTCACTGATGGAGCCGGCCATTGAAGCCACCTCAGTGCCACCCCCACCCCCACTCCTGCCCAACCTTTTTCTCCGTCTCTTTACTGTGCGCCTGCACAATAGCTCCGCTCGGCAGAGGTCCAAGAACAGTGTTTGTCCGATCACCGCTGCAGCCCCACCCCCCTTTTATTGGTGTATGTGGAGGGACAGTGAGGGGCTGAGTGTATTGGTTTGTGTGTGCTCACTGTTTTTCAAGCAGCCAGAAGGAGGTGTGGCCCGATCGTTATGGTAACGGAAATGCCCCAAAAAAAAAAAAAAAAAATTTGAGCCAAATGCCTGCTTTGGAGTTGCAAAGTGGGAGGAGTTATGTGGAGCATCCAAGATTGAGGAAGTTAGTCTGCATTGGTGGTGTAAGGTGACTTGGAGCACTTTCAAGCCTCTGACGGGAAATCATTAAAACATTTTACAAAACATCTGACTGTTTTGTTAAAAAGGAAAAAAAAACCTCAATGTACACTGGTGCTTTGTAGGGACCTGATAAAACATCCAGCAGTTGGAATCAGGTTTCATGGACTTATGGATGGTGAGGTGCTCTGAATTTGCCCCGGCTCTGATTTGTGCCTGTGACTACCTTCCTCTCCATAGCAACAGTGCCTGAGGCTCACGGGTAGAGTCGTCATGCCGTACCAAACTGTATTTTCTTGTTGTAGCAATCAAAAACCGATAACATCCGCCTGTGGCATCCCTGTGTTTCTGTGCTGTGGGACATTTGAGGGTTTTCAGAGTGGGGAAAAACACTACATAGCAGCACCTTGTATTTTGCAACTTCACTCAGGGAGCGGAGGTTTGGGATGCGTTCAAAGATTTGAAAGCACACTTCATCCTGTGTGCGGGCACACACACACACACACACACACACACACACACACCTCTGTAGTCCTGAGCTTGGATACCCTGAGCCCAGCTGCTCTGCCAGGGTACGGCCCTTCCAATCCCTTTTGTCCATGCCACTGACCTCCAAGCACACTGGGAGCGCACCTCTGCGGGGTCTGGCCCGTCGCCGGACGGTTGATGTGGACATTGTTGGGGCAGTGGGTTCCCCTCACCCGGGCAACCAGGCCCCTTTGAGCCCCTTACCCCTCACTGTTTGCCCAGCCACTCTTTCCTCCTCGGCCCTCTCTTCTTCTTTTCCCCCTCGCCGTGGAACTGAAAGGAAGCTTGAGAGACAGCATGTTGTTTTGTGCTCGCTGCTTGGTTATGCTGCTGGTGGCCGGCTTCCTACGGTGAACCAAAGCTCCCATTCACTTTCTCTCGCTCTCTTTCTTTGACCTCCTCCAGGGACCGAACCACTGTTTGATCACATTAGGGGAGAAAGAGAGAGATCAGTGGTGCTTTTGACATTCCCACTAGCTTTTGACAGTCTATGTGCAGCTGATCAGTTTGCCCGGCACCAGCAAGTGGCCTCTTTTGAATTTCTCCTTTTTCTTTTATGTTTTTTAGGCCAGCCATTGGAAAGCCTTTTGATTAGAATGTGTGGGTAGAGCTTAGCAGGACTGCTGCATCATTTCTTATTTCACACTTTTCTCTTGATTCTACTCTCCCTTTTGTTGAGAAGAGCTTGTGTTGACTGCTTTTTCAGAACGTCAACCTCTGCGATCATATCTGTGGGGAAAAACATGCACTTTTAACTGAAAGGGAGCCACTGCATGCGGATGTACTACGTTGACAGCCTCTTTTTTTTTAGTGATCAAAGCTCGGAGGCACTCTGATATTTTGGCCTCTCAAAAAGCACAGAAAGCAAGTGCTGCACAGTCGGTGCGGACTGTCGACGTTTCTACAAAAGCTGAATCACAGTGTGGGTGTTTAGCAACGTCTCACTTTGATATTGTGCTTTTTTTTTTCTTTTCTTTTTTTAAAATCACTTCTTCGCAATCATTTTTACAGTATGCCCCCGTCCCTTTTGATCTGCAAGGTTGAAGCATATTGCAGAAAGCTCACGTGGTTTCGCGTATGACCACGTTACATTTATTGGAGGCCACGCTTACAAAGAAGCAGAATCCATAACAAGGCTTAGAGGAAAAAGCCTCTGGAATCTTGTTTTATTTATGCCAAAAAATGCCTGGCCACAATTAACCAACCACAACCCCTCTGAATGTCAATTTAGGTCATTTTCTACCCTCACAAAAGCTCTGGTCTTGGAGCCCATGAAGCAGAAAAAAGCTGATGTAATGGGTTTAAGAAAATCTCCAAGGGGAGTCAAACCTCACCCACACAACCCCAACTGCCCCCCCCCTCCTCTGCCCTCCATCTCTGTCCAAAAATCCCACCCCCTTATCCACCCCTCAGGCTCCTCTGAAGCAGTCACCACCTTTGGTCGACACCCAAATATGGCCGCTTTGATCCGCAGAAACAGCAGGTCTGCAACTTTCAAAGGAAGAGTTTGAGCTTTTAGACAACAAAAACTTTGTGACGGTATCCAAAAAAAAAAAAAAGAGAGAGAGAAAATGGATATGATTCACTGATTTGGTGTTTGGGATGGGGGAAGGGGAGCAGGAGATGAAGGCAGAGGGGACGAGGGAGGAAAAGAAAGGAGGAGGGAAGGGGGGGGGGTAAAGAAAAGAAATCCCAGCCTTGGCACACACACACACACACACACACACACACACACACACACACACACACACACACACACACACACACACACACACACACACACACACACACCAACTTTGTGCAGCGTGAAGCACAAAAGAAACCTGTAACGCCTCCAGATTCCTTCCAGTCGAGTATCAAAGACATGCTTTGGTTTAGAACAAGAGACTAGCGGGTAAGATAGGACTGACTGAGCCAGTGAACCCGGCTCGGGCTCGGTTGGGTGCTGCGAGTTAATCTCTCAGATGGGATTTTTCTCCCTTCTACTTCTCCACCTCCTCCTCGTCTCTTTGGGGATATCGGTATTGCTGTGTAGCTGTGAATAGAGGGACTTGTCTAACCTGATCACCGGTCAGAAAGAGCCCAGGGAGAGGCTCAGAAAGCACATGCAGAGATGACTGCTGCTTTCAAGTTCAGAGGTGGGATAAACCGGCCTGCTGGTCCATCCTCATGCCCTCCCAGTGTGTTAAGAGTTTTTAAAAAGCTGCTTTAAACGGAGGCATCAGAAGAGAATAGGTTGTGATTGAAAGAATAAAAGCTTTTATTTCAGGCCTGTTTTTGATCTGCTGTCAACATATAAAGCCCTGAAAAGTTCTCTCTCTGCTTTCTCTGTGTAAAGGCGGCAACGGAGGATCCCCATTATCGATTGATCTATCTAAAATGTCTGCGAGTGAATTGTTTAGTTGTTACTGCCTGTGATGTCTTCAAGGTGATCGAGGTCCAGCTAACTGTCTAAACCCAAAGCGGGGATAGAGTGTTTGGCCTTTTGCTTGGTACAGGACTTAAACCATAAACCATATGTTCCTCAGAGTTGCTGTGTCCAACTGCTGTATATCTATAGAGACTGACTGATGCTGGATTTTAAAGGCCAGTGTTTCTATGAGACTTAAAAAAACTAAAAACATCTGATAGCATTTTACTGACTGAAACTAAATTTTTAACATGAAGACATGACGTAGAGAAAATAAAAAGATGTGGATATCCCTTAAATGTAGTTCATGAAGAACTGTAACCAGGATGTTTACTGGGATGGAGGCTCACTTGTTGCTCCGAACTATGACACTCTTTCCAGATGACCTCAAATACAACTTTGACTTTCTTGTAATACGATTTTTCGTCACCTATTTATTTGAAATTTACCAATTTGTTAGCCTATATAAGCAGACACGGTATATGATTAGTGTTGGCGTGAAAGACTCGCATGACCCGGTCTTTTCCTTGGAGCTGCAACAAAAGAAAATAACTGGTGGTTTGGAGAGGATCCAAATAGCTTCCGATGCTCCTGTTCTTGCCATCAAGGTCTCCCCTGAAGGAATATGAGTCGGAAGCCAAATGACGACTCCCTACTCTCCATCTAAGCACCCCTGATTCCATGTTTCACATTATTCCTGGAAATGGCCCCGGCTTTGTTTATTCACATTCTCATTTCCTCTGGAATATCATTAGCTACTCAGAGGGCCTTGAGCTCCTGGATCGAGCTTCCCCTCTAGGTTGTCATGAAAGGTGATCATGCAGCCATTCACAGAAATAAGAGCCAGCGAAAGAAAGAAAGGCAGACAGACAGGGGGGGGGGGGGGCAGGCAAGTGAGCCAAGAAAAGAGTTGGGAAAGTGTCAGAGGCTGATCCTATGTGCGCCAGTTTTCACAAGGAAAATCAATCTCTCGAAACCACCACCGCTTATTCCTCCCTGTTTTCTTTAAAGGTCAGTACATTTGAAACAAAATCATGAGGTAATTGCTGGTGACACTTAACACATTCCACATGTGGTTGAACGGTGAGCCCGCTCTTCATCTCCATCCCCAGAGTGCAGCCTGACCTCGACCCCTCAGACCCGGAAGTGATGCAGGTGAGCTCTTCCTCTGGTGTAGTCGGAGCCCCAGTAAGTGTTTCCTAAAGAAAACAAGTCCGAGGCGGCCGAAATCTGAAACCAACACTAATGCTGGCTGCCTCTCTCCCTCCCCAACCTCTGTGGCCACAGGGGAAGCAGAGGTAAGGAGGGAGGGAGGGAGTTACTGTATGAAACCCACCGTCTGTGTACACATTCATTTAAGTGCGTGAACATGTGCATGTACTGTAAGTCCAGTCCACATTCCTCTCGGCTCTGGCTGGCGGGCGGCTACGATCCTCAGCAAACACGGTGCCCGCTGGGAGCCAACGTTCAGGTCGGCTTCGTCTGGCCGAGCCCGGACAGACACCGGCACGCCGGGCCAAAACGGCTTGTTTGTGCAGTTGTCGTTTGGAAGGTCATTCACTACATTAAGTGTGTGTGAGGACAAAATGAACCCGACCTTTGCAGAAAGCCCTGTCTGTCTCCCCCCTTTGAGAGCGGCTGGATTACAACTCTCATCTCCTGCTGGAACTGACACACACACACACACACACACACACACACACACACACACACACACACACACACACACACACACACACACACACACACACACACACACGCCGTGTGAGAGCGAAGTCACTCTGATTTCATGTTCGCCGCTCCGCTTTGAAACGCTGCGGCTGCTGTGCATTTTTTGGCAAGTGACTTTGGTCATCTGAAGTGTTTCCATTTCCTTCATCTGCTATCTCAGAGCATCGGGGTTTGGGTGCAGCTTTTTGCTTCGCGCCAGCGGCCCGTCCTGGACGTGTTCGATCTCTGCTGGCCACCACTGCTTCAACTTTGGAAATGTTAAACTTCACATGGAGACTGCTCAAATAGAATTGAAAGAGCCGGCTTATTATATAATATCGTCATCCACTGACTTTCAAATTCAAATTGTGATGTGATCTGATAGTCTTTAACATCTTTAGAAACTGAGGCTACTGAGTAAATGTTGACCTTTTCCTGGTGTGAATCACTTTAGTTTAGTGCATTCAACATCAAATATGTTAATATTATTATTGATAATGTGATTTCAGCAAGCCGGAGCTGAAGGCATGTTCTAATGTGTAAAATGAAGTGCTGAACTGCCGAAGAGCTGAAATGATTGATTAATTAATCCTCAGCAAATTCATCTATTGATTAAAATTGACAGAAAAGTGGATAGTTCAAGCTTCTCACTTGTGACGGTAAACTGAATATCTTTGCGTTATGATCAGCTGGTTGAACTACACAGACGTTTGAAGACATCACTGGCGGCTTTAGGAAGTTGGGGTGGACTTTTTGATCTTTTTTTGACATCAGAGACTAAATGGTTCATCAGCTGTTCAGAAAATGGTTTACAGATGAATTGATAATGAAAATAATTCTTTCCATCAGCTTGTTAGTTAGACAGATGAAGTGTTCCCGCCGAGGAAGTAGAAAACGGACCCAGCGAGGAAGTAGAAAACGGACCCAGCGGCAACCAATGGTGACATCGCCATTTGGTTTGTGAACTTCCGTAATGAAGCCTGGAGTTCAGATTTTGGCCAGCGCCATCTTGCTAGTTCAGAGCAGGTTTGAGGGTTAACTCCATCTGATTGGAAACCCCACGATACTAAGTCCCGCCCACTGATCGCTGAAACCTGACTGCGCCACAGGCCTGTCAATCAGACAGACACACCCCCAAAAACTGCTTTTTCAGACTTATTTTCTAATTAATGACGGGATTATTTTTAAAACCAAGAGTGACTTAAGGCAGCAAAACCGAAAACAGCTTGTGAAAAATGTGTTGACTTCCAATTCTTTGAGAGAATTTGTAACGTAATTTGTTTATGGCACCGGAGGCTTTTGGAGCCAACTTTTAGTGGCACTCTGATATTGCAGTTTAAGGCAATTCCACATCGGCCTCGTTTTTTAGACCCAGATGCTTCGTCCACTTTTATATTGAGTCCATGGTCTGGACAAGGTTGCCGCCATGTTGTCCACTCAAGAGGGCAGGGAGGATGGGGGGGGGGTGGGGGTGGGTGGAGGAGAGGAAGGGCAATACGGGCCTATGCTCTAATCCCATTCCAGCAGGCCGAGCAGCAGCAGCTTGCGCCGCATTCCTCAGCTCTGGGGGCTTTTTGGGGAGGGGAGGGAGGGAGAGCAGCATTCCTCCATGGCAGGGGCCATCAAAGACGCCGCACAACATCAAAGACCACTCAGAGCCAAGGTGTTGATGACTGCAATCCTCCCCTCAGTCCACTTTTAGCAACCTCAACCCCTTAGCCCTCCAACACAGGCACACATACAGAGCGGGCGGGCCGCGCCAGGTATGTGCACCCTCCAGCCTCCGTCCTCCCTCCTCAGGCCTCACCAGCCGTTCTGCAGCAGCATTAATCATAGCTCATTAAGTAGTGACATTGACTTTTGTTTTATGGGACGGGCTGGAGGGGGGGGGGGGTGCCACTGATATTTGGGGCGGCGCTGGCAGCGGACCTCATCTAGCTGCACAAACACTGAATGTGGTGTTGAACAGAGGCAGAACATGTTTGTTTGATATATTGTGGAGGGTTATTGTGGAAGGATGAGTCAGTCAGTAGGTCAACGGGCAGAAAAGGACACACATTTGATACGTGATCATTTGTTTCAAGCAAAAAAAACAAAATATATATATATATATATATATATATATATATTGTGACAATATAAAAATATTTGTGGCAAAAAAAAATATTTATTTTTTATTACATTTCTCAAATGTGAAGATTTTTTTGGCTTTTAGAATTTTAAAGATGTCACCTTGGCCTCTGGGAATTTGTCATGAGTATTTTCTAGACAAAAACAATCAATGAATTTTTTCATATTGTTGTTATTATTATTTTTTTGAAATACAAAGAATTACCTCTTGACTGTGAAGCGGAGACGTCTTCAAGTTGTTGGGGAGAAGGAACACGTGTCCTCGCTACTCTGCAGTTGTGTGCTGTATGGAGTTGTTTATTAATGAGCCCCATTTCCCTCTGCTTGTCACATTGTTAGTCATGCTAATTAATTCACAGTGGCACCTTGATGCTGACATATAATTTATGCACGTGTTCACCTACTTTCATAATCGTCCTCATAAGGGCAGCAGCCTCTCGCACACAACGGCAATATGTTTGCTTGTTGTTGTTGTTACTTTATGTTTGCGCACTAATGCTGCGATCTCTTCCATGTAGCGGGTGCAGTTGTTTCCACTCCCCTGAAAATGGTGGCATCCAGCCCAATGTTGACCCCTGAACTTTAGTCGGCCTGTCCTTTGTTCGTGTCACTCTGGGTTTTAAAGACTGAAGAGCTGAAAGTGACACCAAGGAGACTTTTGAGTGTGCGTACACACACACACACACACACACACACACACACACACACACACACACACACACACACACACACACACACACACACACACACACACACACACACGGGCCATTGACGGTTTCGGGATGCACTCGCGGAGAGTTAATAGAGTCACAAGCTCGGCGTCCTGCTCAGTGTTAAAGCTGTCAACCCCAGTGCCTTGTGCTACATATCAGGACATTTACATGATATTAGGTGTCCCCCACCAGCGTCCCCTGCTCACACTGAAACCATGACACTTGTTTGCTTTGCCTGTTGCCATGAAGATGGTGTGGAGGTGATTTTCAGGGGAAGTTAAGGAGGGGGCACAGTGTGTGTGTGTGTGTGTGTGTGTGTGTGTGTGTGTGTGTGTGTGTGTGTGTGTGTGTGTGTGTGTGTGTGTGTGTGTGTGAGAGAGAAAGTATTTTCTCACATTTTTATATAAATCAGGATGCCACGTCAAATATTATATTTTTGACCAATTACCTTGATATCGATATTACAATGATACTGTAGGGATGATAATTGGTGCTTTTCCAAATTATTCACACGTTCAGGATTATGATAGAGAATCATCATTAGTGTGGATATAAAAACAAAGTGGCAAATAACAGAAGAACTGTCTGGTCAGTTCAGAAGATGCGGTATCACGGCGACGCGTGAGCTGGTGTCACTTTGCTGTATTGCAACCTTTAAAACCAAAAAAATACTAACTTATGCCATATCATGATATTACAACATCCAACTATATCGATATAAGATGGATATGATACTCAGCCCTGCCTTGACAAAAATAAAAGTTTCCCTTTTAGTGTTGAGACTAAAACTGAGATCCTCAAGCTTTATTTTCCTGTCTTTGATTATACGATGCACTTCAGCTCACTTACCAGAAGAGACTGAAGTTAATTTGCCTAAAAAAAAAAATGTAATTAATGTTTTAACATTGACAAATCCCCCTTTATTTTTTTAGTCTCCAGTGTTTTGTCTTTTTCACTCCCTCTTGTAGTCGGCCAAAATAAAAGGTGGATGCAGAACTTGCTTGGCTAATTGTTCCTTTAGTCCCAGTGGGGAAGACAAAAGGAAGGAAGTCTTTATTATTTGAGAGAAGCAGAGGGATCCCTTTACAGTGCTAGTGTTACAGGAGGAGGAGTGTCGGCCCCACCTGTAGGGCCCTCCCAGCTGCTCCGCTGTAACTGGATCCCGCTCCCTCTCTCCTCAAGGCTACCAGCCCTCTTTGAAGTTATTTCTAGGGCTGGGAAAGAGAGGCAGAGAGCGACAGAGAGGGGCAAAGAGTGACTGAGAGAGTGAGAGGGGATGGTTTGCATGTGAATGTAGTGTGTTAGTGCATGCATTTAAGTTTGTGAGTCTATTTGTGCATG
Organism: Brachyistius frenatus; assembly: GCF_029030835.1. Lineage (NCBI taxonomy): Eukaryota > Metazoa > Chordata > Actinopteri > Embiotocidae > Brachyistius > Brachyistius frenatus. The sequence goes on from NW_027210755.1 coordinate 769,374, forward strand.
CTATACATAGAAGGCTGCAATTCAAAACTCCTGCTCCTTCCGTGTGCTCATTTCCTCCCCCTGTGCAGTCTGACATTGAACTTCTGAGGGAGGATAAGCAAACTCCCACATGTGTAGTTTTGTTTTGCAACTGCCTGACATACTGTGATATGAAGTGAATGAATTGAATCCACAACAAGCCTTGAAGGCATATTATTTATTGGTTGGAAAGCAAACCACTCAATACCTGGACTGACATTTTTTTAATAGCAGAAAACTGACAAGTTAGAGAGCAGTGCAGCAAGTTCACCAAGAGTGGACACATTTCTGATGTAAGAATGTTGATCTGTCCCACATTCACTTCCAATAAATTGATTAAGTTACTTAATAAAGTAACTTATTGGATTCTCAAATTTGATTTAAGTTCAGGGTCATTGTTAGGTCAATAGTTCTGCCTGAAACCTGAGATTTAATTGTTGAGAAACAAACAGACGTGTCTCCTTTTTAAGACTGATGGGAACTCCAACCTGTCTGCAGCCAAGAACCCTCGCTGTAAATCCTACCGGTGAGGTCTGTAAACATGCATCACGAAGCTTAACCTCACAGAGCCTGAGCTAAAATGATGCTGCAGAGACGCTCCCTGTCCTTGCCTGCTTCCATGGAAGTTTTTTTTTTTTTTTTTTTTTCCAGGTCATCTTTTGGATTAAGGCCGAGAGTCAGACTTTGATTTCCTTCCTCTGTCTAACATGATGTCTGAGCTCTTCAGGGTTTCGGACAGTGTGTCTGCGGGCTAGCGGGGGAAGGTGTGATAGTGAAACACAGGTGATGTGGAGGGAGGAAAGGTAGAAGACGCATTCCACATGAAGAGGTGGAGGCCTTCGACTTATGACTTCTACATACGTCGTGCAAATTATAAGCTTGCTGTGTATAATGATGGCAAACATTCAGTTTGTGTGTTCAGTTGTATTGTATTTGTATCACTGTAAATCATTAGTTTGTGTGCAGCCCTGTTATTTGTAGATACAGCAGCTGGTGAGACAGACTTGGTAGTTGGAAAATGAAGCGTGTGTGTGTGTGTGTGTGTGTGTGTGTGTGTGTGTGTGTGTGTGTGTGTGTGTGTGTGTGTGAGAGAGAGTGAGTGTGACAGAGAGAGTGTGAGTGAAAGTATTTTCTCACATTTTTATATAAATCAGGATGCCACGTTTGCTCACCAGAACAAACACCTTTGCCTCGTGTGTTTCACCCTCATTATGTTTCCTGCCGGTCTGAACTGCTGGCACAGAGAGGTCATTTGTGTCCATGTTACTAAGAGCTGGTGGTGTTGTGGGTTAAGCACCAGCACGTTTGTAATTGGTCAAAGCAGGCTTCCGTATCTGCCCTGCAGGGCTCAGCGGGGGGGAAGATGACCGACACCAGTTTGCTGTCAGGGAAGTGGCAGTACAGAGGCTGGTGGAAGAGCTGCTGCTGTGTTGACGCTGTGGTGGTTTGTGTGATGTAGCCAGCCGTTTTATTCTTGTTAGCTGGATGGTACGTAATTGAGCATCCATGTTATGTGCCGGTTTGCAGTTGTTACAGTAATTTAGACTCATTAGTTTGGTGTTTTTATTGTTTTGGTGAAAGTCAAAGTTGTCAAGATACTTGTTGTTTTCCAAAAAAAAACAACACCAGACAATTTGTAATGAGCACACTTTAGTAGTTTTAAAATTTGACAGATTGATTAATCAATTATTGATGAAAATGATCATCCGTTGCAGCTGAATTCTAGTCTTTCTCTGGGCATCAATTATACCCTTTAATGTCTTTAATGACTTTAGGTGGCTCACACATGACTCTACACCTTCCCCTTAATTCAGTATGTGCAGATCTATGAACATGCAAAAAGTCCCAGCTTCTATTTCCACCCTCCCCATCAGCGGCTTGATAAAGTCCCACCTTGCAAGCTGACAGGATTGGTTCCTTAGGCTTGTGACATAATGGTTTTCACACTGATATTGGCAAACTGCAAAGTAGAAATGCTCAACCACGAGTTTGACTGCGTAAAAAATACCACGGAGACAAGTTAAAAGGCTTAAAAAGGACATCTTTATCGAACTAATGGTTTATCTACAGAGTCATTATTTGCGAATTCAAGCAGACACAAATCCCATTATATATGTATGTGTATATATATATATATATATATACACACACAAACACACACACACATACATATATAGACATAGATACACATACATATGTATATATATATATATATATATACATATATATGTGTGTGTGTGTATACACGTATATATATATGTGTGTGTGTGTGTGTGTATGTATATATATATATATATATACGTTTTTTCATATATGCTCTGCTACATTATGACAGTCTGCAGATGTACTGAGGCTCAAGGCTGTGTAACTGTGGATCTCTCTGTGTGTCTTCTTCTCTGCTCTGACCATTCTTCTGCAGACAACTCTGGAATTTATTTTTTCTCTTCCAAAACAGCTCTGAGATTTGTGCGTGTTATGAGACTCTGACAGACACCACAGGTCCTCCGGGGGAGACTCTGTGAGCTGTGATCAGATATGCCCTCAACACAACCGCCCACCACCTCTGCTGGCAAGACTGGTGTGTTATTCCAGGAAGTTGACAATACCCCCCCCCCCCCCCCATAGCGAGGGGAGGCTGAAGCACAGTGCTGGGGAGGGGAAGGTTTTGGAGGAGGTGGTGATGAGGAGGGGCGTCGGAGGAGGTTGGAGGGGTCAGCTGAATTAAAGGCTCGGGGAGGTGGGCGGGATGCTCCGTCGCTGGGGTGAACGAGTTCACGGCGAGCGGACGGTCAGTGAGAGATGCCACCGAGTTACCCCTCGGTCACCCATGATGTGTTTCAGGCTGCACACGGACCTTCTCCACACGCCTGTGCTCAAACAGAGATACGTAAACACACGCACGGCACCGGGGAAGCAGGTGGGTGCGAGGACTGGCGTCGTGCCCAGGTTTTTCTTTTCGGAGATTTTGTGTGCATGTGAAATGGGTGCCAGCTCGTCTTCCAAAATGTATAAAAGAATCCAAAGAACAACAGATCTGTGCGGTTAATCATTCAGCCAGCTTCACAAAGATCCCGTAAAAATTGTCTGTAGCTGGCATGCCCTCAGACAACAAAGCAGCTTTGATTGTTAGGACAGAAGCTCGCCCTCGCTGTGACCTAAATGCCACTGCAAGAAGCCTTGGAACAGCTTTAAGTGAAACATTGTTGTTCCACATTTCTAATAAGACTTTTTACAGTTAATGCCTCAAGAGCATTCAGTGCAAGTCTATATCTGCATCTTGTATAGATGGGCTTAGCTCAGGGATCATCCTCCTCTTCAATCCACCTACTTGCCTTTGATGTTTTGAGCTCCTGGTGTGTTGAAGCCTTGTTGTAATGCTTTGCATACGATGCACCGACTTTCAGCAAGTGTATAACTTTAAATAAACATGCAGTTCAGCAAATTCTTCTGCAATGTTAGATGTTGGTGCCCAATGAGCACCGTGTTCCTTCAAGTTCCCCACTGGTGGAGCTAAAAGCAGGAGTGGAGCATCACCTTTTTGAAATTACAGGAGCCCGACGGATTTATCAGTCGGCCTCTTTTACTGGCTGATATCAGCCTATCACAGATGTGTTGGTGTCGGCATTTATGTTGTCAAGTATGTGCCAGAATTCAGACAAAGATACTTGATAATTATGCATTTTTCTATTTCTTTTTTCTATTTATAGTTCGATATAATATTATACTCCAAGTGAGGCTCACTGTGATTTTATTTTGGATAATACAGTTTATTGTTAAACTATGACGTATGTTGTCTCCATTCCATATCTTTGGCACGTCTTATGACCACATTTCGGTTGATACATCCACAACATTTTTCTACTTCCTCATATCGGCATTGGCTCCAAAACTCCAGTATCAGTCGGGCTCTACAAATTTCTATCTCTCAAAAAAAGCGTGTTTTGGGGATTTGTCATGTACTAACACTGATGTTTGGAGATGTTATTGAGATCTTAAAAGCATTCTGATGATTTTTAAAAAGTTCAGTAAAGTAAAAAAAACGATTTGCCGATGATTGCTTTTTCTGTCGACCATTACTGTCCACGCTGACGTGCAAGTGAGAATAGAATCTGTACAAAAAAACCTGCATAACTACACAGCAGAGCAGCTCTTTCATGGCAGGTCACTACAGCGTGGTGAGGGCAGAGTAGGGTGACTGTTTTGGACGTGCAGGAGGAAGGAGGGGGGGTAATGTGGGGGCTGTAACCAGGGCCACCAATAATTTAGAAGAAGAGAGGAAAAGGGGTTGTGGCGAGGGGAGGAGGGAAACGGAGGAGGCAGTAGAAGTGGTTGTTGTATGATCAAAGGCTGAGCGAATTGTGTCACAGACAGACGGAGAAGAATGGCATTGGATGGTGTGACTTGCATTTTGATTTCCTTTGAGAGCTGGGGGGTGAGAGGGGTGGGGGTGGGGGTTCGCGGGCGGTGATGGTGGGAGTTTTTTTTTAGAAGTAGGGCCCTGTTTTGATCCAATTACCAACAGTTATCAGGTCACCTCTTCGACCATAAAGGACTTGCAGTGACATAAAGTTTTGTCTTCTTTTCCAAAATATAATTAAACCATTTTATCTTTAGATTTACATTTGAACTTTCATTCTTGTTTTATGATTACATTTGGTCTGAAAATGTATAAAAAAATGTAAATAAATTGCCATGCAAACCTGACGTACAAAACTCAGCAATAGCACTTTTTTTTTTTTTTTTTTACTTTTAAAAATTACAATGACAAAAAAAAAGTCACTGCAACTGCTTCACCATAGTTTGACTTTTCATATTCTAAGGGATTAATTAAGAAGATGGTATCACAAATGAACAAGAACTTTCCCTCCAGGTGGAGGTGGGATTGGCTGGAGGGGGCGTGGCTAGCTTGAGTGACAGGTGGAGTTCAAACCCCTGCCAGCATTTCATTGAGAGTGTGGCCTGTGTAACGAGATATTCATGTGAAAGGCTGCCTTCCCCAGGGGCAGGACAGGCCGGGCAGAACAAGAGCCGCCCCCCTTGTGGCACTTAGGGGGCGCCAGATGCCCTTTACCCAAAGCTCGGTACGAAGGAGCAGAGCGAAGTGGAACAAAGTGGAGCGAGCGGGTGTTTCCAGTGGGCTGAGCTTGTGTGATTTGGGGCCTAGCGGGGAAAGCTAGTAGTTGGAACACAAGAGCGAACAGTCTCATTTTGTGTGTGTGTGTGTGTGTGTGTGTGTGTGTGTGTGTGTGTGTGTGTGTGTGTGTGGGCACGTTTGCATATGCGCTCGTTACTCTTTTGTGTGCACGGCCAGTAGCTGTGACCCACTTCACCAGATCACCATCTCTCATCCAAACCTTTTCCTTCTGCTCCCCGTCCCCACATCCATCAACGCCTACGTCAACATCTGACAAAAAAGAAAAATCCCTGTGGTGGAGATAATGGTGCAATGGCCAGCCTCTAAAATAACAACATGGTCCACAACAACAACACTGTCCCATTTGGAGTGCAAGAGCCCCCGCACAATGGCCTAGTGTTCAGGGCCCAGGGGCGCAGGCGGGGCTCCCCACTGCCATCCAAGCTGCTAGCCAAGCAGGAGAGAGAGGTCATGATCACACAGCCAGCAGCGCTCCACTTCCTGGTCCTGGTTTAGATGGAGACTCTCTTCAGATCTCCTCCCACACCGACTCACTCCGCTTCCTCCCCAGCAGCACGCTCGCGGTGTATCTCGCATGAATTTCAAAATGTTACCTTAGTTGACTGAGATGTGCGGTGAGCAACGGAGAAATGTTCCGGTTTGTGATGATGATGTGGGTTGGAGGGGGGTGGGGGGGAGCAGGTCGGGATACGCAGGTTGACTGGAACCTGGACAAGGTTAAACTCTTTTATCTTTGTCCTCCCCTTCAATTTTGGCGTCCTCCACAAGCTGAGAAGGGAGAGCATGCTCTGAAATTATCATACCAAATGTGTATGTAATGTATACCTGCGCTGCCTTTTTGCCTGCGTCAGCCTGAGGCCGATATCCATCTTGCAAACAGCGAGGCAGAGCGCTGCAGCTCTCGGCTCACCTGTGTGTACATGAGAGAAAGCAGCAGCGAATCCTCTGAAACGCAGCCATTTGTACTTGTGAAAATTGCTTTGGAGTCACAGCAGCTTTGATGATGACCTCCTCGTTGGTGTTCTTTACTCTGCTACGAGGATGCTCCGTTTGTTTCAGAGGGTTGTGATTGGACATCGGAGCCCAATCCTTCACGTTTCTGTCGGTGTGTGGGAGGCCTGATGTGGAGGATTCAAGGATTTTCTTTTCCTGTAAAGGTGCAATTCGGAGTCTAAGACGGACTGTGTGTGGAATAGATGTCTTTCGTCTTAAATGCCATTCTTACTTTGATGCCTTAAAGCTATAGGATTGTCTTCATGTCTCCAAAAACTGGTGCCTCTTTGTCAGATTTCACCCCCGAGGCAGAGAGGGAAAGATGCTACCTCGCTGAGCTCCAGAACGGCACACGTTGCCCACATTCCTTCCCTATGACTCCTCAATAAGTCCACCGAATTTGCATTTGACCCCTTTACTCTTCGCTAAGTCTCCCCCCAAAAAAAACCTCCAGGTCAGGGGCTTGACCCCCTCAGCCTTGTGGCACTGAAGTGACCAGGGGCTCTTTCTGAATATCTCTTCAATTGACCGGCTGCACAACTAACCTGCTCCCAACGTGATGAAGTGGGGTTCAAGGGTCAGGGGTCACCGATGGGAGAAGGGTATCTGAGGTCATCAGAGCGGCCTAAGGGCTCGGACCCTCGGTGTGTGCTGATTGGGGTGCCGTGGTCATTGGGTTAATAGGATAAGTGGCCCGCGGGTCAGTTTGGCCTACTTCTAATGCTAATACAGGAGCTTGTCTTTGCACCGTTGCCAGGGGAGGGAACGGATCCAAGATTCGGGGACTCCACTTGGTTACAGTTTTAATCCCACCTTGTTTGGCCAGATCGTTAGTTCATCTTAGTGAATGGCCGACAGCTGTAGTTGTCCCCCAGTTTTTCTTTTCATTTTCTTTTTGGTTTGTGTTTCTATCTTTTTATTGCTCTGTTCAAATGATGGTCTGCAATGACTGTTGATAGAAATGCTTCTGGGCTCTTGATGTCAAACTGTGGGTTAAAGATTTCTTCTTCCTGTGATACTTTGCTACTGTCTGGGGGGACACAGGAAGTGAGTCAGTGTTGGTGATGTCTGCCTTCCTTCACCTTCAATCTCCTTTTAAGATATTGTCTAGGTGCTGGCTCCTGCAGAGCTTTTTTTTTTGGCAGAGAACTGAGATGATTTAGTGGCCTTAAGTGTAATGAGCTGACATCTGAGGGAAGTCTGATGGACAAGTGTTTGCTGTGCTTTGGTGTGAAACATCAGCAGCCACCTTTCCAATTTAATGAGAAGATAAAATGCAGCCGGTCATTGTGTGTGTATGCACAAGCACAATAGCAATGGCAGCAACATTAATCATTTGAGGTGGTAAAGAATGTAAGTAGACTTAGTGCACTTTTCCTTAAGTAGAAATCCAGGAAAAAAAAATCTGCCGCATCAGCAGAACCATGAAAGCACATAAATCCCAGTTTTGCTTATCTGCTGCTATTCTTTGAGAGGTCAGCTCGAGTGCTCTACTGTATGTTTGGATCCCGCGTGATTTCTAAGCACACTGCAAATAGTTTGAAGATGTATAATGTTCTTGTGCTTAATTATGGATAATATAAATTGCCATATTCCCTCAAAAGGGGAGGGGGTGTATCAAAGATAGTTAGTGCAGTTCTAAATTTTTAGGCCCCCACCATTTCCCGACCACTAGGTAGGGTGTCCCGTTTCTTTTAGGGATGGAGGGTTAGAGGGTTAGAGGTCATCAAGCCCTCCAAACAGAGAGTTTTCAGATGCAGACTCCAAACGGAGTCCTTGAAGAATGATTTGCAAACTGAAGCAAAAATGGTCCATAAGATACATTTTGTAATGTTAAATTGCAGCATTGGGATAATAAAGTTATATCTGGTTCAAACAGATTGAATAAAGTCTTGCTCGTGAGCATTAATAGTTGATTCTCTGATTTTGTCATCATGCTGTATATTTCCATAAATTGAATAATTAAATTCCGAAGACTTACGAACTTTATAATAATAACGTAGGAGAATTGCGGCTACCGTTGATGCAACAAGTGGTGCCCCATTTCATTAGTTTAAGATTTTAAGCTAATTAGCTCTAGCTCTGCTGTGAAGGGCCACAACCCAGTAGAGGGCACTCGTGGATGGCCACAGGATGGGAAATGGATTTGGGCCTTAGTTTACCCCCATGCCTCCAACCCTTAAACCCGCAAACTTGGTTCCCTATTTGGGCCTTTTGACCTTACGACACGTTTATCTGAGACTTTCTTGCATCTCGTTCCAGAACCAGTTTTTAGTGCATGACAAGTGCTGGTGTTAAATCCTTATCTATCCCTTTGTATCCTCTTTGCAGATGCATCCTTTGGGACTATGTAACAATAATGATGAAGAGGACCTGTACGAGTATGGCTGGGTCGGAGTGGTGAAGCTCGAGCAACCGGAGCTGGACCCCAGTTGCCTCACTGTGCTGGGAAAGGTAAAGAACTTTTGGTTTATGCTTTTCAAGTTTCTGTGTCTTGCCAGTGTCTCACCAGCTGCATTAATCCCACTTAACCTCCACGGGTCATTTTATTCGCCACTGACGCACACCTTCTTAGAAAGCTAATAAAGTAGCACGGCAGTGGACGCATAGTTGCAGCTATAGCAACAGTTTAAACTTTCTGCAGGAGGTCAGTGGAAAATACTGTATGCACTGCACTCTAGACTGTCACTTTGCATTCACTCTGTGTGCGTACAAAAAAAAACCCACTGTAGGCGAGTTGAGTAATGCAATAAAATCATCTCAGTCTCGTTAAAACATATTGCAGTTGAGTCATTTTGAGACCTTAATGTGTAAATAGATTTGTGGTATTAATGCTTATTTTAGATCAAATGCTTTATTCATTTCATATTGGAAGGTTGTCTGGTATATTCAGGGTAAAAATAATCATTGACTTTTAAGGCACAGAACAGCCAGAGTTTTGATTTTATCTACAGACGCTTTTCACTTCTTGGGCCATGAATACACTGAAACAATGACAATTGGATTTCTGTCTTGAGGGTACAGATCAAAATAGACAACAACACTGTCAGGTGTATTCATTTATTGTTGAGGTTTTGAGATATTTGGCACCATGAATATGAGGTGTGTGTGTGCGCGTGTGTGCGTGTGTGTGCGTGTGTGTGTGTCGACAGTCTCCTCTGCCACGCTGAAGTAAAGGAAAATTCCTTTCTTTGTACTTAATTAAACCCTGTTCAGAATTTATCTTTGATCTTCTGTGGCCAGAAACAATTCACGGAAGGATGATTTCATTTTATTTTGTTTCTGACTTCCCATTGCTGCTAGAAAGTGGGTGAAGTGAATCCCTCCCTCGTCTCTCACAAGCCCCCCCCCTCCCACATCCTCCCTCCCTCCCTCCCTCCCAAAGTCCCGACCCCTCCGGAGTCTCCGAGTGGTGTTTTATCAGGCTTTAATTAAGTGTTCCTCTTAATGGAATGTACCAACATTCCCTGGAGGAGGGGTGGGGGTGAAGGAGGGAGGGGGGTATTTGTTGTAGTCTAATTTATCCTGTGAATTCCCAGTGACAGAAAGATGGCAGCCATTCATAATTTAAGGAGCCCTTGCAGACAGGCTGATGGTGCACTTTGTTTTGAGATGGCTGCTGCCACCTAGATGATGCATACTCGTATTGAAACCTGAAAAACTCACGTAAAGTTCGGCACTCAAAGTCCTCTTCGACTGAAATGAAAACCCTATTGTTGTGACAGGTGTCTTTGCTCAATAGTTAATAGTCTTCAATTAATGTTTGAGGACAAGTCAACAATTCCAGAGTGGACTCCGTTTACCACTTAGCCCTGTTAACAGTAGACTGACATGGTTTCAGTCTGTAGGAAGATAATGGTTTTTAATAGGAATGGGGATTTCTATTTTATATAGCTATATTTCTACATCTAATTACGATTGGAAATTCTCTGAACTGTTTAACTTTTAATTGAATATTCGCCGCATTACCGCCACCTGCTGGAGTAACGCATTACAACCAGACGCCAATAACAACAAGGGAAATAAGGAAGAGCGATAGTCGCATATACTCATCGGTTATTACAGCTATTCCAAACTCGTGCCCCATCCCTAGTTTTAAATGTTTTTTAATGGTAGGCTGAGGACTGTAAGTATGAAAGGATGGGTACAGCCTCAAGGCTACTATAGCTGCTCCTAGCATAACACACATGGAGACTGTAGTTCAAGTTCAGTCTTTTTAAAACTGATTTGTGACTCTTGACCATGTTATAGAAATTCAGTGGTGAATTAGTGGAGTCCAATATGGTCCATGAATCTGTGGCACATGCCTTTGATTGATTGACAACCGGGTTCTTAGTTTTAATATGCGATTACGACTTTCTGCTGCAATCTAAAAGAGAGACATGAACCACGGGAAGGGTGGATGATGCACTATGTGACGGGGCCACATTCACGTCCAGCATGTTGTGGACACATGGCATGTGCCTTCGCCAACTGAGCCGGGACGACACCCCCAGTATGAGAGACCTGCGGCTTCCGCTCAGCGGACCCAGTTAAAGCAGAGCGCTAATGAGCTGGCCATTTTTATACGTTCTGGGTTCGGTGTTTTGATAAAGGACACCGTAGTGAGGATGGCAGGGACCTCGGCCTGTGACCCGTTGGCCTCCAGCCAGCCCCTCCAACCACCAGACCCCTCGGTTTCCTCTGTGTTTATTCAGCCGGGACTATAATTAGAGCAGGGAAAGCCCATTGTTGCATCTTGACAAACCTTCGCCCGGGGCCCGAACACAGCTGGGTGCTTTGCGTTGGCACTGCTGCTTCTGCCGCTTCTGCCAGGCCCAGACAGTGCAGTGTTTACCCCCTGCCAGTCCGCTCACTCTGCCCAGCCCCACTCCGGATACTACGCTCGCTCTTACACACTCGCCCCGCCTGGTCTGGCCGCATGCTCGGTAGCCCCCGCCCCCCTCCTGCCCTACCCAACTGGCCCCTGACTGAACCCAAGAGAGCCCACTCCACTTTGCTGCCACTTTGCCACCAACAGTGTCGGGTCTTGTCTGGTCAATTTAGATTCCACTCAATTACAGCATCCCAGCGAACACACACAACCGAACTGCAAGAGAAAAGATGCTGTTTACTCTAATGCACGCCTAAATATAAAGTGTCTGGGAACACAAGGCCCCCCAGCTGTGCTCCGGAGCTGGTCAACATGCAGCGATGGGCATTCCCTCCTCTATTTAGAGATGACTGAGTTTGAGGAAGAGGCTTTGCAGTGGTTAGAGTGGCCAGTCCTCACAGGCTGATGCATATATGGTCACCCAGCCAGCTTTAAGAGGAACATTTTAATTGAGGAAGTAGTTCAGGTAGAAAACAGATGACCTCTCCACCAGAGTAGGGGAAATAATAAATCTATGCTGTGCCTAGCCTGTGGTTTCAACATTTCCTCATTTTATTTCCAGTGTTTTTGGTTTGAGGTTTGCTGAAATTTAACTCGGAACAATTTTGCTTGGTACTACTGTGATTTAACTTGTACTCGGATCTTCAGCTATGTGACTCGGGGATTTCAGGACACTCTTATTGTCGCAGCCAGATGCTCCGACATCTAAAATATTAGTAGTACGAGGAAAAGAGGTCAGGCGAACCAGCCTCTGAAGTCCATGTGCGAACTTCACTAAAGTGCTGGCGTGTCATATATATGTACACAGTTTTTTCCTGCACTTCCTGTCTGTTTCCTGTGAGAGCTGCAGGACTGTTAAACCTCTGACCTCTGTGTGCCACAGCAGTGGCCCCTCCCCCAACAGCAGGAAAACCAACAGCAACACGGGTTCCCACTCCAACTAACTGTGATCTGAGAGGTTCTTTATCTGGCTCGCTTTTAAAGCTGAACTGCAGAGCTGCAAGTAGGTACTTCTCTTTAACTGCAGCTTATCGAGTGTGTGCTCTGTGCGAGGTGTTTGTGAATGCTGTAAATCACGCTCACACCTCTGCACACATGTATCAGTTCTCCTGTTGAACTATTTATTGCAGTCAATAACATATTCTTAGTTGTCGTTTCCTCCCCGCTGCTCGACTTTCTCAGAATTGGCCTCCCTCCCTTTCTTCCCTTCGCTGTCTCTTCACACACATACACTGCGAGTTTTGGCAGCTCCTCTGGAACATGAAATCATGCCACTGGCTTTTTCATCGGTGGCCCAGACTGCTTCGAGTCTTTGTCGCCGTGCCAGTGAGATATCTCTTCTTTTAAGTAACCGCCGTGTCAGTCCGGCAGCCGCACTGGGGCCTCAGCGTGCCTGCTTCCCTTCCTTTCATCCTGCCGGGGGCTCTCATGACATCAGTCCCCAACCCCGGGCAACCAGGGGAGGAAGAGCAGAGCGGAGGAGAGCAGCGGTGGGGGGGGGGGGGGGACAGAGAGATCAGTGGGAGTTGGAGGACAGAAGGAAGGGACGGAGGTAGGGGGCTCGGCTTATTGCGGAGATGACGAAGGCCAGTGTGTCTGTTTCGGAGAGTGGGTGGCTGCGATCGGTGTCTCACACGGTACAACTTCATTTTTGAAAGCAGAAAAAAGAGCCCCATCCTCCCACACAGCCCTGCAGCTTGTGTGAAGCAAGCCTCTTGGCTGGCAGAGCATGTAAAACTCCCTGGTATGTGCTTGTTGTGTGTGGCCCGGTGCTGCCCTTAACCAGCTCGTCTCTGAACCATGATCAGTTCCACCTTCAGCACCAGCCAAAGACAACATATCATCGCAGCGGAGCGCAACTGGCCCGAGATCGGCTGCTACAAAGACCTTAAAAATAACTGGAGCAACGAGAAAAAGTTTCAAGAACTTTATTGACATATCCTCCCAGAAATAAAGCTAGCTGCTTTCAAGTTTGCGCCAGAGGCACACAAACCATAAAAAGTGTATCCTGTGTGGGAAGCTCTGTCTTTGAGACACACACACACACACACACACACACGCATACACACACACACACACACACACACACACACACACACACACACACACACACACACACACACACACACACACACACACACACACACACACACACACACACACACACACACACACTCTCACAAACACGCACGCACATAAACATGATCCTGAAACCTCAGTTGCCATGGAACAATGTGAGCAGGCGGAGGAGTGTGTCTCTTTCTACTGTGGCCTTCAAGTTGGCAGTGTGGGACAGCAGGCCAGAGCAAACAGCTGCTGCGTCTTAGTGCTAAGTGGCTTTTGGACTCTAACTGTGTCTGGCATGTCGGCCCGAGTTGCAGAGAGGGTGTAGTATGTGTGTGTGAGAGGAATGACCGGGATATAGAAAGTGCATGAGGGCTACAAGAACGGTGTGTGTGTGTGTGTGTGTGTGTGTGTGTGTGTGTGTGTGTGTGTGTGTGTGTGTGTGTGTGTGTGTGTGTGTGTGTGTGTGTGTGTGTGTGTGTGTGTGTCTGAAGAGGAGAGAGAGAGAGAGAGAGAGAGAGACGCGCATTAAAAAAAGCAAGAAAATGGCAACAGACAGATGAGTGTGATATTGCGGGCGACTGGCTGCGAGCCTGTGGCCAGGTTAGCCGTCCTACACACTCAGGTGCGTGTTCGAGGTCGTCCCGAGGCCACGGCAGTGCCAGGAAGGTGTCATGCCGCAGCGCTTGTTGTAAAGACGCGTCGATGCTGGATTGAGCTGGCTGCGTTTGGCCTTGCGTCCAGACCACTTCTGATGCAGTGAGCCGGTGTGTTCGTGGAGAGGAACGCTGCACATGCGACGCGGCTCGCGCACCAAGAAGATGCAGACGGCTGGCAGAGCAGCTCGTGTGACTCACAGTCTCTCTGATCACTCTCTTCTCACCCCTTCTCGTCTTTCTCCTGCTTTTTTTTTTTCTTCCTCGCTTCACAGCAAACACCTTATAGTGAAGAAGAAGAAGAAGGAAAGAAACACTCCGCAGTCTCCAGAGTGTTTCGTTAAATTGCAGCGAAGCGAGTTATTGATTCACAACGGCGCCTTTTGTTCGATACAGATGAAGCTTGTTTTTTTGGGTTTTTTTGCTCCGAAGTTTTTCAAAGAAGTCTTTTTTTTTTATTGCGGAGCTGAAATGCAGGATATTGATGAGACAATTTTCACCCTTGTTCTTGTACTGAGAATGATAGAGGCTGACTTCCCTTCAGTTCAGTGTTTCAAATTGAAAGTCTATTGCCTTTTGTTTGAATGGAGGCAGATGTAAACGGTCTGTACTTGTGTAGCGCTTTATCACCTTTCGGTCTCGAAGCGCTTTAACATGGTTTTTCCCATTCACCCATTCACACACTAATGAGACAGATCACCGTGCTGCCATCAGGAGGAGCTGGGCATCGAACCACCAACCTTCCCATTAGTGTTCAACCCACTCGACCGTCTGAGACACAGCCTCCCTGTAGCGTGAAGATGACTTTGGAACTTCTCTGCTTTGTCTGAAGTTCGCTTCACTTTTAACTCAAATTATCTTCTTCTTGGAATCTGATTTTTCTTTCACTGTAACAGAGTCATTTTTTTTTGGTGTCAAATTCAAGAGCTTTAGGACTTTTCATTTCAAACGAGTTTTTTGCCATCCAAAAGGTTTTCGGCATTCATCTCTGCCAGAGATTGAAGTTGCACCCAACAATCACTCAATTACCGAACATCGATTCCATTCACAACTTGTATGCTGCCATATTATTATTTCTAGGAACCAAATAAACGTAACTAGCCAGCCTTACGTGGTAAAGCGCTCAAGCGAACTCCTTAGCTTTCCCTCCACCTGCCCCCAAATCCGCTGCACAAACACTTTGAAACACCGCAGCATGGAGGAGGGATAGAAAGAGAAACTGAAAAAGAGGAGGAGGAGGAGGAGCAGCAGGGCGAGGAGGAAAAAAAAAAACGCTTGTGAAGCACGGAGCAGTCGGGGCCTGCCTCTTGGGCTCTCCTTTCATGTTTGTGTACGCCTCAACTTGCTGATATTATCTTGGCCGCTCTTCCTGGCGGGGTGTCGGCAGAGGTTTCCACTGTGACTCTCTCTCTCTCTCTCTCTCGTACTCCCCTCTCTCACCCACCTTCCTCCTTCGATCCCCCCGCCAAAGAAAAGTCTCTCTCCTAAATCACTGCTTCACCATGTTTCACGGCACTTGGAAGCACCCGGGATCCCACTGCGCTCGTTACCATGGTCACTGGGAAGCTCCTTGTGTCATGTGGCTCAAAGTGAGCCGTCCCTGGGCCGAATTACCCAGCTTTCAATGGGAGGCCAAATGACCATTATTAGACTTCACAGCTCAGGCCTCTATTTAAAGAGAGAAGAAAGGAGCCCCGGGGACTTAAGATGAGAGAGAGATGGAGGGAAAGAGAGAGAAGGCGAGGGAGAAAACAGAGGAGGGAGAAGAATAGACGAAGGGAAATGACAGGAAAGAGAAGAACGTGCATCTAGCACCACTGAGAAGTTGTTTCTTTTTTATTTTTCCCCACCCGTACATTGATTTTTGAGCTTAATCACAATCGGTATTTGAAAGTCCGACACCGGCCTCGGCGAAAGCTCTCCTGTCTGTCAAACGCGATCCAAAAAGAAGGGGCGGCGCCGGATCAAAAGACGAGTCGTGGAAAAAGTAAACCTTCGAACAGATAGAAGCAGACATCCACCCGCGTCAACCAAAGCCCCGTCTTTTTTCCCCCTTCATCTCCGTCTAAGCCCGTTGCTTTGTGTGGGAATGCGCTCGTGTGCGTGAGAATCCTCGTGCCTCGCTGCGTATGTCAGGGCCATGTTGTCTGTGAGGCTCGGGCCCACGGACTGGCACAGGGGCTGGAAACTGAAGCCCCCCCCCCCCGGTCCCACACAGCTAATCTGATGCCTCTCCCCGCTATACATGATTCCTCGACTGGAGGGTCGGCGGGGGTGAAAACGCTATCCTGCTCTTGGTGTTCAAAGTCTCTTTTATGCTCTGCCAGGAAGGCGAGTTTGGGACGAGCACAAGGAGATGGAGAAGAAGTGATGTGCGCTGGAGTGTGTGTGGGAGCGACATTAGAGCCCTGAGACGGCGAGTTAATGGAAGAAGAAAAACACGTAGATAGGGACGGGGTGAAGAATGGGAATTCACCTGCCAATGTTTAATGGGGAGCAATATAACAATAAAATTGGGATGAGACATCTGGATGGCGGCCCTGGCTGGTTTTAATGACTGAGAAACCTTTTTGTAAAAGGTGACTGGATATCAGATAAATGTGACAGAATATTGTGTAACACTTTCCTTTGATATGTGATAATAATAATAATAATGATAAGAATAAACTTTATTTGTTCGGCACCTTTCATGCAAGAAATGCAGGTCAAAGTGCTTTACAGCAAGAAAATGACCTGCAGTGTTTCCCATAAAAACAGGTATGAAGGAACATTTAAAAATATAGAAAAAAAACAAAAATGCATAAGAACAGATAAAATGCATTAAGAATAATACAAGACAAAAGTAGAATAGAGTTCAAATATAGAATAAAGCAATTACAAGGCACGGTAGTTCAAGCCAGAGAGCTTCAGGAGTAGTGAGTTTAAGGCTGAAGTAAAGAGACATGTTTTAAGCTTCTTTTAAAAGTATTTACTGAGATTCCTTCCCTGATGTCTACAAGCTGCTTTGCAGCATAACTGACAAAAGCTGGGAACCTCCAATAAACCAGCAGCAGATGATCTCAATGTTCTTGAAAGCACACAGTTAACCAGAGTTGGCGAGTACTTCAGGAGTGTACTTGAGCACGGTACGTTGTTACCTCGAGGTGCGATCTGATAGTAGGTGTGTAATTGTTGACCAATGTGATGACTAAAGTGCGTAACGGAGATGACCCACTGAGATGAGCCAATAAAAAGGTGTTATATTGGTAAATACACCTCAGTATTGATGTTATCTTTATTGGGACGTGGCAAAAAAGGAGAAAGGTGCTCGCTGTGTTTGCCGATGACTCAGCCAGGAGGAGTTCACCATCTGCAGACTCAAAATTCACTCTCTTCAAAAGCCTGTCCATCAATGAAGTCTAGACATGAGAATAAGAAATTAGAAAAGATGGAATATGGTATGTTTCTTGTCCTCTCCTGCGCTGCCAAGCATCTCGTGGTTCTTTAGATTTGTGTGTTCATCTTTGGAAGCATGGTTCCAGATTTCTTAAAGGGGAACTCTGTGTTATTTGTTATTATTTGTTGATCGTCGTCTTGAACTGTCCTTTGAAAGACTAAAAATGTTATAGGAGTGTAATGAAAACATTCGCCGTCTACACTTCAACTCTGACAGTGATGGCCATCACTAAAGGGCAGTCAGTCTTCCTCCTTTCAAAGAAACTAAGGACTCACTCAGTGTGGTGAGAAATTAAACTCAAAATGGTCACGTAGGTGAAATATAAGATATGTGTGTGTGTATACTTTTGGGTACTTACAAATACCTAGCAATTTCAACACATGTAAAACATTTTTAATCTCAACCTGAATGAATATTAATAATGAACAGTACAGATTTTGAACTTCAGCTACATCGATCTGATTATTTTGTCTGATGACAAGCTTTCTGTTCGTGTCAAATATAACTGCAGCCGCTGCAAAATCACTCCTTCTTGATCACACCGTCTTTCCCACTTTGAAATTACGTGTTAATTCAGCGATGTCCCAGCTTTCCATCAGCACCTGAATGCAGCACGTGTTTGTGGATCTGTGTCGAGCAGGAGATCATGAAAAGAGTCTCAAAACTCTGCGTGAAAATGCAACGTGATCCGTGATCAGGCGGTCTGTTCAGCAATGAATAAAAATACAACAGTTGTAAAACAGTCAAATAGTTTATGTGTTCAAATTGCTTTGTGTTTTTGTGTGGATTTGAAAGTGGATTTGTGAGTACCTAAAATCACGCACAAGACGTAGACATTTGTAAACCTTGTTTTTCATTTGCACATCATGGAACACACATTTAGGAATATTTGAATGATGATTTCCGTCCATGAATTCATCTTTCTTTCCCACGCTTCTCTGATGATATGAAACAAACGACCAAAGTTGAAGTCCGCCTCCTCTGCTGGCCGAATGCTCGGCAGGTAGCACAGCGGGAGACGAGACGTACACTTGAAAGAAGCAGGTGAAATGTGGGTCGCGTGGGGGTGCCGGGGTCCGGTCCTCAGCTGCTCTGCTGTTCGTCCGCCACCCCTCCTCCAGCAGCAGGATGGGGTGTTACAAGAGAGAGATACAACAAGCAGGGAGACTCGGTCTCCTAAAGCTGCTTCGGGCAGAGAAGATTAGAGGAAAATCGTAGGAGATGCCTGAGCTCGACTGAAATCACCACCTTCAGATTACAGTGCACGTTCACAGTATAGAATCGGGGGAGAACAGAACCACCAATACTGTGATGTTGCTGTTTGGGTTTGTAGAAAAGGAACTTCTGGGGTTACTTCTCTGTAATGTCATCAACATGCATGTCAATTAGAATTGATTCGGTCTCTGTCTTGCCAGCTGTGTGACGGGTGCATCTTTATGTTTGAGACTTGTGGTTCGTAGTTAGCCCGGGAGGTGGAACGATATTGTTTTTGTTCTTCAGCTGAAGAAGACTGATGACTGAGCACAAGCTGCTAATGGCTGTTATTTTTAGTCTTCACACGTTGTGTAACTTTGTGTCTTTGACTTTACCCACGTAAGAACCAAAGACTGTTTATAAGAGTGGACGTAGCATCCAGGTCTGAAAATTTGCAATACCACCGAGAGCCACAAGAGGTTGGCTCCAAATACTCTGCCGCTCCATAGCATGCAAAATCAGTGCTTTTTTTTGTTGTTTTTTTGTCATTTTGGTTTTGCTTGTTAAATTCACTCCTTCTTAATTAGTTTTTTGGCGGTCCATCTGAAAATAACCCCGGGATGCGTCTATGTTTGATTGACAGGCCTTCGGCGCCGTCAAGTTACGGGACGAAATAATGTCGGGTTTTTTCATCTCCAGCTCGTCCAAATACGGTCACTTCTGACTCCAAACAGCTCCGAACTAGCAAGATGACGACTGCCAATATCCGAACTTGAGGCTTCATCACGGCTGCTCACAAACCAGTGGGTGACGTAACTGCTGGTCGCCGCTTAGTAGGAACATAATGAGCGCAGCCCTGTTGGAGATAAAAGCCCATGCGCCAGTCGCATGTCTCGATGTTCGTGTCTAAAGGTCAAATTAACAGCCGAATCACAAAGCTGCAGTGGTTCAAAACATCATTGGTTTAATGTCTCTGCCCAAAATGATGCTGTTAAATACAGTCAGTGGTTCTTCAAAGATAAATAGTTCATGGCATTAAGTTAATAAGAAGTCAAATACTTTCATAAGAAGCCAATGTTTAATACTCTCTCATCACTTAAACTTGTCTGACCTACTATTTTGATATGCAAGGCTGTTAACATGAACGCTAAAATCCTTTAAAGGTAAAACATAAAATAAAACCCGTCTGTAATGTGCCAGGAGACTTGCAGCAGGTGAGCATAGATCAAGTGTTTCTCTTGTCTTTACTCGCTCCCAACTTTACTGTCTTCCTTCGTCTTCGTCTGCTGTCACCGTGTGAAAAATATGCTAATTCAGAATTTTCAACACCAGGAAAAGTTTCTTCCACCTTGATGTGTTCCTCAGAGTCGAAAAGCAAAAAGTCTGATAACAGAATTTAAATATTTTTTTTCCTACAACTCTTACCTTCGTCTAACTGGTACATCAGAAAACCTGACATGCATTCTCCGCGTCTTTCTTAACTCTTTGAGTTTTTCTTTGAAACAGATTAAAGGTTCTTATTCGCAGAAAAAAAACAGGAAGTCCTTTTTGACTGACAGTTGAATGAACCATTACTGATAATCTAATTCGTAATGTCAGCATTTAACACCCTAAAACATTTTCCTCAGATTAAAAACAGGCCATAAGACCCATCATCATGTCGAACTTCTGCCTTTTTCATCCAAAACAACTTCTGTTTCGACACTAGGTGGAGAAAAAGCACTTAAAAGTAGTATTCTTGTCCCTCGCCGGAAAGCTTGTTTATTTTCCTGTGAATCACAAAGGAGCCGGGGACCAAAACCGGTAAGAAAACACAACATGGGAGGGACAGAGAGGAAAAGTGGAGGAAATTTAATTAGCGGTTGTCCATTCCTCCGGCCTCAGTGTTTGGTCTCGGCAGGACAGAGCAGTGGGCAGCGGGAGGAGAGACGTCTCAAAGGCTTCTTGATTAGCGGCGTTCTGAGTCAGTGCATTTGCATCTGTGTTCATGCTTGTGGAAGTGTGTGCGCGTCTGACGCCACAAGACATCAAACCGCAGAGAGAGACAGGAAATGCTGCCTGCGGTGCGCAACAAGCAAGACAAACATGTATATTTAGAAAGGAGGAGAAGGAGAGATAAAACGCTCCGTGTTCGTTTCCAGTCAGCTCCAGCCATCATTTTCTCCTGCGTGTTATCATCACAACACGCCGGAGAAAAGGAAATGATCTGCCACTTCATTTTCCCACCAACATCCATGAGCTGGAAAAGGAAAGCAAGGTTAAAATCAATCCCAAATTAAACTCCGAGCTGGATGGAAGTCTGTTATTTTAGGAAAACCGCAGTGTTTCCTCAGAAATCCTTCTTCTCTGCCACATGATGACAAGCGTTCAGATAGCTCATGACTTTCTTTCATGAAAACCCCGATGAAGGCTTTCTGCCAAACATTTAGTTTTTTTTTTTGTTTTTTTTATAGTGTTCATCATCCTGAGTAGGTGATTTCTGCCTCGTATTTCTGAGGAGAAGTGGCTTTGTTGGCTGTAGGGTCACGCTGTCACTATACCAAAACTTTCAACTTGGTCTCAAATGAAACCTCTAGACTATCCCTTAAACATAATTTAGGAGTCACGTGCAGTCCAATATATATAAAGCACCTACACAGCATTTTGTATGTAATCGTAAATCTATTTATTGTTTTTACTGCACATCTCAGTGGTTCCATTCAAACAACATGCAAACAGTGTTGCTATCATTTACATTTTTTTAACACCAAAATGTGTTCAATGTCTTTTCTATATCTTCAAAAAACGTCAACTCATTTTGTTATTAATGCACATTCCAATATTGTGTCCGCTTCATTGGTGAGAACACAAAAACAGTATGAAGAAAAATGTACCGGCACCCAAAACCTAAAAAAAGATGGATTTATCAGACTCATCATGTCATTATTTTTCAGAGGTTTTTTTAGTTTTGAAATGGAAGTTTTTGATTGAACCCTGTTTACTGATATGAAACTGATTTGAATTTGATGTGTTCATGAAGACATTATAGGGGGGAGGAGGGGCTCTTGATCACAGGAGTATTGCAGAGCCAGTGTATCTTCTCTCGGTGTGTAGGTGCCTTGTTGTGGTTACTATTGAAGAAAAGAAGCCAAAGTTCCTACATGCTAATGTCTTGTGAAGGAGTTTTCAAACTAACATAAACAAATTTGTGAAAATGGGAAATAGATCAGGAATCAAAGAAAAATAAGAAAGAGGAGCTACGTCAAGCTGAACGGGCATTTATTTTACTGTTAAAGACGCATTTTGGACCAAACCAAAAAAAAAAAAAAACCTGAAGTTTGATTCTCAGCCTTATATGCAAATCTTGATAACTGACAGACTGTTTGTGCCACGACTTTGCAGTTTAGGTTCTGTCACTGTTTTACAAGAATTACCTTCAAACAACTTAGTAATGTGGATAAAAGTGTGTGAGAGGAAAAGAGGTATGAGTGTAATGACGAGGACTGAGAGCTCCCCAGTACACCGACCGACACTTTAATGGGGTCGGCTATTTGCCAAGTTCCATTGGCAGGCCTCCTCGGAGGTGCCCCCTCTCTCTCTCTCTCACACACACACACACACACACACACACACACACACACACACACACACACACACACACACACACACACACACACACACACACACACACACACACACACACACACACACACACTCATTTTGATAGCACAGTTCACTTGTATAATTCTGGTTATGCAATGGCGGGTGAATGGCCACCCCACATTGTGCGCTGAGGCAGATACAGAACTGAGGGAGGGTTTGCTGGTTAGAAAGATGAAGAGGAAGAGGAAGAAAAGAACCATCAGGGAAGAAAAACGAAGAAGGCACATTTGTCAGAAACTCATGAAGAAGATTTTGTGATTTTTAGCTTTGAAGAGATGCTGACTTGGAGAACGGTCTGAGATGATGGTGAAAAGCATCATGGAAGAAAACCTCCGGCTCCCTCTGATATGTTATTTTTGTCCCCCAGAGAGCCCCTGGTTTTTCTCCACAGCTGACATTACCACCTCAAAAGAGGCTTTTCACACCGATCCAGGAGATGGCCCCGCGGTGAAACACATCTCCCTCCCAAGGAAATAGATTCAAAGAGGATGAACCTGCAGGGCTTCCTGTTGTTTTCTGTTTGTTGCACAACTCTGTGTTACATTTGGGGATTTAAACCAGTGGAGAGAAGAGACCCATGGGAACTGGATTTTTTTTTACCTCAGGGCTGCCGTCACAGTGGGGCAGAGTGTGTGTGTGTGTGTGTGTGTGTGTGTGTGTGTGTGTGTGTGTGTGTGTGTGTGTGTGTGTGTGTGTGTGTGTGTGTGTGTGTGTGTGTGTGTGTGTGTGTGTGTGTGTGTACGTGTTGGCTGATCATGTACCATGATGTACAGCCCAGCAGCAGGGTCAAGGATCAGTGTGAGGGGGGCGGGCCTTGTCTTTGTGTGATAGTGAGGTCAGTACATCCTGGACACGCCGCTAACTCCTCACCTTCTCTAATGGCTAGCAGTCACCACCCGAACCTGATCCACATTCTAAATCATTTAAACCAGGAGCCATCTGATCAAAGAAAACAAACACGATTACAGATCTGAGCAGGTGTTAAATGTACCGTGTTCAGTAGTGAGGTTTTAATAACCAGCTTTATCTGCAGCATGTAACGGAGACCATAAAGATCTTATGCACTTCCTACTGCACAGCAGGCTTAATGTTTCTGCCTGTGGCACACATTTTATCCAGCGTTTCCATTCACAACTGGTTGCAAACACAGTTATAAAAGGTGACTCGCTTATTGATTGACAGACGAGAACGTTGATATTCCTGTAGTCTATTGCTAAGTGATAGAAAAGCTCAATAAACACCCTGGAAGTTCCTTTTAAATAGCAAATGGATAATAAAATTAGCATCTAGGTAATGGAAAGAGGCAAACATCTAACAGCTTAATAGTTTAGGATTTTTTTCCCCCCTCAATGTTCCTCAAATGTCGCCCGGCTCATCGCTCCGTTGCCGGAGACCTTCGGAATCATTTCAAGGTCAGATACAGACAGTTGCCGATTTCCTGAGTTTTACACAACATTTGATGTGAGCTCTCTGCTCAAGTCCATGGTGATATCACATGGTGGGCGCAGCTGCCAGAGGTCACCATAACATGTGCACCTCCGGTTCTGATGCCGATCAAGCGACGTAACTTGGAATACTTCCTCTGGAAGGTTGTCGCTTCGTCCCGCTCTGTGCAGGTGACAGCGCTGCGACCCGTTGGCACGCAAAACCAGCAGCTTGGAAACGTATTGATCCGCCGTCGTGCAGTATGTTGTGATGTCTTCCTGAACCCCAGTGTCGACCATTTGATCAATGCAGCTTTAAGATGAGACACTAATCTCTTTTGTGTCTTAAAACCAATGATCCATCATCCTGACTTGGAAACACACGGCAACCGGGTCAGCGTTCACTTCCTGACCGAAGCTCTTATCTGCACGTTAGATATTAATGGCGGTCGCTGAGCTCACAGAGTGCTTGAAGTGATTCTTTCCCCTGTGTGTTTACATTGGGTAAACTGTCAGTTTATAGGAAGGCGGTTGGACGGAGAGGGGAGCAGCCTCTGTCCCCCGCTGGTGTGACACACAAGTGGATTTTTGTGTGCTTCGTAAACATTTTTTTTTGAATGCAGCTGGAGAAGCGGTTGCTCCTGTGACTGCTGTGAAACGCTGCAGCCGGGAGCTTAACGGCATTAATATTAAACAGGTATACAAGAGAGTTCAAGAGTTTGGTTAGGTGGAAGGAGAAGCTGAACAATGACTTGTTGAAATCTCCAAGCAACACGGTCACAGTGTTTTTACTACTTTTCACCTCTTTTAATTTCACGACCTCACAGATGAAGGATTCATAAAAAGAAGTTATTGACAGAATTAAACTCAATGTGGCTATTTTGTGTTCACATTGTGCTCCTTGTGAATAGTGTCAGAATAGTGTTGTGTGCCTGTAAGAACAGGAAAGTCTTAACACTTCATTACACAACAGTGCGCACAAGGAGGGTGTCAAACCTGTTGATTAAATAACACCCAGCCAGAACAATTGTCAAGTGTCTGTAAACACAAAAACATGTCATGACAGACAAACAGTTTGTCATTGAAGTGTTGACATCAAACAGGAGATGATGAGGAACATGGTGAGTAATGTTCTTGGTGAACATGAAAATGATCCTGATACAAGAGAATACATGAGAACGAGGTGCTTCGAACTGCTTTCTTTATTCTTCCAATCAGATGAAGCATGACCACGTTGAAACATTTGAATGTAAATAATGTCTTGGCACACACGCCGACTCTGAAAGGGAGTGAGGAAGGAAGGAGAAGGAAAAAAAAAAAAAAAGGAGGTGACCACATATAAGAAAATCCATGGGAGAAAAGTATGCCTTTATCTTTTAATAAACCGTAAAGCCAGGAGGCAACATGAAATTACAGCATAATAGCAGTGGAGAGTCTTCTGAAGACTTAATTACCTTAATTATAGCAGTGCAGAGAGAGAGAGAGAGAGGGGGGGAGGGAGGGAGAGAGAGAGAGAGGGAGAGAGAGAGAGGGAGAGAGAGAGAGGGAGAGAGAGAGAGAGAGGGGAGAGAGAGAGAGGGAGAGAGAGAGAGGGTGAGAGAGGGAGAGAGATAGAGAGAGAGAGAGAGAGAGAGGGTGAGAGAGAGAAGAGAGAGAGAGAGAGAGAGAGAGGGAGAGAGCGAGAGAGGGAGGGAGAAGAAAGTAGACAAGAAGGAGGGGAGTGATGTGATGGAGCCAGATGTTGCAGGTGTATCCAGGTGTTGTTGTGTTTGAGCACCCTCCTTCTCTTTAACATGCATAATCAGAAACACATGCATCACGTTGTAAGCGAGGGCGTGTTAATGTGAGAATCCCCCGTCCACGTGAATGACGCGGTGAGCGCTACACCGAGAAGGAAGGCTTTCCAGACGAGTGAAAACTTCTCTCCCTCAGATCTTACAAGCTGGCAGGCTTTCTCCGGGATGCTAAACATAGCTTTCGTTTTCCTCGTGTCTAGACGAAGTTCTCTACTTTCTGCTGCGGTTTGTCTTCGCTCGGGAAGATTGTACCCTAATTCTAATGCCTCCGAGCCAGCAGGAAGTTTGTTTAGCCAACACTATTGTGAAGTACCTGTAACCCCCCCCCCACCCCACCCCACCCCTCCTCTCCCCACACACACACACACACACACACACACACACACACACACACACACACACACACACACACACACACACACACACACACACCCTGGCATGCAGTTCAGGTTGAGAGTTTAGCGGGTTTTGTTGAGCATGGATGGCTGATCAAGCACTCCTGTTTGGGGCCCGCAAATCAAGTTTCAGCTGAGAAAATATTAACTTTTTGTAGGATTTCAAAGAGAGACGTTTCTTGATTGGTCACCTTCTTCCATTTCATCCACCCTGTTTACTCCTCTTTTCTTTTTGTTTTTCTTCTCAAAGATTTGTACATTTACCAGATTTAATTAAAGGAATATTTTGAAAAGTTCAAATCTTACAAAACTGCCTATTGATAAGTCTTCCTCCGATGGCTGAAAGAGAAACTTTTGGATTTTCTTAACTCCTTTTCCAATTTTTTTTTTTTTTTTAACTTGGTTTAGTAATCAAGCACAGAAGATAGGGACCGGTGAGGAAATACCCAGAACAGTTACGAGGGAAAAAAATACTCCATTGCAAGTAAAAGGTCTTCTTTTTCAAATCAAATTTATGTAAAGTGTTGTCAACAAAATGTACAAAAAAATATAAAAAGTGAAGTTTGTATTCAAATGGCTGACAGTTATTATTATTATTTTTTAATATTGTAATTGACATAATTAGATTGTTACACACTGCTTCCTCTTTGTGAGAGGTCACAAGCCAGAGTGGTTGGGAATCACTGGTGTGAAATGTTAACAATGTGTTGTACTTTATGTGTGTGTCCTTTCTCTTTTCCCCAATCAGTAAAGTAACCAGTAACTACAGCCAGTCAGGAAAACACAGGTGTGTAAAAAGTACAATATTTCCC
Organism: Brachyistius frenatus; assembly: GCF_029030835.1. NCBI lineage: Eukaryota > Metazoa > Chordata > Actinopteri > Embiotocidae > Brachyistius > Brachyistius frenatus. Next base: position 795,832 of record NW_027210755.1, read on the forward strand.
TGATGTAGGAGTATAAAACTGTAAATACTCAAGTAAAGAAAATATACCTCATTAAAAAGTAAAATACTGGACTTTTATTTACAGGTGCATTGTACATATGAGTATTAAAAACTGCTGCTTTAACGCTTCTTTGCACTCGGATGGCTAAAATATGAACCGCATGTGAATTTTCTCAGCACCGTCTGCCCGATTGCTGCGTTTGTCCTTGAAACACTGGACTCCCGGAACGATGACGTGCGTGTGTCGATCTCGTTCTTAAACGCGAAGAAGATCAAAAAATGGCGCCTCGAGGCGACTTCACCTCCACAAGTTTAATGACCAGGCCTCCTCGAAAGTCCTGTTCAATCACTCAAAAAACAACAACAAAAAAAAGCGTACGTTTCTACTGCGCTATTCGTCTTTTTGAGAAGTTTGCCGCAGAGGACTGAATGCCGTCTCGGACTGCTCGCACGATATCTCCTTACAGAGGAGCTCTGCCACTTGATCGGCAGCTTGGGTCCGTGAAGTCAACGGTGTTTTCTCACTGCGCCGTTTAGTTTGTAGCGATGATTTAGCAGCGGTTGTCCTGCCTTCGGTGTCCCAGGTCGTAGGTTTTCATGAGGTCGGGGGGATGAGGGGGGGGGGGGGCAGCCAGTTTGGCCTGTGGGTGCATTTTTGTTGTCGTCAGGCAAGTCCCTGCACTGCAGCGCGGGCCTGCCCGAGTGGAGATTCTTCAGGAGGGAGATCTCTTTCTTCTCAAAGCGTCTTACCAAGAGCTATTAATTATTAACTGGGAGAGCTAACATCAAAGGAGCAGGCTTGTGCTGAATTAAATGGGGGCTGGAGCCTGGCAGCGTGGAGCCGAGAGAAAACTGGGTGAGAGGGAAAAGCCGAGCCGAGATTTCGCTCTGCTCGCTTTTGAACTTTCCAAGTACAAAAGTGAAAAAAGAAAGAAAAGAGCGATGTTAGTTTATGTAAAGGGGGGGAGGAGGGGGGGAGGGGGGGATCGGAGGAGCTTGTATTTATAGCGCGTCGCTGTTTAAAATGTTACTGTGTTTGATAAGCTTTCATTCACTGCTGGGATAGATCGAATCAGTTTGCAGGGTTAATTAGTCTTTGATGAGCTATGAAAGCCAGATTCATAAACATCTTGTCTGTGGATTAACCGAGGGCGAATCTAATTGAGACGTAGCTTATAAATTCGGAGTCATGAAGTGTTTACATTTTCCTGAAGCTGATTTTCACAAAGTAGAATTAATAGAGCGTGACACACGTTAACCCTCCAACGGCCTTTTGTGAGCTCCGTTTCCTCCTGCTGCAACGTGTCCCACCAAAGATACCTGCCGTCGGGGACAGCCCGGCTGCCCTGCCATGTAGCTGGTACTCAAAATCAAATAGGTTCTATATTTAGAGCCATTATTGACTCTGTTATTGATCCGCGAGAATACCAAATGCCTCCAGTTCTCTTGCCGCCATGTACACTGAAGAGAAACAGAGAAGCTGAATCCACACTCGATTTAACTGCACCCGTCAGTTCTTGGACAGCTAAAGACTATTTAATCATTAACTTCTTTCTAAAGACTCATAAAGCACACAGGAAGTTGGGAAAACCATGAAAGCACCCTGTGGAAAAGGAAATCGAAGGTAATTAACTGGATCGTACATCATCGGATGCCGCTGTCGTCCGGAG